>NC_134359.1:17296430-17637579 GCF_048569485.1 Anomaloglossus baeobatrachus
TCAGCCCGGCCCTGCGCATCCAGCGCTATCTGCACATCTGAGGATTAATAAACTTTGCAGTTAAGGATCTGTGTTTCTGTGGAGATGCCCCCCACCCTCACCCCTATTTTACGCCTGTTAACTCTTTGCAAACAGCGTCCAGCGTCAGAGATGAGGCCGGTATTGATCTTTGGGTATCTCAGCATGCTTCATTGACTCTGAGACAACAACCTGATGGAAGCTTCATCCAGGGAACGGGCCATAAAGCTGTAGTTATAGAGACTTCAAACACCCAAGCTGCCATTAACTGCCATTACTAGCAGATCACCCTGGAGCAGCACCCTCTGTGTGCCAGGGCTGTGCTAGCAGGATGGGGGCACCCTCTGTGTGCCAGGGCTGTGCTAGCAGGATATGGGGGCGCCCTCTGTGTGCCAGGGCTGTGCTGGCAGCATATGGGGGGCGCCCTCTGTGTGCCAGGGCTGTGCTAGCAGGATAGGGGGCACCCTCTGTGTGCCAGGGCTGTGCTAGCAGGATAGGGGGCACCCTCTGTGTGCCAGGGCTGTGCTAGCAGGATAGGGGGCACCCTCTGTGTGCCAGGGCTGTGCTGGCAGCCTATGGGGGCATTCTCTGTGTGCCAGGGCTGTGCTAGCAGGATAGGGGACACCCTCTGTGTGCCAGGGCTGTGCTAGCAGGATAGGGGGCACCCTCTGTGTGCCAGGGCTGTGCTAGCAGGATGGGGGCACCCTCTGTGTGCCAGGGCTGTGCTAGCAGGATAGGGGGCACCCTCTGTGTGCCAGGGCTGTGCTGGCAGCATATGGGGGCATTCTCTGTGTGCCAGGGCTGTGCTAGCAGGATAGGGGCACCCTGTGTGTGCCAGGGCTGTGCTAGCAGGATAGGGGGCACCCTCTGTGTGCCAGGGCTGTGCTAGCAGGATAGGGGGCACCCTCTGTGTGCCAGGGCTGTGCTAGCAGGATAGGGGGCACCCTCTGTGTGCCAAGGCTGTGCTAGCAGGATAGGGGGCACCCTCTGTGTGCCAGGGCTGTGCTGGCAGCATATGGGGGCACCCTCTGTGTGCGAGGGCAGTGCGGGCAGCATATGGGGGCACCCTCTGTGTGCCAGGGCTGTGCTAGCAGGATGGGGGACACCCTCTGTGTGCCAGGGCTGTGCTAGCAGGATGGGGGCACCTTCTGTGTGCCAGGGCTGTGCTAGCAGGATGGGGGACACCCTCTGTGTGCCAGGGCTGTGCTAGCAGGATGGGGGACACCCTCTGTGTGCCAGGGCTGTGCTAGCAGGATGGGGGCACCTTCTGTGTGCCAGGGCTGTGCTAGCAGGATAGGGGACACCCTCTGTGTGCCAGGGCTGTGCTAGCAGGATATGAGGGCGCCCTCTGTGTGCCAGGGCTGTGCTAGCAGGATAGGGGCACCCTGTGTGTGCCAAGACCTGTGCTAGCAGGATGGGGGCACCTTCTGTGTGCTAGGGCTGTGCTAGCAGGATATTAGGGCGCCCTCTGTGTGCCAGGGCTGTGCTAGCAGGATAGGGGACACCCTCTGTGTGCCAGGGCTGTGCTGGCAGGATGGGGGCACCCTCTGTGTGCCAGGGCTGTGCTGGCAGGATGGGGGCATCCTCTGTGTGCCAGGGCTGTGCTGGCAGGATGGGGGCACCCTCTGTGTGCCAGGGCTGTGCTAGCAGGATATGAGGGCGCCCTCTGTGTGCCAGGGCTGTGCTGGCAGGATATGGGGGCACCCTCTGTGTGCCAGGGCTGTGCTGGCAGGATGGGGGCACCTTCTGTGTGCCAGGGCTGTGCTGGCAGGATGGGGGCATCCTCTGTGTGCCAGGGCTGTGCTGGCAGGATGGGGGCACCCTCTGTGTGCCAGGGCTGTGCTGGCAGGATGGGGGCACCCTCTGTGTGCCAGGGCTGTGCTGGCAGGATAGGGGCACCCTCTGTGTGCCAGGGCTGTGCTAGCAGGATAGGGGGGCACCCTCTGTGTGCCAGGGCTGTGCTGGCAGGATATGAGGGCGCCCTCTGTGTGCCAGGGCTGTGTTGGCAGGATATGGGGGCACCCTCTGTGTGCCAGGGCTGTGCTGGCAGGATGGGGGCACCCTCTGTGTGCCAGGGCTGTGCTAGCAGGATATGAGGGCGCCCTCTGTGTGCCAGGGCTGTGTTGGCAGGATATGGGGGCACCCTCTGTGTGCCAGGGCTGTGCTGGCAGGATGGGGGCACCTTCTGTGTGCCAGGGCTGTGCTGGCAGGATGGGGGCATCCTCTGTGTGCCAGGGCTGTGCTGGCAGGATGGGGGCACCCTCTGTGTGCCAGGGCTGTGCTGGCAGGATGGGGGCACCCTCTGTGTGCCAGGGCTGTGCTGGCAGGATAGGGGCACCCTCTGTGTGCCAGGGCTGTGCTAGCAGGATAGGGGGGCACCCTCTGTGTGCCAGGGGCCTTATTACATCTATATGCTCCTTATTATATATGTATGGACATTATTACACCTGTATGGCCCTTACAGCTATATGCTCCTTATTATCTCTTTATGCTCCTTCATGGTCCTACACCTGTATGGCCTGAATTACATCTATATGGGCTTTATTACACCTGTATGGCCTGAATTACATCTATATGGGCTTTATTACACCTGTATGCTCTTTATTATCTCTTTATATCCTTGTTACATCTATACGGCCTTTACAGCCTCTTCATGGTCGCCTATAGCATCATATTTATACTGAAGAAATAAATCACAAGACATTTTTCCTCCTTAAAGATTATTAACACTTCGAGTTCAGACTGACATTACTCTCTGCTTCCTTAGGGTCCCTGAGTTACCCCCTCTCCCTTCTACAGCTCCGCCCGCTCTTCCATTAGGTGTATACAATTTATTTATCTCACTTCTATGTCGCCATTAATTCCCCGGCGCTTTCAACACCCGATCATCGCTGTCCCCATCGGGGCTCACACTCCACTTTCCCTATCACTAAGTCTTTGGAGTCTTTTCAAAAAAATTTTAGTACGGTGAAAAAAAATCTTTTGATTTCTGAGGATTTTTTTCCGTTCTCACTCTGCGGTTATCAGGGGACGCGGCACTTGTTGCTCTTTGATTATAAAGGACTTTTTGCAATTTTTTGACAAATGACATAACTTGTATAAAACAAAAAGGCCGCAATTAGCAAACATCCCAATTGTGAATGATATTGATCTCTAGGACATATAAGTCCCCGCACCAGCTGAGAGGCGCCAACTAATGTGACTTATCTACGGGATGGATATTGGTAGGAAAATCCTTTGTTGCAGCCGGAGCCGCAGAGAATGCAGATGTGTGAACGCTGGCTGCCCGCTAGATGCAGCAGATACGCGGCCCCCTGATGCCCCCACCCGCACCCACAGCCCCCCGACACCCCCGCGGCTCTTGCATCCCTGCCGCCCTGACACCCCACCACCCCTGCACCCTGCACCCCACCGCCCCCGCACCCCACCCCCCTCCACTCCGCACCCCACCGCCCCCGCACCCCACCCCCCTCCACTCCGCACCCCACCGCCCCCACACCCCACCGCCCCCGCACCCCACCACCCCTGCACCCTGCACCCCACCGCCCCCACACCCCACCCCCCCTGCACCCTGCACCCCACACCCCACCGCCCCCGCACCCCACCCCCCTCCACTCCGCACCCCACCGCACTCCACCGCCCCTCCACTCCGCACCCCACCGCCCCCGCACCCCACCGCCATGAATACTAATGGGGAGATGTTTATCTGACTCTGCTCAGCAGGATATGGCACAATACTATCGCCCGTCTCCCAATATCCAGCTGTCACTGCAGACAGCGGCGGATGATGGAGAGCTCTAATAATAATATATAGAACTGGAGGCTCCTGGGTCCTAATGCAAAATATCGGATTTCTTTTATGTGGTAGAGGAGATGCGGGGTCCTCGCAGGGTCTGGATTCCACATCCATCCTGATAGATTCTGGATTAATGGAAGTGACCGACTACTACAATCTTCTAGTAAATCATTAATGCGCAAAACTGCACCAGGAAGGAATTGCTTTCATGGGACGGGCAGGAAGAGGATTGCTGCCCCCAGTGTCAGTGTGTGTGTAAAGGGGAAGGGGTTACAGTGGTGATTACCCCAGAACCAAATTCTGCAGGGGTGCAGAAGGGTTCTCTTTCCCCCACTGTCAACTTATAAGGCCCTGTGGGCACACTGCGTTTTTTTCACCAACAGGTTTTGCTGCGGAATTTCAGTGTGGAATTAATGTGCATGTCACTTTAGACAGCTTTGTCTTAATGCAGCAACCTAGGTGACCTGAAGCAGTGACTGCTCAGTGGTGACCTGGAGCGGTGACTGCTCAGTGGTGACCTGAAGCAGTGACTGCTCAGTGGTGACCTGGAGCGGTGACTGCTCAGTGGTGACCTGGAGCGGTGACTGCTCAGTGGTGACCTGGAGCGGTGACTGACCAGTGGTGACCTGGAGCGGTGACTGACCAGTGGTGACTGACCAGTGGTGACCTGGAGCGGTGACTGCTCAGTGGTGACCTGGAGCGGTGACTGCTCAGTGGTGACCTGGAGCGGTGACTGCTCAGTGGTGACCTGGAGCGGTGACTGCTCAGTGGTGACCTGGAGCGGTGACTGCCCAGTGGTGGCCTGGAGCGGTGACTGACCAGTGGTGGACTGGAGCGGTGACTGACCAGTGGTGGCCTGGAGCGGTGACTGACCAGTGGTGACCAGGAGCGGTGACTGACCAGTGGTGGCCTGGAGCGGTGACTGACCAGTGGGGGCCTGGAGCGGTGACTGACCAGTGGTGGCCTGGAGCGGTGACTGACCAGTGGTGGCCTGGAGCGGTGACTGACCAGTGGTGGCCTGGAGCAGGGACTGACCAGTGGTGGCCTGGAGCGGTGACTGACCAGTGGTGGCCTGGAGCGGTGACTGACCAGTGGTGGCCTGGAGCGGTGACTGACCAGTGGTGGCCTGGAGCAGGGACTGACCAGTGGTGGCCTGGAGCAGGGACTGACCAGTGGTGGCCTGGAGCAGGGACTGACCAGTGGTGGCCTGGAGCAGGGAGTGACCAGTGGTGGCCTGGAGCAGGGAGTGACCAGTGGTGGCTGACCATTGGTGACCTGGAGCATTGACTGCCCAGTGGTGACCTGGAGCGTTGACTGCCCAGTGGTGACCTGGAGCGGTGACTGCCCAATGGTGACGTGGAGCGGTGACTGTCCAGTGGTGACCTGGAGCGTTGACTGCCCAGTGGTGACCTGGAGCGGTGACTGCCCAATGGTGACGTGGAGCGGTGACTGCCCAGTGGTGACCTGGAGCGGTGACTCACCAGTGGTGACCTGGAGCGGTGACTCACCAGTGGTGGCCTGGAGCGGTGACTCACCAGTGGTGGCCTGGAGCGGTGACTCACCAGTGGTGGACTGGAGCGGTGACTGACCAGTGGTGGCCTGGAGCGGTGACTGCCCTGTGGTGACCTGGAGCGGTGACTCACCAGTGGTGACCTGGAGCGGTGACTGACCAGTGGTGGCCAGATGAGACAGCTCTCATTATAAACACAGTGAGCTTCGTCTTCTCAGTCACTGCCTATGTGGAGTGCAGCCAATGACAAACTCTTCTCCACATCTACGTTACTGCTTCTGCAGAGCACAGCCAATGACAAACTTCTCCACATCTTGGTCACTGCCTATGCACATCGCAGTCAGTGACAATATTGTCACGGCCGGGCGGTCGGGCAGACCCAGGAGGTGGATCCACTGGACCGAACTCTCTGAGATGGTGGTAGGGAGTCCGGCAGCTGAAGCACTGATGGGCAGTAGAACAGTCCGTGCAAGTGAAGGCAGCGGAGGAGTCCCAGGGACCACGGAGTCACAGAAGGTGGTCTTGGTGACGTAGCTCAGGTTCGGAGGCCGAGGTGATATCAGGCGGGGTCCGGAACCTCTGGAGCAAGATGACGGGTCACCGCAGGGATCCGGGATGGTACGGACTGTCAGATGGCAGACGGACAGCGTGCGGGGATCAGGACACGGCAGACTGGATGGCGAGGCAGGTACGGCTCTACAAAGACAGATAGGTGAGTACAGGCACATAAACACCAAGAGACCTGACTCCTAGCTCAGGGAACACGAAGATCAGGCCCCGCCCCCTTGGACAATGACCCCCTATATACCCTGTACCTGTGCAACCTCATTTCCTGTTAATGGACGCTGGCCCTTTAAGAAAGGGTCAGTGACCGCGCGCGCGCCCTAATGCGCATGCGCGCCGCCCGGGTGCCAGAAGCCAGGGAAGGAGGCTGCGAGGAGGACGCAGGGGAGCCGGCCAGGTCCAGGGAAGCTGTCGGGCGCCGGGATCGGGGGCCCGGAGCCCTGGGACGGACGGAATCCGGTGACTGGGGAGCGGAGAGCGTGGCAGGTGAGCCGGGGAACGGGGGTGAGGACCCGGGGAGCGTGACAGTACCCCCCCCCCCACGCCCCCCTCCCCGCAACCGGGACATGAAGGCACGGATAAGAGGAGTGCCCACGTTCTCCCTGGGCTCCCAAGACCTATCCTCAGGACCATACCCTTCCCAGTCCACCAGGAAGAACTGTCGACCTCGTACGGTCTTCATGGCCACGATATCCCTTACCGCATAGATGTCATCATCGGCAATAGGAGGAGGGGCCGGACTGGCAGCAGCGGAGAAGGGACCAAGGACAACCGGCTTGAGCAGAGAGACGTGGAATGAGTTGGGTATCCTCATCGTGGCCGGGAGCTGTAGCTTGTAGGATACCTCATTGATCTTGCTGAGGACCTTAAACGGCCCGATGTAGCGAGGACCCAGCTTGTAGGAAGGTATCTTCAATCGGATGTACTGGGAAGCAAGCCAGACCAGGTCACCAGGAGAGAAACACGGAGGATCCAGACGTCTCTTGTCAGCGTGTTTCTTCATCCGCTGGGAAGCGCGCCCAAGGGACGCTTTGACAGAGTCCCAAATGGTAGCAAAGTCACGAACTGCAGTATCAGCAGCCGGGACATCCGATGAAGGGGATATAGGCAATGGGACGGCGGGCTGGAGTCCGTAAACAACATGGAAGGGAGATTCGGAGGATGACTCACTGACGTGGTGGTTATGGGAGAATTCAGCCCAAGGCAGAAGCGAGGACCAGTCGTCGTGATGGGCGTTGACATAGTGACGTAGGTATGAGGTCACGATTTGATTGACCCTCTCCACTTGGCCGTTAGACTGAGGATGGTAAGAAGAAGAAAAGTCCAGAGTCACTCCCAGATGTTTGCATAGAGCCCTCCAGAAGCGGGAGGTGAACTGAGTTCCTCTGTCGGACACTATGTGGGATGGAAAGCCATGCAAGCGGAAGATGTGATGTATATAGGCTTCCGCGAGTTCCTGAGCAGAGGGCAGTCCGGCCATAGGAACGAAGTGGGCCATTTTGGAGAATCGATCAACCACGACCCATATGACTGTGTGCCCGGAGGATAATGGCAAGTCCGTAATAAAGTCCATTGCTATGTGTTGCCACGGGACTGAGGGTATCGGTAAAGGCAGAAGACGGCCATGGGGCAAGTGTTTGGGCGTCTTGTTCCTGGCACAGGAGGAGCAGGCAGAGACAAAAGCAGCGACGTCCGTGCGAAGGGATGGCCACCAGTAATGGCGTACAATCGCACCCCATGTTCTCTTCTGACCAGCATGCCCGGCTGTTTTTGAGGCATGACCCCAGTGTAACACTTTTTGCCTGTCGGTATCGGAGACATAGGTCTTCCCGGGCGGTATCTGGGCTAGGGTAACAGGGGCCACCGGAATGATGTTGCTAGGACAGATGATGGGTTGGGTAGTCTCTTCCTCCTGCTCCATGGGCATGAAAGACCTGGACAAGGCATCAGCGCGTACATTCTTGTCCGCGGGTCGGAAGTGAAGCTGAAAGTCGAACCTGGCAAAGAATAAGGACCACCTGGCTTGCCGTGGGTTCAGTCGCTGAGCGGACCGCAGGTATTCTAGGTTCTTGTGGTCCGTGTAGATGATCACGGGATACACTGCACCTTCCAGGAGGTAGCGCCATTCCTCCAGTGCCAGTTTGACTGCCAAGAGCTCTCGGTCCCCGATGGTATAGTTGCGTTCAGGCGCTGAGAAGCCCTTGGAGAAGAATCCGCAAGTCACCATCTTCCCGGAGGAGGACTTCTGCATGAGCACTGCTCCGGCTCCTGAGGAGGAGGCATCCACCTCCAAGGTGAACTGGCGGTTCAACTCCGGACGGTGAAGTACAGGCGAGGAAGCAAAAGCCCGCTTCAAAGAGCCAAACGCGGCGTCGGCCGCAGGCGACCAGTCCTTTGGATTTGCCTCTTTCTTAGTCAATGCGGAAAGTGGAGCAGTCAGAGCAGAGAAGTGAGGGACGAATTGGCGGTAGTAGTTGGCGAATCCCAGGAAGCGTTGGATTGCCTTCAGTCCAGAAGGGGGAGGCCAGTTGAGAATGGCGGAGACCTTCTTGGGATCCATCTGCAGTCCAGTCTCAGAGATGATGTACCCCAGAAAGGGGAGAGAAGACTGCTCAAAGACACACTTCTCATACTTTGCGTACAGACGGTTCTCTCTTAGTCGTCGTAGAACCAGCTGTACGTGCTCTCTGTGGGTTGGGAGGTCCGGAGAGAAGACAAGGATGTCATCTAGATATACTACCACACAGGTGTAGAGGAGGTCTCGGAACACGTCGTTCACCAGTTCTTGGAAGACGGCAGGGGCGTTACACAGGCCGAAGGGCATCACGCAGTACTCATAATGTCCATCGCGCGTATTAAACGCGGTCTTCCATTCGTCACCAGAGCGGATGCGCACCAGATTGTAAGCACCCCGAAGATCCAGCTTGGTGAACAGACGAGCTCCTCTAAGCCGGTCAAACAATTCGGGGATGAGCGGCAGAGGGTACTTGTTCTTAACAGTGATCTGATTCAGACCCCGGTAGTCGATGCAGGGACGTAAATCGCCCTCTTTTTTCTTGACAAAGAAGAAACCTGCTCCCGCAGGAGAGGAGGATCTCCGAATGAATCCCCTAGCCAGGCTCTCTGAGATGTAAGTCGACATAGCCCTTGTTTCGGCTGGAGATAAAGGATATATCCGTCCTCGTGGTGGCGTTGTTCCAGGGAGCAGGTCGATGGCACAATCGTAGGGGCGATGTGGCGGCAGTACCTCGGATTCTTTTTTATCAAAGACATCAGCAAAGGACCAATAAGCCGAGGGCAGCCCCGGTAGGTTCTCAGGAACCGGAGGTCGTCGGATGGGTTGTGTGGATTTTAGGCATCTCTCATGACACGAAGCACCCCAGCGGGTGATTTCGCCAGTGCCCCAGCTGACTGATGGTTCGTGAGTCCGTAACCATGGAAGGCCCAGCAGGATCTGATGGGACATGTGCGGAAGGACGTAGAAGGCGATGTTCTCGGTGTGAAGAGCACCGATGCGCAGTTCAACCGGCCTGGTGGTCCAGGAGATGGTGTCAGAAAGGGGTCTCCCATCCACAGAGGCAATCACCAGGGGCTTGTTGAGTGGGATAACAGGCACCTGGTATTTGTCCACGGTGGCTTGCTGGATGAAATTGCCTGCTGCCCCGGAATCAAGATAGGCCTCAGCCGTGAACCGCGTCTCTCCCGTTGTCACTTGCACGGTCCATGTGACCGGATCAGAGAGAGTCCCAGCACCTAGGGTGGCCTCTCCTACCAACCCTAGGCTTTGGAGTTTCCCGGCCTTTCCGGACAGGAACGGAGGAGGTGTGTGCCCTCACCGCAGTAAAAGCAGAGACCCTGGGCAAGCCGCTCTGCTCTACGTTGTGCAGACTGACGCACTCGGTCAATCTGCATGGGCTCGTGGACGGGACTCCCAGCTGTTGATGACTGAGGTACGGAGGGCTTCTGAGGAGGAGATGAATGCCGTAACGGGCGTCTCTCACGAGATAGCTCTTTGGAGCGCTCCTGAAAACGTATGTCCACACGAGTTGCTAGAGCAATCAGGGCATCTAGGGTGGAGGGCACGTCCCGACCCGCCAACTCGTCCTTGATGCGACTCGAGAGTCCCTCCCAGAAGGCGGCTGTCAGGGCCTCATTATTCCACCCGAGTTCTGAAGCCAAAGTGCGAAAACGGATGGCGTATTGGCCCACCGTCAGTGTTCCTTGACGTAGGCGGAGGAGTGATGAAGCAGAGGCAGAAGCGCGTCCCGGCTCGTCAAAGGTGCTGCGGAATGCCTGCAGGAACTGTTGAAGATCCTTGGTCATGGGGTCCTCCTTCTCCCACAAGGGGTTCATCCACGCCAGCGCCTCGCCCTCTAGGTGGGACATTATAAAGGCGACCTTGGCTTGGTCGGAGGCGAACAGATGTGGCAGCTGCGTGAAATGAAGGGAACATTGATTTATGAAGCCCCTGCAGGTCTTGGGATCTCCAGCATAACGAGGAGGTGACGCCAAACGGAGTCGGGAAGCATCTGACGAGGTTGCCACTGGTGCGGGGGCCATGGCTTGCCTGGCGGGGGACCTGGGTGCCGCAGGCGTCATTGATGCTTGTAATGTGTACAGGCGGGTGTCCACGGAGGTCATGAATTGCAGCATGCGGGTCTGGACTTCACGCTGGCGTTGGAGTTCCTCTTGCAGAGCCATTAGTGCTGCAGCGGGATCCATGGCCTGATCTTACTGTCACGGCCGGGCGGTCGGGCAGACCCAGGAGGTGGATCCACTGGACCGAACTCTCTGAGATGGTGGTAGGGAGTCCGGCAGCTGAAGCACTGATGGGCAGTAGAACAGTCCGTGCAAGTGAAGGCAGCGGAGGAGTCCCAGGGACCACGGAGTCACAGAAGGTGGTCTTGGTGACGTAGCTCAGGTTCGGAGGCCGAGGTGATATCAGGCGGGGTCCGGAACCTCTGGAGCAAGATGACGGGTCACCGCAGGGATCCGGGATGGTACGGACTGTCAGATGGCAGACGGACAGCGTGCGGGGATCAGGACACGGCAGACTGGATGGCGAGGCAGGTACGGCTCTACAAAGACAGATAGGTGAGTACAGGCACATAAACACCAAGAGACCTGACTCCTAGCTCAGGGAACACGAAGATCAGGCCCCGCCCCCTTGGACAATGACCCCCTATATACCCTGTACCTGTGCAACCTCATTTCCTGTTAATGGACGCTGGCCCTTTAAGAAAGGGTCAGTGACCGCGCGCGCGCCCTAATGCGCATGCGCGCCGCCCGGGTGCCAGAAGCCAGGGAAGGAGGCTGCGAGGAGGACGCAGGGGAGCCGGCCAGGTCCAGGGAAGCTGTCGGGCGCCGGGATCGGGGGCCCGGAGCCCTGGGACGGACGGAATCCGGTGACTGGGGAGCGGAGAGCGTGGCAGGTGAGCCGGGGAACGGGGGTGAGGACCCGGGGAGCGTGACAAATATCTTCTCTACATCTTTGTTACTGCCTATGCAGAGCACATTCTCAGTCACTTCATATGTGGAGTGCAGCCAATGACAAACTCTTCTCCACATCTACGTTACTGCATCTGCAGAGCACAGCCAATGATAAACTTCTCCACATCTTGGTCACTGCCTATGCACAGCGCAGTCAGTGACAATCTCTTCTCTACATCTTTGTTACTGCCTATGCAGAGCACAGCCAATGATAAACTCTTCTTCACATCTTGTTCAATGCAAATCCAGAGCTCAGTCAAACTATTCTCCACATCTTGTTACTGCCTATGCACAGCGCAGTGAATGACAAACTATTATCCACACCCTTTTCACTGCCTTTGCAGAGTGCATGGAATTACAAACTGTTCTCCACTTCTGCGCTCTGCATCAACAGTGTTAAATCCTATGCACTGCACATATTCTGCACCGCTTTCTCGGCACAGCTCACTGCCTCTCTTCACACTGAGAATTTTGGAATAGAAAAGGTAAGCTCCAAAATGTAAAAAGAAATCCCGTTTGCCATACAACAGACCCCGCCCTCTAATCATAAGTTTAAATCCTATTTAGAGCCTGATAATGTAGTAAATATATCTGTATAATGAAAGTCATGAAGAGGAATTATCACTTTATAGTAAATTCTCATCTGTAAGGAGCAGAGGAAATAAAGAGCAAGAATGCAAAACTGTATTCCAGCGCTGAGTGGTGACGTTTCTTAGACTGCACCGCCATCTAGTGGTAGCTCAGGTTCTTACTCCACCCAAAATTGCATTTATTTGCCTTATCAAATTTATCAAGCTTCCTTGATTACTTAGGTGTTGCTGAGATCTGCTGTGGGTACAGATCTGGTGAGATCCGAACATATTACAAGGTGACTCCACCAAAACCAAATAAAGCTGTGGTCAGAGGTATAATATAGTGTACATGAATGTGACTCAGCGCCAGAGCTCTAAGCCTCACATATCAAAGGCTGTGGACAGAGAAACATTTACAGTAAAAGGGGGTTTCCTATATTGTTTTTACATTAATCCCCACTTTTTACAGTTTACATAGAGATCACATCAATATCTGATGTGAAAATTGATGGAAATTAAAGAAATCAATTACTGTACTAGATATATTATATAGATATATAATAGATATATTACATATATTAATACTCCAGAGCTGCACTCACTATTCTGCTGATGGAGGCACTATGTACATACATTACATTACTTATCCTGTTCTGATACTGAGTTACATCCTGTATTATACTCCAGAGCTGCACTCACTATTCTGCTAGTGCAATCACTGTGTACATACATTACATTACTGGTGATGAGTTCTGTCCTTTATTACACTGCAGAGCTGCACTCACTATTCTGCTGGTGCACTGTGTACATACATTACTAATCCTGACTTACCTCCTGTATCATACTCCAGAGCTGCACTCACTATTCTGCTGGTGCAGTCACTGTGTACATACATTACATTACTGATCCTGACTTACCTGCTGTATTATACTCCAGAGCTGCACTCACTATTCTGCTGGTGCAGTCACTGTGTACATAAATTACTGATCCTTAGTTACCTCCTGTATTATACTCCAGAGCTGCACTCACTATTCTGCTGGTGCAGTCACTGTGTACATACATTACATTACTGATCCTGAGTTACCTCCTGTATTATACTCCAGAGCTGCACTCACTATTCTGCTGGTGCAGTCACTGTGTACATACATTACATTACTGATCCTGAGTTACCTCCTGTATTATACTCCAGAGCTGCACTCACTATTCTGCTGGTGCAGTCACTGTGTACATACATTACATTACTGATCCTGAGTTACCTCCTGTATTATACTCCAGAGCTGCACTCACTATTCTGCTGGTGCAGTCACTGTGTACATACATTACTGATCCTGAGTTCCCTCCTGTATTATACTCCAGAGCTGCACTCACTATTCTGCTGGTGCAGTCACTGTGTGAAGGATAAGTGGTACATTCATTATAGATATACATACTGTACAAGTTACTGTATAGTATTTATAGTAGATTCATGTTTCGTTTTCAGATATTCGCAGTCAGTAAATGGGCTCTGCTTTGGGTAGATTGTATATTTAATAATTACAGTTTGAGACAATAAAGCAAAAACATTTAAACGGGGTTTCGAGAGACTGAAAGAGGAGAAACAGCGCCCCCGGTGTTCATATAGATTACTGCATGGTGTAATAACAGACACAGCCTATGGACAGTAGGGGCGCTATTCTCCAAAGTAAGCAGACTTTTCTTAAAATTCATACAACCTTCATCAGACTGTTATAACATTCACAACATGTCAGTGATATGAAATATCTGCGCTCAGCACGCAGTGCGGTCCTGCTGCTCCAGAGGGCTGTGTGTGGTCCTGCTGCCCCGGAGGGAAATGTGTGCTCCTGCTGTCCAGAAAGGGACGTGTGTGGCCCTGCTGTCCCAGAGGGACGTGTGTGGTCCTGCTGTCCCGGGGGGATGTGTGTGGTCCTGCTGTCCCGGGGGGGACGCGTGTGGTCCTGCTGTCCCGGGGGGGGATGTGTGCGGTCCTGCTGTCCCGGGGGGATGTGTGTGGTCCTGCTGTCCCGGGGGGATGTGTGTGGTCCTGCTGTCCCGGGGGGATGTGTGCGGTCCTGCTGTCCCGGGGGGATGTGTGTGGTCCTGCTGTCCCGGGGGGATGTGTGTGGTCCTGCTGTCCCGGGGGGATGTGTGCGGTCCTGCTGTCCCGGGGGGATGTGTGTGGTCCTGCTGTCCCGGGGGGATGTGTGTGGTCCAGCTGTCCGGGCGGGGGGGGGGGGGGATGTGTGTGGTCCTGCTGTCCCGGGGGGATGGCTCCTGCTTCCCAGATGTGTGCGGTCCTGCTGTCCGGGGGGGGGGGGGATGTGTGCGGTCCTGCTGTCCCGGGGGGGGGGATGTGTGCGGTCCTGCTGTCCCGGGGGGGATGTGTGTGGTCCTGCTGTCCCGGGGGGGGTATGTGTGCGGTCCTGCTGTCCAGGGGGGGATGTGTGTGGTCCTGCTGTCCAGGGGGGGATGTGTGTGGTCCTGCTGTCCAGGGGGGGACGCGTGTGGTCCTGCTGTCCCGGGGGGACGCGTGTGGTCCTGCTGTCCCGGGGGGACGTGTGTGGTCCTGCTGCCCTGTAGGGATGTGTGTGGTCCTGCTGCCCTGTAGGGATGTGTGTGGTCCTGCTGTCCCGGGGGGATGTGTGTGGTCCTGCTGTCCCAGGGGGACGCGTGTGGTCCTGCTGTCCCGGGGGGATGGCTCCTGCTTCCCAGACTTGCTTTAGCTGCCTGTGCTGCATTCATCAATCACAGGCAACTTAAAACAAGCCAAGGACACAGGAGAGCAGTGACTATGGGGTGCACTGAGCGCTCCCTGGGCCCGGCATTAACGACCCTCATGTGAGGGGGGTCTGTGGTTTGTCCCCCAGATCCCGGGGCTGCTCCGCGTCCCTGGTGTCCTGCAGCCACGTGGCTGTTTACTCCCGTCCTGTTCACTGGCAGCGAAACGCGTCGTGTCCACAAGGAGTGCAGAGACTGTAACAAAGCAAACACAGCAGGTTACACCGCGGAGGGAGGCGGAACACAACTCTCACATATTGGGTGTTTTATTGTTCACCATTTTCAATATCTCTGCTTGCTGTCAATGAATGGGAGCATTCTCATCTGCATCCAGGGGCTGAAGACTTATATAGAACTGATACTTCCCACAGCTGAGCGTTTGCTACAATTGCATCCTGCCAAAACCATCAACAGCGCAGATGTCTCTCCTGGTGATACATTTGCTACAATGTATCAGTGCAGGTAAAATGTGTCAGCCTGGACTCTGGACTTATCTCATTGCTCTGGTTTTCGCCTCTTTCAGTGACTGCAGGTGGAGAGTAGAGATGGAAAGGAATTAATGCATTAAGATACAATCCAGCAGAAGTTACCGAACTCTTGGTAACTCCTTACAGTGAGCCCAGTGCGCAGTTTCCTGATATTAGCGCAGCGGCCTCATCACTTTGTGCATTGATCCGTGCACATTCTCCGGAGAGATCCTGTTCTGCTGCTGAGGATCCTGGATGGACAGGATCTTGTCCGCTCCCCGGACCCCTCCCTGACCCCACTCCCTCATTATTCACCTGCACAGGGTGCGGCGTTCATTGTTTCCAGGAGCCGGGTGACATTGTCCTGCAGTCTCCAGAAGTCCTTCATCCACAGGGGCCACATAATGGCTGCAGCCAGGGGTGTAACTACAGTGGGGGCAGTCACACCCGGACCCCAGGAGCTCAGGGTGCTCCAAAAGGTCCCTTTGACCCATATATATAATTGGTGGAGGAAGGGTGAACCTAGGTCTTTTATCAACCTAAGTAACTATGAGAAGATTCATACTATTAGAGGTCTGTGAAACTTGGGGGCCCTATTGGAAAGTTTGCATCAGGGCCCCAGAGCTTCAAGTTACACCACTGATTTATACCTGTCTATTCTTCCAGGTGCTTGTCCAATAGAGGAACCAATATCACACTCTGTAATGGGGCAGATTATCAGAAAATTGCTAAAATATCAATCCCTATAATGTAACATTACCATTTGAAAGGCCGGTTAGCAGCGCACAGGGGTGGAGTCCATTGCTCCTTTCTGATCTCTTTTGATGAGTGCAGCTCTGGAGGATTTAATTCTCCACTAGTCAGGGAGCCGCTGTGGCCCCAGCACCTGCAGTTATTGGGTATGTGCACACATTCATATGGTGCAGTAAAAACATAGCGTAAAATACACACTTTTTTATGCAGTTTTGCCACATTTTCCTTAATTATTAGTACAGGTGAAATCTGCAGCAAAAACGCTGAACAAATTGACATGCGCAGAATTAAATCTGCAAGGAGGAAATAAGCACCGTGTGCACGAGGCCTCAGGATTCTCACTCACTTTGCTGCACCAGGATTCCCTTCAGGTTTTATGACAAACGTGCACAGAAAAAAATGGGTCCAAAACGCAACGTGTGCATACCGTCATAAGAGCACTCATTTAATAGGGAATTGTTTGTTTATTGACATCTATTTATATATATTTCTTTTGTTACACTGTAACATCTGACCGCTGTGTTAGCTACTTTCACACTTGCTTTGGACGGCTTCCGTTGCTATCCGCAGCCTTGAGGAATTACGGTAACCGTTGCAGGAAACCGTTATATTCCTCATAAACTTCTATTAGCTACGGATAGCAACGGATGGTCTTGCATTGCATCCGCCCCGCGGCGCATCAGTTGTTTTGACGCTGACCGTCATTGACCGTCGGGCGGATGGAACGCAGCATGTAACGTTTTTCTGCGCTTGGCGGAGTGTCAAAAAAACGCAACCTGCAGGATTCCGTCGGCGTCCGTTGTTTTTATAATGGACGCCTATGGTGGCGGATTCCGTTAGAATCTGTCATTTTGACGGATTCCATTAACGCATCCGTCTTTACACAACTGCGCATGCCCAGATGTGTAAAGTCAAGGAAAAAAAAACTATAACGGATTGCGTTATTTTGTACGATCCGTAGCATCCGTTGTGCCACTATATGCAATGGATCCGTTGCATGCGTCACACAACACAATGCTACGGATCCCGTCCAACGCAAGTGTGAAACTAGCCTAACTAGTACATCAGTTCCTAAAGACTATAAGGCCCAGCATGCCCTGAACATCTCCCGCGGATCATCAAACAAGGAACAGCTGTAAATAACTTATTTACCTTGTAATCTGCTGAGCGAGTAGAGGACCTGAGGCGGCACATCTCCTGAAAGAAGCAGAGAACTTTAGATTGTCAGCTCCTGTGTCCAGGAATCAAATCCTACCTAGTGATGAACTGATGGTGGATACAAAGCAGCATCTATATCCGGAGGGTCTCACAATACGGGACCGGAGAAGCAACTGCAATCAGGGGCGGATGTATCAATGGTGCAACCTGTGTCCCCGCATAGGGGCCTGAGGGGGCCACATCCAAAGAAACCTCTATCACAGACACATAAGAGGAGCTACTGGACTGCACAGGGCCCATATAATGAGCAGTGGGGGCCCCTTCTGTCTGGACACAATGTAGCAGAAGATAGAAGAGTCTCCATTAGTGATGAGTGAGCACTACCATGCTCGAGTGCTCAGTGCTCGCTCATCACTAGTTACCAGTACCGAGCACACGAGCATGGTAGTGCCCGCTCATCACTAGTTACGAGTACTGAGCCCCCGGGCATGGTAGTGCCCGCTCATCATTAGTTACGAGTACTGAGCACCTGAGCATGGTAGTGCCCACTCATCACTAGTTACCAGTACTGAGCACCCGAGCATGGTAGTGCCCGCTCATCACTAGTTACAAGTACTGAGCACCCGAGCATGGTAGTGCCCGCTCATCACTAGTTACCAGTACTGAGCACCCGAGCATGGTAGTGCCCGCTCATCACTAGTTACCAGTACTGAGCACCCGAGCATGGTAGTGCCCGCTCATCACTAGTTACCAGTACTGAGCACCCGAGCATGGTAGTGCCCACTCATCACTAGTTACCAGTACTGAGCACCCAAGCATGGTAGTGCCCACTCATCACTAGTTACCAGTACTGAGCACCCGAGCATGGTAGTGCCCGCTCATCATTAGTTACGAGTACTGAGCCCCCGGGCATGGTAGTGCCCGCTCATCACTAGTTATCAGTACTGAGCACCCGAGCATGGTAGTGCTCGCTCATCACTAGTTACGAGTACTGAGCACCTGAGCATGGTAGTGCCCGCTCATCACTAGTTATCAGTACTGAGCACCCGAGCATGGTAGTGCCCGCTCATCACTAGTTACGAGTACAGAGCACCCGAGCATGGTAGTGCCCGCTCATCATTAGTTACGAGTACTGAGCACCTGAGCATGGTAGTGCCCGCTCATCACTAGTTACGAGTACTGAGCACCCGAGCATGGTAGTGCCCACTCATCACTAGTTACTAGTACTGCGCACCTGAGCATGGTAGTGCCCGCTCATCACTAGTTACAAGTACTGAGCACCCGAGCATGGTAGTGCCCGCTCACCACTAATTACCAGTACTGAGCACCTGAGCATGGTAGTGCCCGCTCATCACTAGTTACCAGTACTGACCACCCGAGCATGATAGTGCCCGCTCATCACTAGTTACCAGTACTGACCACCCGAGCATGGTAGTGCCCGCTCATCACTAGTTACGAGTACTGACCACCCGAGCATGATAGTGCCCGCTCATCACTAGTTACCAGTACTGACCACCCGAGCATGATAGTGCCCGCTCATCACTAGTTACCAGTACTGAGCACCCGAGCATGGTAGTGCCCGCTCACCACTAATTACCAGTACTGAGCACCTGAGCATGGTAGTGCCCACTCATCACTAGTTACCAGTACTGACCACCCAAGCATGGTAGTGCCCGCTCATCACTAGTTACCAGTACTGACCACCCGAGCATGGTAGTGCCCGCTCATCACTAGTTACGAGTACTGAGCCCCCGGGCATGGTAGTGTCGCTCATCATTAGTTTCCATATGTTCCCAGCCCATAACCTGCCCCACATAACATCATACAATCACATGAGACACGTATGGCTGACAGCTACACTCACCTCCGGGATCGGGGATGCTGCGTCTCTGCAGGTTGCACTCGGGGGGCCGCCAGGAGATCGCTGGGACTCTGCAGGCGCCTGTCACAGTTGTGCCCTGGGCCAGGAGCGGGTGGTGTCAGATCCGGATCCACTGTGTAAAGGAACGTGTTTGCACAAGGGGAGAGGTTGTAAGTTCCACCCTGACGTGGGGATTAACCGTTTCTTCCCCTTGGATTGATTTCTCGCTGAGGTGGAGGAGTAGGGGTGTATTAGTTACTCCATCATTCATAAAAATTTCCAGTGCAGGAAAATCAACCATTATATAAAAAGAGTGAAAATCTCCTCCATGCTGCACGATGCCGGATTACTAAATATTCTGAATTATCGAACAGTTGTAGAATTCTATATAAACCTCACATGAAAGTGGAGAAGCTTCAGCAAGAAAGGCCAAAGTCAATATTGAATTGGTCCTTTTTTCTTATTTTGAACCCTCTGCGGCTGTCAGTGAATGGGAACCTTTTACATCCGCAGTCTAGGAATGACGTGGGCAGGACAGGTAGTTCTGGGTGTAGGCACGAGCATTTCCATTCACTGGCAGCAAGCAGGGATATTAGAAGTTTTCATTACACACACTTAAAGGGATTGTCCAGGCTGGACTCACAATTCCTCAGTTATTCTATGTGGCTACAGACTTCTGGATCGTGACAGAGTGAAGTGCGCTCACTGTCAGGATTGCCCGGTGTTGCCGGTGCCAACAAGCCGTCACATGACCATATGCACGCGATTTAGATATTGACGATTCTGCTTCTCTCAATACTTTTTTAGGTCTGCAACACACATCCGTACCGGCGGCACGAACACACGTGCACCAATGTTACCCTATGGTAACAGGTACACACACGTAAAGCCACCACACGGCACGCGTGTCCGTGTGGTTTGTACATGTGTGCGTTTTTTAACACGGATGACATGTCCACATTTCACCGGCATCACGCAGACACAGACTCGCTAAAGTCAATGGGTCCGTGTCTGCACGTACGTGACACGGACGTGTGTTTTCCGTACGGTCCGTGTGTTTTTTTTTATTATAAATGGTGAAACGGCTCAAGACACACGGACTGCACACGGACATGACACGTACGTATCTCACGCATACACGAACATTCACCATGCACGCACGGCAAGCATACGCCATCTCACTGATGTCACACGTACCGAAGAAATGGACAACTAAAACGGAACACGGACCCGAAAAAGGACCGCGAGACACGCACGTGTTTTTTGCGGACGTGTGTTGCAGGCCTTAAGGAAGGACTTGGCCCGACTAGTTGCCACATGACCGCAAGTCATCAACTCACATGTGGATGGGAATGTGACCGCTACACCGGAGAAGATTGACTGCAGCATTATCTGCCAAATCTGGATAACCCCTTTAAGGATGCAGTGAGGTTTTGGCCTTAAAGGGGTCACAATTTGGCCTGAAAAAGGTGACAATTTAAGACCACTGAAGAGTTTAAAAGTGATTAATCATGAAGATCTCATCAAGTGGTCCAACACTGATGGCGAAAATGGAGGTCTTGTGGCACCTGCTTGAATGCAGTGGTGATCACACGGCTGCACTGCCCCTTTAATAATGTCTATGGGACTGATGAGGGGGCTGAGTGGAGTGGATGTGCCTGATGAGACCCCCATTCTGATGAATAGAGGGGTCCGACTATCCCCATCAGTTCCATAGTCTCTGACCATAGTGTCACAACAGACGCTCCATTTAAACAGGGGACACGGAACCCCATGTGTCTATGATCGCTGCCCCCAATATTCACTTATCACCTACTGTATGGCTGTATGACCACTTATAATTCTGGGATCACCCCTTAAATGGGGAAACAATGTATTTTTTAAAATATCCATAACTTTATTTTATTACTGTTGTTTCTGTGGCTGGGCTGTATTATTTAATGTTGCCTTTTTTGGGTTTGATACAATGTATTGTAGATTTGTTATTATTTTTGAAACAATAGAATAAAACTCCAGCAATTCCGCCATTGTTTTTTTTTTTGTTATTGCCTCTATGTAAAGCGCTGTGGAATTAATAGCGCTATATAAAAGAATAAAATTATTATTACATTGTTCGCCGTGCAGTGACCTTTTATTCCGGGGGGTCAATACGATTTCGATTATACAAATTTGATACATTTTTATTTAGATACTTATGAACAATAAAAACATCATCACATTTCAGGACCAGGAACTTTTTTTAAATTTTTCTCCTCGATACAGTAATGTGAGGGATGTTTTATTGTGGAACAGATGGAAAAATAAAACATAACTTGTGCCATTGTTTTATATATGTGGATATTTTCTAATTCTGGACAATCCCTTTAAATCATCTGGCCACCGCCTGTAGCAGAAGAGCAGACGTTTCGCCCGCATCATGGAGTCTTTCGCAGACACGTGATCACACAGTTACATCAATGTCAGGGAATTTCCATAAACTTTTGATTACGGAAGATCCTTCCATAACTTTTTAATACGTCTGGTAATAAAGTCCATTAACTGGTTAATGTCAATAAAACCGGCAGCGCAAAGCAAATAATAAAAAAGTGACGCCTTTGATTAACAATAGTCAGTTCCTGCTAAACCCTGCACCCTTGTAATGATCTTTTTTCTGTTTTTGCTTAATTTTTAGATAATTGTGCTCTGGAAACCATCAGCAAGTTGCTGGTGACAGATCTCATTGTGTCTTTATCATTTACTTTTGCATATTTGTAAATATCTGAATATATGAACAATCCAGACAAAGACAGAGTCATTAACATGAGAAAATAGGACAGTTCAGACAACAGCAGCAGCTTTCTGATGGTTTCCAAGGAGATTCTTTACATAAGTTCACTGAATGATGTGCAGTTTGCTCTGTTTTCATGATTTATCTAAATGGAGTATCTAGTACATTTGGCAAAAGGGGTGTACTTTAATAATCTGATTAGCCCGTTTGAAGTAAGAATGCAATATGCAATGTGCTACAAAATACACCTAAAAGCATAAAAGATCAGTAAACAGCGGCTTTTTGGCGGCTTCTGGTGAGATATTAACTTAATGTCACAGGATGGGGAAAATAAAGACAATTATGCCAAAATGTATCAAAATGAAGCCTACAGAAAATATAAGTCAACTGAGGGGATTAAAGGGTTAATATTCTGATAAATTTGCAGTAAAACTGTATTAAGTAATATATATATAAAAAAATATGCAGAAAACCAACTGATCAGTCAACAGCAATGATGTGGTTACAACAGAAGTACACGTGTATTTCCACCTCTGTGTTTGCACTAGGGGTTGTAGGAGGTGTCATGTTCACACTCTGCTGCTTATGTTGTGCTCTGTATACAGGTATATTAAAGGGCACATTTTGATCTTTGCTATGACTGATGACACCTCCATATACAGTAGATGACAGTGTCCACCATTCATAATAGGTGATGTCACAGCTCACCTCCTCCTCCTTCTGTACAATGACTGATGACACCTCTATATACAGTATATAACAGGCTCTACCATTCATAATAGGTGATGTCCCAGCTCACCTCCTCCTCCTTCTGTACAATGACTGATAACACCTCTACATACAGTATATAACACAGGATCCAACCATTCATAATAGGTGATATCACAGCTCACCTCCTCCTGTACAATGACTGATGCCACCTCTATATACAGTATATTACACAGGATCCACCATTCATAATAAGTGATGTCACAACTCACCTCCTCCTCCTTCTGTACAATGACTGATAACACCTCTATATTCAGTATATAACGCAGGATCCACCATTCACAATAGATGTCACATCTTACCTCCTCCCCCTAGTGTATAATGATTGATACTTAGTGATAAGTGAGCGTACCAGGCGCCATGCTTGAGTCCCTTCCCCACATGTTTCGCGGCTGTTACAGCCAGCATGCTGGGATTGTTGCCATACACATGTTGGCTCCTGGCATTAGGCTATGTGCGCACGTTGCGTACAGTCACTGCAGAAATTTCTGCAGGGATCTGAAGAGCACATGTGCGCTTTAAATCGCTGCAGAAATGTCCGTAGTGAAAAAAAAAAAGCCGATTCCATGCGCTCTGCCTGCAGCTCCTGCCATAGACAGAGCAGGAGCTGCCGGCAAAGCGCACGGAAGAAGTGACATGTCACTTCTTAGAACGCAGCGCTTCGGCAGTAGCCGAAGCGCTGCGCTCTAAAACGCCACGTGCGCACGGCCCCTGCACAATCTCCATAGACTGTGCAGGGGACGCAGGATGCATGCAGTTACGCTGCGCTACAAAGCGCAGCGTAACTGCATGTATTTACGCAACGTGCGCACATAGCGCATACTGTGATTGGCCGCTGCATAGTGTCATCCCGTCTGTGATGCTCGCACACTGTCCTCTGGAAGTAGATCAGGGGACGTTGACCCCGGAGGGAGAGCTTAGATTAGAGCAGGGTTATACACTTGCACCATTTAGTGTCATTCATGTGCCTAAAGGGTGATTTTAGTAAAGTGTAACCTAATATATATATATATATATATATATATATATATATATATATATATATATATATATATATTTATATTTATTTACTATATATATTTTATTTATTTTTTTATAAAGAATATGGGGTTCCACCTAGTTTTGCTAACCAGCCAAGGTAAAATAGACAGCTGTGGGCTGGTATGATCAGGCTGAGAAAACCCATGGATATTGTGCCCTTCCCAGCCTAAAAATGGGAGGTGTGCAAGAGCTGGAGATGAAGGAGGTGCAGCAGGTCCTCGGTATCAGCTGCATTAGGTAATTGATTATTATATTATGTTATTTGCTATTGTAGAGAAATATGATGGCCTGGGGGCAGGAAGAGGGGGAGGGAATCTGTGCCATCAGATCCTGCAGAAAGCTGAGGATTTACCCCCTAATTACCAGCAGACGGCGCTGGAAAGCTTTGTAATTGTGAGTGATAATGCTGAAAGTGCTGGAATGGAGAAACAAATGGAGAAGAGCCATATACATCACAAAGTATAACCAGGAGAAGTCATATTTACAACTTGGCAATAAATGTTTACAATTATGTATATTCAAAGCCCAATATATATATATATATATATATATATATATACATACAGTGCCTACAAGTAGTCTTCAACCCCCTGCAGATTTAGCAGGTTTGATAAGGTGCAAATAAGTTAGAGCCTTCAAACTTCAAACAAGAGCAGGATTTATTAACAGATGCATAAATCTTACAAACCAACAAGTTATGTTGCTCAGTTAAATTTTAATAAATTCTCAACATAAAAGTGTGGGTCAATTATTATTCAACCCCTAGGTTTAATATTTTGTGGAGTAACCCTTGTTTGCAATTACAGCTAATAATCGTCTTTTATAAGACCTGATGAGGCCGGCACAGGTCTCTGGAGTTATCTTGGCCCACTCCTCCATGCAGATCTTCTCCAAGTTATCTAGGTTCTTTGGGTGTCTCATGAGGACTTTAATCTTGAGCTCCTTCCACAAGTTTTCAATTGGGTTAAGGTCAGGAGACTGACTAGGCCACTGCAACACCTTGATTTTTTCCCTCTTGAACCAGGCCTTGGTTTTCTTGGCTGTGTGCTTTGGGTCGTTGTCTTGTTGGAAGATGAAATGACGACCCATCTTAAGATCCTTGATGGAGGAGCGGAGGTTCTTGGCCAAAATCTCCAGGTAGGCCGTGCTATCCATCTTCCCATGGATGCGGACCAGATGGCCAGGCCCCTTGGCTGAGAAACAGCCCCACAGCATGATGCTGCCACCACCATGCTTGACTGTAGGCATGGTATTCTTGGGGTCGTATGCAGTGCCATCCAGTCTCCAAACGTGACGTGTGTGGTTGGCACCAAAGATCTCGATCTTGGTCTCATCAGAACAGAGAACCTTGAACCAGTCTGTCTCAGAGTCCTCCAAGTGATCATGAGCAAACTGTAGATGAGCCTTGACATGACGCTTTGAAAGTAAAGGTACCTTACGGGCTCGTCTGGAACGGAGACCATTGCGGTGGAGTACGTTACTTATGGTGTTGACTGAAACCAATGTCCCCACTGCCATGAGATCTTCCCGGAGCTCCTTCCTTGTTGTCCTTGGGTTAGCCTTGACTCTTCGGACAAGCCTGGCCTCGGCACGGGAGGAAACTTTCAAAGGCTGTCCAGGACGTGGAAGGCTAACAGTAGTTCCATAAGCCTTCCACTTCCGGATGATGCTCCCAACAGTGGAGACAGGTAGGCCCAACTCCTTGGAAAGGGTTTTGTACCCCTTGCCAGCCTTGTGACCCTCCACGATCTTGTCTCTGATGGCCTTGGAATGCTCCTTTGTCTTTCCCTTGTTGACCATGTATGAGTGCTGTTCACAAGTTTGGGGAGGGTCTTAATTAGTCAGAAAAGGCTGGAAAAAGAGATAATTAATCCAAACATGTGAAGCTCATTGTTCTTTGTGCCTGAAATACTTCTTAATACTTTAGGGGAACCAAACAGAATTCTGGTGGTTTGAGGGGTTGAATAATAAATGACCCTCTGAATAAACTTTTCACAATTTAAAAAAAAAATAAAAAAAGAAATAACATTCTCTTTTGCTGCATTTCACACTTCCAGGCTGATCTACAGTCCAAATGTCACAATGCCAAGTTATTCCGAATGTGTAAACCTGCTAAATCTGCAGGGGGTTCAATACTACTTGTAGGCACTGTATATATATATATATATATATATATATATATATATATTACTGTATATCAATATGGGTATAAGCTTCGGAAAACTGTGAATGTGTTTTACGTAAAAATGCTAATTGTGTCTTCGCTGTACCCAAGACGCCAATACACATTTCATTTCTCCGTCCGACACTTCAAACCTTCTGGTCTAAGGTCCAAAAAATGACAAAACTGGTCAATCAGCTACTGATCCAAAACTAATTTTATTCAATGGATTTCTTTCTTTTTATGTCATTGATCATGTATTTTGGTAATCGGATTCCATTAGAACTTTTGCACCGTTTGCCTTCCACATTCTCTGAACTTACATTGCCCATTGTTGGCTGCAGAAAGAGTGAACTGAGAATCCATCAGTGAGCTCGCTTGGATCATATATTAGGCTGCTTTCACATGATCTGTGCGCAGATTAGAATACCATCCCGACTGCTGGACTCCTGATCTGAGCTTTCTGTCTCACAGGCATAAAAGATTAGATCAGGTCAGGTGAATCGGATAAATAACCAGAAACCAAGATAAATGAGATGCTGATATCTCTAATCTACAGTATTAGTCTCACATTTATATTGCTTAATCTTTCAAAAATATATATATTTATCCACCCTCCCTCCTTCTTCCTTCCTGTAATCTTTTTCCAGCCCAAAACCTCTTTTGTTTTTCATTTTTCTTGTAAAAATTTTATAATTTACAAAAAGAAAATAAAATAAAAAACTCTCACTGTCTTATTGCCACCACTAGAGGGCGATCTGTACCCAGGTCCTATTGCCTAGAAGCAGGCAGGAACGATGCGGCGTTTCAGAGGAAAGATACTTTAGTGTCCACCAGGGGACGAGCCGCAGTGCAGACTGGTCGGTCAGGCGGGTCCCCGGTGGCTTCTCCCCGCCCTCTGACCTTGAGTGACAGGTCTGTCCCTATGCACGCACCGAGGCAGAGACCTGTCAGTCACTAGCGGAGGCGGAGATAAGTCGCCGGTGACCCACCTGACTGACTAGTCTCCGGCTCGGTCTCTGGCGGCTCTTGAAGCGTCTTCTCTGATATGCTGCAGCGATCTAGAAATCACATAGACCTGGCTAAGATCATACAGCCCATGCCTGACACGTGATAGCCATGGATTGGGCACCATAAATCTGCTGTCAGGTTCCCTTTAAAGAGGGTTGTAAAAAAAAAAAAACCACAAACGTGCTTTTTCCACCTCCTTGGGTCCAGCGCTGAGTCTCCTTCACTGCTCGCAGTCTGTTATTGTCTGCAGCTGGGTGGCTCAGCAGCTCTGCCTGAATTGATGGCCTTGATGGCCTGGATGCTCATTGATTGACTGCAGCGCTGTTGATGTGACCTTAGTGCTGCAGACAGTACCGTACACTGGGAGCAGCGGTGGAGACTCAGAGCTCACTGATTGGCTGCAGCGATGTCGATGTGACTTTAGTGATGGTGACAGTACCCTACAGCGGGAGCATCAGTGGAGTCTTGGAGCTCATTGATTGGCTGCAGTGCTGTTGATGTGACGTCAGTGCTGCAGACAGTACACTACAGCGGGATCAGTGATGGAGACGCGGAACTCAATGATTGGCTGTAGCGCTGTTGACGTGACATTAGTGCTGGAGACAATACACTACAGTGGGAGCAGCAGTGGCGACTCAGAGGTCACCGGTTGGCTGCAGCGCTTCGATGTGACGTTAGTGCTGGAGATAGTACCCTAAACGGGAGCAGTGGTGGAGACTTGGAGGTCACTGATTGGCTGCAGTGCTGTTGACGTGATGTTAGTGCTGGAGACAGTACCCTACAGCAGGAGCAGTGGTGGAGACTCTGAGCTCACTGATTGGCTGCAGCGCTGTCGATATAACAGTGCTGCAGACAGCGGTGGAGACTCTGAGCTCACTGATTGGCTGCAGCGCTGTCGATGTAACAGTGCTGCAGACAGTGCCCTACAGCGGAAGCAGCGGTGGAGACTCAGAGCTCACTGATTGGCTGCAGCGCTGTTGACGTGACATCAGCGCTGCAGACAGTGCCCTACAGCGGAAGCAGCGGTGGAGACTCAGAGCTCACTGATTGGCTGCAGCGCTGTTGACGTGACATCAGCGCTGCAGACAGTACCCTACAGCAGAAGGACTTTTAACTTGTGCCAAAAGCTAATAAGAATTAGTTCTCCAATCTACAAAAAAAGCCAAAAACTTTCCACCAAAATTTTGTCGCAAAGTGTTCCAGAAAATGAGTGAACATGGGCCAGTGTGACCAGAATATAGCTTGGAGCCCGTATTCTGCCGTATTCTGCCCGGCGTCCCCTCACTCAACCCCCGGGCTCCAGCGCTGAAGCTGCCAGAGCAGCAGGACGGGGCGTCACATAAAGGGGCTTATGATGATCAGTCACTCGCCATTGTGTCTGACGCTGCACAAACAGAGCGCAGCACTTTCCATTGTGGGGCCTGATCCTCTGCTACAATGGCCCCACAGCCTGGCCGGCCCTACAGCCGCCGCCGGTGCCCGCACTCGCCCGGTGCCCTCCCTTCACCCAATCCCCGGCTGTGCTGAGTGTGCAGCCCCGAGATCTGCAGATTCGGCATTATCCACTATGTATGTGGCTATATATATAAAGGCCGGGAGGCCACCCACAACCGAACCGCTGCATCCAGTCCCCTGCGACTCAGGTAAGGCCGGTGCCGATCACACAACCTGGAGCGACACCCCGAGGGGGAACTGGGCTGCAAATATGCTACAAAAATGTCATTACTATAATATAATAATAATAATAATAATAATAATAATAATAATAATAATAATAATAATATAATAATAATATTTATTCATTTATATTCAACATTAACCTCAAGAAATCAAAATGAGTGAAGCCAAAATCAGAGGGAAGTTTACTCTGCAAACATTTATTGCTATTTTTATTAAGTTTAAATGTGGTCATTCCGCATATTAATATTTACACTTATTTCATCACATACTGTACTTTGATTTATATTTATTTTAGTATATATATATATATATATTATATATATATACACATATATATATATATATACACACACACACACACAGTATTCTTCTTCTATTGGGCATTTTACTTATTCTTACTTTTATTCTTACTTTTTGATGCTGATATTTTGTTACAATTTGGTTCTAGAAATTTCAACACTTTGTTTTGTAATTATGTAAACAATATATTTGTATTCTTTTATATTTTTTATTATATTTTAGAGCTTTATAGATTAGTTAATAGATCATTAGTTCTCTTATTATTTAGTTTTAAAAATCAATAATTTACTACATGATCTAGTTGTATATACTTATATTTTTTTCCTGGTATCTGTTCATATTTCACTTAAATGTTAACCATGGACTTTATATATCTCGTATGAGTAGATATTGATAGAGAGATAGATAAGGGGCTCGATACATACAGAAAAATACAGTCACAGCTAGAGGGAGCTCACTACATACAGATTTATACAGCCACCACTAGGGAGAGCTCACTACATACAGATTTATACAGCCACCACTAGGGAGAGCTCACTACATACAGATTTATACAGCCACCACTAGGGTGATCACACTACATACAGATTTATACAGCCACCACTAGGGAGAGCTCACTACATACAGATTTATACAGTCACCACTAGAGGGAGCTCACTATACAGATTTATACAGTCACCACTAGAGGGAGCTCACTACATACAGATTTATACAGCCTCCACTAGAGGGAGCTCACTACATACAGATTTATACAGCCACCACTAGAGGGAGCTCACTACATACAGATTTATACAGCCTCCACTAGAGGGAGCTCACTACATACAGATTTATACAGCCACCACTAGAGGGAGCTCACTACATACAGATTTATACAGCCTCCACTAGAGGGAGATCACTACATACAGATTTATACAGCCACCACTAGAGGGAGCTCACTACATACAGATTTATACAGTCACCACTACAGGGAGCTCACTACATACAGATTTATACAGCCACCACTAGAGGGAGCTCACTACATACAGATTTATACAGCCACCACTAGAGGGAGCTCACTACATACAGATTTATACAGCCACCACTAGAGGGAGCTCACTACATACAGATTTATACAGCCAACACTAGAGGGAGCTCACTACATACAGATTTATACAGTCACCACTACAGGGAGCTCACTACATACAGATTTATACAGCCAACACTAGAGGGAGCTCACTACATACAGATTTATACAGTCACCACTACAGGGAGCTCACTACATACAGATTTATACAGCCACCACTAGAGGGAGCTCACTACATACAGATTTATACAGTCACCACTAGAGGGAGCTCACTACATACAGATTTATACAGCCACCACTAGAGGGAGCTCACTACATACAGATTTATACAGCCACCACTAGAGGGAGCTCACTACATACAGATTTATACAGCCACCACTAGAGGGAGCTCACTACATACAGATTTATACAGCCACCACTAGGGGGAGCTCACTACATACAGATTTATACAGCCACCACTGGGGGGAGCTCACTACATACAGATTTATACAGCCACCACTAGGGGGAGCTCACTACATACAGATTTATACAGCCACCACTAGGGGGAGCTCACTACAAACAGATTTATACAGCCTCCACTAGAGGGAGAATACTACATACAGATTTATACAGCCTCCACTAGAGGGAGCTCACTACATACAGATTTATACAGCCTCCACTAGAGGGAGCTCACTACATACAGATTTATACATACAGCCTCCACTAGAGGGAGCTCACTACATACAGATTTATACAGCCTCCACTAGAGGGAGAATACTACATACAGATTTATACATACAGTTACCACTAGAGGGAGCTCACTACATACAGATTTATACAGCCACCACTAGAGGGAGCTCACTACATACAGATTTATAGAGCCACCACTAGAGGGAGCTCACTACATACAGATTTATACAGCCACCACTAGGGGCAGCTCACTACATACAGATTTATACATCCACCACTAGAGAGAGCTCACTACATACACAACTATACAGTCACCACAAGAGGGAGCTCACTACATACAGATTTATACAGCCACCACTAGAGGGAGCTCACTACATACAGATTTATACAGCCACCATTAGAGGGAGCTCACTACATACAGATTTATACAGTCACCACTAGGGGGAGCTCATTACATACAGATTTATACAGCTACCACTAGAGGGAGCTCACTACATACACAACTATACAGTCACCACTAGAGGGAGCTCACTACATACAGAAAAATACAGCCTCCACTAGGGGGAGCTCACTACATACAGATACACTACATACAGATTTATATAGCCACCACTAGGAGGAGTTCACTACGTACAGATTTATACAGCCACCACTAGGGGAGCTCACTACATACACAATTATACAGTCACCACTAGAGGGAGCTCACTACATACATATTTATACAGTCATCAATAGAGTGTTCACTGCATACAGATTTATACAGTCACCACTAGGGGGAGCTCACTACTTACAGATTTATACAGCCACCACTAGGGGGAGCTCACTACATACAGATTTATACAGCCACCACTAGGGGGAGCGCACTACTTACAGATTTATACAGCCACCACTAGAAGGAGCTCACTACATATAGATTTATACAGCCACCACTAGAGGGAGCTCACTACATACAGATTTATACAGCCACCACTAGGGGGGGTTCACTACATACAGATTTATACATCCACCACTAGAGGGAGCTCACTACATACAGATTCATACAGACACCTCTTGAGGAGCTCATTACATACAGATTTATATATCCACCACTAGAGGGAGCTGAATGACTACAGATATATACAGCCACCACTAGGGGGAGCTCACTACATACAGATTTATACAGCTTCCACTGGGGAAGAGATTTATAAAGCCATTTCTTGTTCACTGGTTAGTAATGAGAGATGAAGCTTTATGAGGGATGTAGGCATTTGTTTCTGAGAGTGCTCCAAGGCCCCTTTACTATAGAAATATATATATATATATATATATATATATATATATAAATACCATGTGGTCCCCTTTACACATTCTGCATATAGAATGTGGGAGCCCTCGTTTTGCCTCTGTCTATAGTATTTTCCGGTCATAATTTTTAGGAATTGCCAGTTAAGCATTTCCCCTATTATGACCTGTATGTAGTATGTCTAAGTTAGTAATGCAACAGTAAAATGGAGTACACATACTCTGTATTGTCTCTGAACACTTTTATCCTCCATTTGTAGTGAATTATGACCAGCCAGCCAATGGAGACCTTGGGGCAGTGGAAAGTGACTGTTTGGGAGGAGGAAAACTTCCAGGGCAAGAGATGCGAATTCCTTATTGAATGTCCCAACATTATGGAGAGAGGATTCCGCAAGATCCGATCCATCAAAGTAGAAAATGGCCCGTAAGTGTCACCGCCACGCGTTACCACTAGATGGCGATCAGGACATAGAGTTCTAAGTATTTTGCACAGTGTCACAATGTTACATATAGTTGCTATAATGAAGTCTCTGCGGCTTCTGCTCTTTATATTAGTTCATCATCATTATATAAAATACATTGAAGGGAATCTTCTAGATATGAAACCCACCCTGACCCAGTTATGTTCTTCTAACCAGATGGGTTGGGTTTGAATACCCAGAATTCCAGGGGCAGCAGTTCATCCTTGAGAAGGGCGATTACCCTCGATTTGAGGCCTGGAGCGGAAACAGTGGCTACAGAACCGAACACCTTCTGTCCTTCCGACCTGTGAAATGCGCAGTAAGGAAACCACAGACGTATTGGAGCGGTGAGGTTGGGACCCTGATCTCGGAGGGTAACTGTGTGGGTCACTTTTTTCTTTATTTTTTTTCTACAGAATCACAGCGACAGTAAAGTGACTTTATACGAAGGTGAAAACTTCCAGGGGCGCAAGTTTGAGCTGTGTGATGACTACCCCTCCCTGCAGGCCATGGGCTGGTGCTCCAAAGAGGTGGCTTCAATCAAGGTCAACTCTGGAGCGTGAGTATCGTCTTCTCCTGTGTCCTCTTAGAGGGCCATCCCCATCTTATACAGTGAAGACAACTCTGACCTCAGGGACCCCCATCACCCAGCTATGCCCCTAGGGACCTGCAGCCGGCCCTTATTTCCCTGCACAGTAGGCAGCTGGCGGCTGTAGACTGTGCAGGGGCCATACACCGAATCAGCTGTAGGTCCCTTCCATTATCAGCATTGGTGGTGGTCCCAGAGGTTGGATACCCACCATTCATACATTTTAGGGTAACTATCCTCTTCTTCTATATAACACTTAAACCTTAAAACTCCTCTCCTGAATTACTCTGTGCTGCTTTGTATCACATTCATCTTACTTTATCCCTCTTAATCTGTGGCCTCCCAAAAGATCAGCACTCTCCTCTTCCAAAATACTCTGAAATTCTGGAGGATAGTGCTCCTTCCACTCTATACCGTATAGTCTGTAACCTCCTAAATCAGAGCTCTCATCTCCTGAAATACTCTGTGCTGCTGGGGGGACCCAGCTTCTTTCACACTATAATTTTTAGCCTCTGACCACTCACTTGTCTCCATCTCTCTCCTCGTATCATGACTTAGCCCAGTACACATTCATCCATGTCCTAACTAATATCACCAAGACACTGTATCCACAGGACATCTCCTGAAATACTCTGTGCCACTGTGCCATTTATTTTACAGTGTTCTCAACACCTGACTGCCCACTTGTATCCATCTCTGTCCTTGTATCAAGACTTTGCTCTGTGCACATTCACCTACCTCCTAACTAATATCATCAAGACACTGTATCCACAGGACCTCTCCTGAAATACTCTGTGCTGCTGGGTGAATCCGTTCCTTTCACAGTGTTTTCAGCACCTGACTGCCCACGAGTTTTCATCTCATGCCTTGTATTATGACTTTGCCTCATGCACATTCACCTACCTCCTAACTAATATCATCAAGACACTGTATCCACAGGACCTCTCCTGAAATACTCTGGGCTGCTGGGGGAACCCGTTCCTTTCACAGTTTTTTCAGCACCTGACTGCCCACATGTTTCCATCTCATGCCTTGTATTATGACTTTGCCCCGTGCACATTCATCCATCTCCTAACTAATATCATTAAGCACTGTATTCACCGCACCTCTTCTGAAATACTCTGTGCCGCTGGGGGAACCCGTTCCTCTCACAGTATAATTTTCAGTCTCTGACTGCCCACTTGTATCCATCTCCCTCCTTGTATCATGACCCAGTGCACATGCAGCCATCTCCTAACTGATATCATTGAGACACTATCCTCAAGACCAGTAAATTTTCACCTGAAATACTCTGTGCTGCTTGGAAACTGAGCTTTCCACTGGGTTACTATCTGCCTGTATCTTCCGGTTGTTTCTCTCCCACACCCCATATCACCACACCATCGCTGTCATCATTAAATGCACAGACCCCATCAGCACAATCCTCACCTCCCCTGCTCTGTGCTGCGGCCACCCACCTGTATCAGTGTGCATTCCCATTCTCCAGCCCCCCGCTGGCTCTCCATCTATATCTATATACCCCTGTACTCATGTTAAAGCCCCCTCCTTACCTGGCGTCTCTGTTCTCCACAGTTGGGTAGCGTACCAGTTCCCTGGATACAGAGGTTACCAGTATGTGCTGGAGAGGGACAGACACAATGGCGAATACAAGAACTACAATGAATACAGCACTCAGGCGCACACTAACCAGATCCAATCCATCCGCCGGATCCAGCACTAAGGACGACCCCAGCCCCATCCAGCCACCCATCCCGGCCGTGGACTGACCGCTCCCCCGGTCACACAGTCATGCTGATAGCAATAAACTTATCTTTAATGATACATTGTGGCTTCTGTATTTTGTGTTCCAGTCCAGGATACATAACATATTCACCAGCCCCCCCCACACGGCTCCAGCCCCCCACACACGGCTCCGCTCACTGACCCCCGGCTCGCTCCAACAATTCCATCACATTAATGGAATAAAATCCAAACTGGAACACAATGGAAACTAAATGTGCCCCTACTATGCAAGAATGGAGGAATCTGCTGATGTGAACATTCTGCTAAATCACCACAAGAGGGAGCAAGAGATCAACAACAGCAGCAAAAACACCTGTTATATAGGAGGAAAAGATCATGATTAGGGATGATCGAATATCACAAATATTCGGCAATTTTCGGCTTCATAAATATTCGACGAATAGGTCACCGCTATGCGAATATTCGATGCGCAATGTAAGTCTATGGGAAGCCCGAATAGTTGCTATTCGGCAACTATTCGGGTTTCCCATAGACTTACATCGCGCATCGAATATTCGCAAATATTCAAATAGCGGCGACCTATTCATCGAATATGGGCGTAACCGAATATTTGAGGTATTTGATCATCCCTAATCATGATCATAAAGTCACCGGCTGCTCCAACTACAACTATGGTAATAACTGACCGGTATATGCCAAACACCGGCCCCAAAATTCTCATCTACCAGTTCAGTAACAGCAAAGAGAGGAAATATTTCACTGCCATAATACAACAAAAAAATCACAGTAGTTATATTCTTGTACATAGGGGGCAATATTATAGTAGTTATATTCTTGTACATAGGGGGCAGTATTATAGTAGTTATATTCTTGTACATAGGGGCAGTATTATAGTAGTTATATTCTTGTACATAGGGGCAGTATTATAGTAGTTATATTCTTGCACATAGGAGCAGTATTATAGTAGTTATATTCTTGTACATAGGTAGCAGTATTATAGTAGTTATATTCTTGTACATAGGAGCAGTATTATAGTAGTTATATTCTTGTACATAGGTAGCAGTATTATAGTAGTTATATTCTTGTACATAGGGGCAGTATTATTGTAGTTATATTCTTGTATATAGGAGCAGTATTATAGTAGTTATATTGTTGTACATAGGAGCAGTATTATAGTAGTTATATTCTTGTCTATAGGAGCAGTGTTATAATAGTTATATTCTTGTATATAGGGGGCAGTATTATAGTAGTTATATTCTTGTATATAGAGGGCAGTATTATAGTAGTTATATTCTTGTATATAGAGGGCAGTATTATAGTAGTTATATTCTTGTACATAGGGGCAGTATTATAGTAGTTATATTTCTGTACATAGGGGAAGTATTATAGTAGTTATATTCCTGTACATAGGGGAAGTATTATAGTAGTTATATTCCTGTACATAGGGGAAGTATTATAGTAGTTATATTCTTCTACATAGGGAGCAGTATTATAGTAGTTATATTCTTGTGCATAGGGGCAGTATTATAGTAGTTACATTCCTGTACATAGGGGAAGTATTATAGTAGTTATAGTCTTCTACATAGGGAGCAGTATTATAGTAGTTATATTCTTGTACACAGGGGCAGTATTATAGTAGTTATATTCTTGTACATAGGGGGCAGTATTATAGTAGTTATATTCTTGTACATAGGGGGCAGTATTATAGTAGTTATATTCTTGTACATAGGGGCAGTATTATAGTAGTTATATTCTTGTACATAGGGGCAGTATTATAGTAGGTATATTCTTGTACATAGGAGCAGTATTATAGTAGTTATATTCTTGTATATAGATGGCAGTATTATAGTAGTTATATTCTTGTACATAGGGGCAGTATTATAGTAGTTATATTCTTGTACATAGGGGCAGTATTATAGTACTTATAATCTTGTACCTAGGGGGCAGTATTATAGCAGTGATTTTCTTGTACATAGGGGGCAGTATTTTTTGTATCATTGATGTTACTATACACATGGCAGGAGTTGCCCTTTAAGCAGATGTATAATGCAGCTAATTTCTGGTTATATTCTGCACTCGGTTACTTGATCACTTTGCTGAGGACCATATGACTTTTTCCTACGCAAGATTAGTTTCTAAGGTAACCTGGAGGGGAGAGGTGAGGTCCATGGAGTGCGGAGCTGCGCTCTCTCCACCTTCTGCACCGTGCAGCCCGGGCAGAGGGGGCAAACATTGATTTAGCTGCAGTTCCAATGACAGAGGACTATGTGATATGAGTAATCCCGGATACAGCCATCTCTATGCACAGATTCAGCAGGGACATCTGGACATCACAACACGGTCAATACGACCCTGGGGTTTGTTTTGCAGCCGCTGATAACAAATAAGAGCGGTTTTATTTTTAGATATTTTCAAATCTGATTTATATGCGGAGATGTAAAAATAAGTATTAAATAAAAGGTCATTAATTAGATCCGAGAGATAATGGCCGGATCCAACGTATTACTGGTGCCTTGGTGGTTTATGGAGCTGCACCAGGGAGGGTTAGTTCCTGAGCATTTCACCTGCTTGCTGATGTTTTCCAGTGAGTAAAAGTGAGAAATATTTCCTAATGAGAACTAACTCAAAATACAAGACAACAACAATTAAGAGGGCCTTTTTTTATTAAATCCTTCACGACCAAGGATGTAACTGTACGTCCTAAATCATGAAGGGGTGATTGCTGCCAGCTGCTACAGGGAGCCTGCGGTGATCCCCGCACATATCTGCTAACTTTGTATAGCAGACATGTGTGCCTCGCAGGCGCAGGTGGATGTGCGATCCACCAATGCCTGTTAACCCTTTAAATCGTGCTGTCAAAATGTGACAGCGCAATGTAAATGCCCACAGCGAGTAACGCGCCTTTCCCCGCCTCCATCGGAGGCCACAGGATGCAATCGCGGGGAGCCATTGGTTACCATGGTAACGACAGATCATGTGATGACTCCTGTTGCTATCATGACATACTTCCTGCTACAGCCAACAGAGCAGCAGCTAGAACCAGAGCGCAGCATTTCTGCTGATCAGAGCTGTGCAGCTCAGATCAGGATAAATTAATGAGCGATGAGACTGCTGATCTTTATAGTCCCCTAGGGGGACTAGTAAAATAAAAAAAAAGTAAAACAAACTTTAAAAAAAATCAAAAAACCTAAAAATTCAAATCATCCCCCCCATTTGCCCCATTGAAAATTAAAGGGTTACAAAAATAAAAAATATACACACATTTGGTATCACTGCGTTAAGAAATTCCCGATCTATTAAAATATAAAATCAATTAACCTGATCAAATGGCGCAGCAGCAAAATAATTCCAAACGGCAAAATTCAATTTTTGGTCATTGCAAATTTTGCGCAAAATGCAATAACAGGCGATAAAAACATATCATGTGCCCAAAAATGGTACCGTTAAAATCGGCAGCTCGAGACACAAAAAATAAGCCACCAGTGAGCCCCATAGCTGAAAAAATGAGAATGCTATGGATGGCGGAAAATGGCGCAAAAAGTGCTCCACTTTTGTTGGCCAAACCTCTGAATTTGTTTTAACCCCTTAGATAAAAGTAAACCCATAAATGTTTGGTGTCTACGATCTCGCACCGACCTGAGGCATCACAGGGACACGTCAGTTTTACCATGTAGTGAACACAGTGAATAAAATATCCCAAAAACAATCGTGAAATTGCACTTTTTTTCAATTTTTCTGCACTTGTAAGTTTTTTCCGTTTTCCAGTACATTATATGGTAAAACTCATGGATTCATTTAAAAGTACAACTCGTCTCGCAAAAAATAAGGCCTTATATGGCAAGATTGACGGAAAAATAAAAAAAGTTATGGGGAGTGAAAAACAAAAAAAAAACGGAAAATCGGTCGCTGCGCCGTTTACATATCTCAACTCTAGATTGGGACTTTTTTTTCACTTGGGTGGCAAAATGTGGACCTGGTGCCACGGAAAAAAGTGCAAAGGATGACAGTTATTGCATAGTCGCTCCAATGGGGAATAACTCTGTAGAAAATCTTAGGGAGAGCCCGCTGTGATCCGGGCGGCCATGTCCGGGCTCACTGACTGTATCAATGTCTGCAAAGAAAAAGTGTCATAGAGAAGTATGGAACTGTTACATTGTAATAATATAAGAAGACGCATGGAGGGGACCTGGGGAGGTGATACACTCCATATAGTAAGTGTCAGCCTCTGGAGTATGGGGTGTGTGAGGCTCCTGCCCAGGATAATGCACAAACAACCCCAATGGAGGGCAGCTGTCTATCTCCCCCTGCTGGTCACAACAGGTATATCTACTAGATCTTCATATGGTAACGCCGAAATAAACTCATAAAACAGAAAGGAAATGTTACACTGTAATAAAATAAGAAGACACGTGGAGGGGAACTGGGGAAGGGATACACTCCATATAGTAACTTAAATAGAAGGAAAACCAGCTCACCCACAATAAAGACCACAGAATGCCAGATCGGTGCACGGATGGAAAGAGCAGGATCCCTCTGCAGTAGAACGTAGTCAACTGAGAAATTCCAGCATCCAGATCCAGTATATTTAAAAAAAAATGTTTCTCCTTTATTCCAAAACTAGCTGTACTCCCCGGCTTCGCCTGGGTTAATAACTGTTGTTAACAAAATAGAATGTATTAACGCCCGGGATAGTAACTGTCTCTCTGTTTCTCTCCCATTCTCTGTCTACCCCTCTGTATATATCTCTCTGTCTCTCTATCTCTTTGTCTGACTGTCTCTTTCCCTCTCTGTCTCTGACTGTGTCTCTCTCTTTCCCTCTTTCCCTGTCTGTCTATCTATCTCTATCTCTTTGTCTGACTGTCTCTTTCCCTCTCTGTCTCTGACTGTCTCTTTCCCTCTTTCCCTCTGTCTCTTTCCCTGTGTCTGTCTCTTTGTCTGTTTCTTTACCTGTCTTTGTATGTTTCTTACCCTGTCTGTCTCTTTCCCTTTCTTTCCGTCTGTCTGTTTCCCTGTGTCTGTCTCTGTCTCTTTATCTGTGTCTGTCTCTTTCCCTGTCAGTCTGTCTCTTTGTCTGTCAAAAAAGTAATAGTTCTGGCACACTAAGAAGAATGAGAACATGAAAAAAATTTTCTTGAATGCAGAATCAGTTTTATTAGTGCAAAAAACAAGATAAATTCATCCAACGTTTCGACCGTCTTAGTCGTTATCAAGGATAGAATTATCTATATCATAATGGGAGGACGTGCGTTCAATAGAAAATGGTCATCACCATTAGGTATGAGTGATCAGGAGGTTACGATCTTATGTCTCTTGCACTGGCCTATGGTAACGAGCAAAACCAAGATGGAGGCAATCTATGGTTATAGTTGTTTCTGGAATAATGCGTAATAATTGATAGTAGAAAAAAGGAAAATAATAGGATTCCCTCATTGAATGGTTCTCAGTTACCTCCCAGATATGCATATGCGCATATGTTGGTATATGGTAACCGAAAAACAGAGCTGAAGGCAATCTGTAATAGTAGATGTGTCTGAAACACAGTGTAATAATTGATGGCAGCACAATAAGATTCCCTCACTGACTGGTTCTCAGTTACCTCCAAGACATGCAAATACTGGTGAAATACACTGGGCAAAACAAGTAAACTTTCAGGCAGTAGGGTGAAAGATTCTTGTGGTGGTGGCATAGGGTATAGGCCCCTGGGGAAAGCGCTTTCCCCAGGGGCCTATACCCTATGCCACCACCACAAGAATCTTTCACCCTACTGCCTGAAAGTTTACTTGTTTTGCCCAGTGTATTTCACCAGTATTTGCATGTCTTGGAGGTAACTGAGAACCAGTCAGTGAGGGAATCCTATTATTTTCCTTTTTTCTACTATCAATTATTACGCATTATTCCAGAAACAACTATAACCATAGATTGCCTCCATCTTGGTTTTGCTCGTTACCATAGGCCAGTGCAAGAGACATAAGATCGTAACCTCCTGATCACTCATACCTAATGGTGATGACCATTTTCTATTGAACGCACGTCCTCCCATTATGATATAGATAATTCTATCCTTGATAACGACTAAGACGGTCGAAACGTTGGATGAATTTATCTTGTTTTTTGCACTAATAAAACTGATTCTGCATTCAAGAAATTTTTTTTCATGTTCTCATTCTTCTTAGTGTGCCAGAACTATTACTTTTTTGATTGACTCCTATTTTTTCTGGGCACCTAATTCATACACAGTGAGCCAGACATATTCTCTTACTACTGTCTCTTTGTCTGTGTCTGTCTCTTTGTGTCTGTCTCTTACCCTGTCTATGTCTGTTTCTTACCCTGTGTCTGCCTCTTTCCCTGTCTATGTCTGTCTCTTTCCCTGGCTGCATTGTGACACGCCAACATTCCATATAAGGGTGAGACTGCGCATTCTTCTGAAGTTCTGTCTACACTGTGGCTCCCAGCTCCATTCGCTTTAATGGAGGCAGGTTTTTTGGTGAATAACTGTAAAGCACGGGGTTAAAATTTCGGGGTCCAGAAGTGTGAGTGTGCAAAATTTTGTGGCTGTAGCTGCGACGGTGCAGATGCCAATCCCGGACATACACACACACGCACATACACACACATTCAGCTTTATATATTAGATTAGTTAAAAACAATACATTTCTTCATCATGATGGAGAGTGCATCACATAAGCGTGTTTCATTGGACGCGATTTGGACAGAAAATGTCCTTAATCTGAGACAACCAGATTAAGGACATTTTCTGTCCGAAACGCGTCCAATGTAACACGCTTATGTGATGCGCTCTCCATCATGATGAAGAAATGTATTGTTTTTAACTAATTTTGGAATAAAGGAGAAACATTTTTTTAAAAATATACTGGATCTGGATGCTGGAATTTCTCAGTTTACTGTACTCCATATAGTAAGTGTCGTTCTTTGGAGTATGGGGTGTGTGAGGCTCCTCGTGCAAGTCACCCTAATGGAGGGCTGTTACACCTCGTGGCTCTCCTGTGGCAAGGAATGAGACAGTCTCCTTGCCTGCCACGAGCGCTCCTGCTCCGCAGCGCCGAAGGTCTGCCAGACTGCGCAGAGTGCAGGAGAAACCTCCTCAGAGAGGCAGCACAAGGGTGACACCTAGTGGTACTCCTGTTGCAAGAAATGAGGCGGTCTCCCATTCCTTGCCTGCCACAGCTCCTCCTGCTCAGCAGCCTCGAAGGTCTGTGAGGTTGCGCAATGTGCAGAGATTTGCTGCTCAGGGAAGCAGTGAGACTCCCGTTATCTCTACACATTGTGAGACCGAGGATCCCGCCTCTATTTCCCAGAGGCAGGAGGGTGAGCATGTGCTATGCTTGGTGGATCCTGATTCGCCCACTGACGTCACATGGCTTGATGACAAGGCTGGTGACGTGGTGAATCCTGACTGGCCAGGCTGGGATGTCATGGATCCTGATTGGGTCAAGTCCGTCATCTCCGCCTCGCGCCCGCCCTTGGCTGGAGCTACACCTCCTTAAAAGCTCCTCCTGCCATCATGGCGGCGCGCGACCGTCCTTCTATGTTTGGATGTCTGGCAGCGTGCTGCCACGCCACTGCTCAGGCATTATCTTCTGTGGGCTTGGCCCTTGCTGCTTAGGCAGCACCTGGTTTGCAGGCCGTGTCCCTGCCTTGCTGCTCCGGCAGTAGCTCCTTCTACAGGCCGTGTTCCTGTCCCAGGTGAGCTCCTCGAGTCTCCACTGGACTCACCTGGTTATTGAAAGCACACGTGCGTGGGCACCTCTGTGCTACCCTCGTGCCATATTCTCGTGACTTCCACTGGCACACGTGCGTGGGCACCTCTGTGCTTCCCCGTGCAACAGGTACACCGAGCCGTGTGATCCCTGCCATACAACCCACACGGGTTAGGGCAGACCGGTGTACATAGATCGTCTGTGACATTCAAGACGATCGCTAGCAGCAACCCGCTCACTCTTCACCCACCATAGCAGCGGTCCCTTACACCGCACAGTGGACCTTGACCGGCGGAAGCTGTCCATTCCCCATCTTGGCACGCTTCCCCGGGTCCCCCTCGTAACATTACGGTCGCGCCAAAGGTCTGGCTATGGCTGAAGAGCAGCAGCAGTTGCTGCGTTATGTGCAGCAGTTGGAATCACGTTTGGCAGCAGTGGAGCAGTCTTCCTCTGACAAGACTGCTCTGACGACAGTCGCCACCCAGGCGGCTACCCAGGCTGTGCTATTGGGCGGAAGGTCTCCTCGCCTTGCGCTTCCAGAGCGCTTTAGCGGGGACAGCTCCGAGTGCCGTGGGTTTATAAACCAAGTTACCACCTACTTAGAGCTGTCCGCGACTCTTTACGCTACCGAGAAGGCGAAGGTAGCCTTCGTCCAGTCCCTGCTCACAGGGAGAGCGCTGAAGTGGTCCACGCCGTTGTGGGAGCGCGGAGATCGGGTGGTGAATAACTTAGCATCTTATCTTGGGGCCATGAGAATGGTGTTCCTCGGGCCTCAAGTCACCCACGACTCCGCGCTGCGCCTCCTACGACTTCGGCAAGGGTCCGCTTCAGTCGGGGACTTTGCCGTACACTTTAGGACACTTGCCGCAGAGCTGGACTGGCCCGATAAGGTCCTTGTCCCTGTGTTCTGGGAGGGCCTGGCAGGGTTCGTCAAAGACGCACTGGCCACGCGTGAGGTGCCTGCTACTTTAGAGTCCTTGATTGTGGTTGCCTCTCGCATAGACATCCGCCAGGCGGAGCGGAGGCTCGAGGTCTCTTCAGCACCCACGTCCTCACGGCCTAAAAAGCGTCTGGCTCCCATATTCCACCAGACAGGTCTCCCAGCCAGCTCTGTAGGCGACTCCGTGGAGTCAATGGAGGTGTCCAAAGCGGTCTCCTCTACCCCAGGTTCTCGGTCTGGTGTCATCTGCTTTTCCTGTGGGCAGAGGGGACACATAGCTACCCGATGTCCCAAACCGTCGGGAAAAGACAGCGTCTAGTTTCCATCAGAGGGGGGTTACTAGACGCTGCTTCTCCCTCTAGGTTGACTATCAGCGCCCAGTTGCAGTTTGGCACTACTCTCTTCTCTGCTCTGGCCTGCCTGGACTCAGGCGCTGATGGCAATTTCATTTCGACCTCCCTGGCAACCCGATACTCAGTTCCCCTGGTTCTCTTACCCAAGCCACTCAGGGTTCGGGTAGTCAACGGGTCCCTACTAGTCGATCCCATCACCCAGATCACCATCCCTCTCAGGATGGAAGTACCACCAGGACACCATGAGCAGGTGTCCTTCCTGGTGCTTCCAGGGGGGACGGATGAGATCCTACTGGGCCTCCCCTGGTTGAGACAGCATGCTCCTATACTCAACTGGGCAACAGGGGAGATCTCATCATGGGCAGGATCCTGTAGGGAGCACCTCGTGACTTCCGAACCACCCGCTACCATTAGGTCGGTTGGGTCCTCAGGGAATACAGGGGAGCCAGGTTTACCGACACCTTATGAGGCCTACAGGGACGTCTTCTCCAAGAGGGCCGCAGATACCCTTCCTCCCTACCGGCCATACGATTGCCGAATAGACCTGAAGCCAGGCTCCGAGCCCCCTAGGGGCAGAGTGTATCCCCTCTCTGCTCCAGAGACGGAGGCTATGTCCAAATATATTCAGGACAGCCTGGCAAAAGGGTTCATTCGCAAGTCTATTTCACCGGCCGGTGCGGGGTTCTTCTTCGTGCAAAAGAAGGAAGGGGATCTACGCCCCTGTATCGATTACAGGGGATTAAATGCAATCACGATCAAAAACAAATACCCTTTGCCCCTCATTACGGAGTTATTTGATCGATTCCGCGGGGCAAAGATCTTCACGAAGCTGGATCTACGCGGGGCGTATAATCTAGTGCGAGTCCGAGAGGGCGATGAGTGGAAGACCGCCTTCAACACCAGGGACGGTCACTACGAGTATCTCGTAATGCCCTTCGGACTCTGCAATGCCCCTGCCGTATTTCAAGACTTTGTGAATGATGTTTTCCGGGATTTGTATCTTTCCGTGGTTGCATACCTGGATGATATCCTTATCTTCTCCCCCGATCTTGCCACCCATCGGAGGGATGTCATCCGAGTACTTAAGAGGCTCCGCACTCATTCGTTATATGCTAAGCTAGAAAAGTGCGTTTTTGAACGTGAATCCTTGCCGTTCCTGGGGTATATCGTGTCCAGTCAGGGGTTAGCAATGGATCCGGGGAAGTTGGAGACAGTGATGAAATGGCCTGAGCCCCGCTCGCTGAAAGCGATCCAGCGATTCTTGGGGTTTATCAATTATTATCGCCAGTTCATTCCCAACTTCTCGACGGTGGCAGCACCCATCATTGCCCTTACCCGCAAGGGCGCTAATCCCAAAGCATGGACATGGGAAACGGTAGAGGTATTTCACACTCTCAAAACTTACTTCTCCAGAGCTCCCATCCTTCATCGTCCAGACATCTCCAAACCCTTTCTACTAGAGGTAGACGCCTCTTCGGTCGGTGCTGGTGCAGTCCTGTACCAGAAAGACGAACGAGGAAGGAAGCATCCTTGTTTCTTTTTCTCCAAGACCTTTTCTCCGGCCGAGAGGAACTACTCCATAGGGGATAGGGAGTTACTGGCGATGAAACTAGCATTCCAGGAATGGCGGCATCTCCTGGAGGGTGCGAAGCATCCATTTGAAGTATTTTCCGACCATAAAAATCTCACATACCTCCAGACAGCACAACGCCTGAACCCAAGGCAGGCCCGTTGGTCCTTGTTCTTCTCCCGGTTCCGCTTTATTATCCGCCACCTGGCCGGTGAGAAGAACGTACGGGCCGATGCCTTGTCACGTTGTATGGTTGTGTTGGAGGAGGACGAGGAGGAGCCTCGTCTTATACTACCCCCGGACAGCTTGAGGATGGTCACTCCCACTTCTTTGGACCAGGTGCCACCTGGCAAGACCCTCGTTTCCCCTGAACTACGGAATGAGGTGCTATCGTGGGCCCATGCCTCCAAGGTCGGGGGTCACTTTGGGGTCAAAAGGACCAGAGACCTTGTGACTAGGCACTATTGGTGGCCGAGACTACCCCAGGACATACAGGAGTATGTGGGAGCCTGTATGTCGTGTGCACGGAATAAGCCATCCCGGCAGAGACCGGCAGGTCTTCTTCACCCACTGCCAGTGCCGGATCGTCCCTGCGAAGTGGTGGGAATGGACTTCCTGGGAGATCTGCCCAAGTCAGCAGGTCACAAGGTCGTATGGGTCATCACGGATCACTTCTCTAAAATGGTCCACTTGGTGCCTCTCCCACGACTCCCGACGTCACGTGCTCTCGCCACCTTATTCATTAGGCATGTATTTAGGCTGCATGGCATGCCTGACAAGGTGGTGAGCGACCGGGGTCCCCAGTTCGCGTCTCGCTTCTGGAGAGAGCTCTGTAAGCTCCTGCAGATAGAGCTGAACATCTCCTCCGCATACCATCCCGAAACCAATAGACTGGTAGAGAGGACCAATCTGACCTTGGTAGCTTACCTCCGCCATTTTATCTCCGCGCACCACGACAACTGGGCTAACCTCCTTCCTTGGGCCGAATTTGCCATTAATAATTCGGTCCATGAATCCTCTGGTCAGACTCCGTTCCTGCTCAATAACGGACAACATCCCAGAATCCCGGTTCCGATGCCCATTACGTCACCCGATCCTAGAGTGGAGGATTGGGCGACCGAGGCCCGGGAGATCTGGGATAACACCCAAGAGGCCCTTAAGAGGGCTAAAGACCGGATGGTGACAACGGCTGATGAGCGCCGCCGCCCTGCACCATCCTTCGCCCCTGGTGACCTAGTGTGGCTGTCCTCTAAGAATGTTAACCTACGGGTACAGGCAGCCAAGTTCGCCCCTAGGTACCTGGGTCCGTTTAAAGTGCTAGAGCAGGTGAACCCCGTGGCATACCGACTCCAGCTCCCTCCACGCTGGGCTATAGCCAACACCTTTCACGTGTCCCTCCTGAAACCCGTACGACTTAATAAGTTCTCGGGGTCCCTGACGCCTCAAACTGACTCCCCGCCCGACGACTCTGAGGTGGCGAAGCTTGTGGAGACAAAAGTTATACGGGGCAGGAGGTACTACCTCGTGGAGTGGGTCGGCCGTGGTCCGGAGCATAGATCCTGGGAATTGGAGGATCATATCCACGCCCCGGGTTTGATAGCGGCCTTCGAGCACGGGCGGGGGGGGGCCTAGACGGGGGGGTAATGTTACACCTCGTGGCTCTCCTGTGGCAAGGAATGAGACAGTCTCCTTGCCTGCCACGAGCGCTCCTGCTCCGCAGCGCCGAAGGTCTGCCAGACTGCGCAGAGTGCAGGAGAAACCTCCTCAGAGAGGCAGCACAAGGGTGACACCTAGTGGTACTCCTGTTGCAAGAAATGAGGCGGTCTCCCATTCCTTGCCTGCCACAGCTCCTCCTGCTCAGCAGCCTCGAAGGTCTGTGAGGTTGCGCAATGTGCAGAGATTTGCTGCTCAGGGAAGCAGTGAGACTCCCGTTATCTCTACACATTGTGAGACCGAGGATCCCGCCTCTATTTCCCAGAGGCAGGAGGGTGAGCATGTGCTATGCTTGGTGGATCCTGATTCGCCCACTGACGTCACACGGCTTGATGACAAGGCTGGTGACGTGGTGAATCCTGACTGGCCAGGCTGGGATGTCGTGGATCCTGATTGGGTCAAGTCCGTCATCTCCGCCTCGCGCCCGCCCTTGGCTGGAGCTACACCTCCTTAAAAGCTCCTCCTGCCATCATGGCGGCGCGCGACCGTCCTTCTATGTTTGGATGTCTGGCAGCGTGCTGCCACGCCACTGCTCAGGCATTATCTTCTGTGGGCTTGGCCCTTGCTGCTTAGGCAGCACCTGGTTTGCAGGCCATGTCCCTGCCTTGCTGCTCCGGCAGTAGCTCCTTCTACAGGCCGTGTTCCTGTCCCAGGTGAGCTCCTCGAGTCTCCACTGGACTCACCTGGTTATTGAAAGCACACGTGCGTGGGCACCTCTGTGCTACCCTCGTGCCATATTCTCGTGACTTCCACTGGCACACGTGCGTGGGCACCTCTGTGCTTCCCCGTGCAACAGGTACACCGAGCCGTGTGATCCCTGCCATACAACCCACACGGGTTAGGGCAGACCGGTGTACATAGATCGTCTGTGACATTCCAGACGATCGCTAGCAGCAACCCGCTCACTCTTCACCCACCATAGCGGCGGTCCCTTACACCGCACAGTGGACCTTGACCGGCGGAAGCAGTCCATTTCCCATCTTGGCACGCTTCCCCGGGTCCCCCTCGTAACAGAGGGCTATCACCCCCTATGGGTCAGAACAGGTATATTTACTAGATTTTTATATATTAAAGTCATAAAACAGAAAGGAAATGTCACTTCCCATCTGTGACAGTAAAGAAAGGCTCATCCCCATCTGTGCAATGGAAAAACCCAGTGTCATAAATGACGGATTCAGCCCCGGCCTCGCAGGAATGGCGCAGTCAGGCGCAGCCGCTGGGATCCGGGCGCGTCTGTTCCCCCGTCCCACGTTATCAGGTGATTACTGACAACAGGTTATTATGTCCTTTGTTTCTCAATGAATAATTAACAGAGACTTTTTTGCTGTAGGTGAAACTGACAGAGTGGATGAGCGGCAGACGGGGGAGGGGACGGGCCCGAGGACAAAGCGATCCGCAGGTGACACGAACGGCCGGATTCTGGGGAGCACGGATCTCATTAACCCCATCACTGCCTGGAATAAAGGCAAATAATGGAGGGAATCATGACTTCATGCACCTTTGGATGCGATACCGCCCCGCGTCGCACTGCGGCGACGTCGTCCTGCGCTAATCAATATCATGGGACATTGAATAAGTCACCAATGAGTTCTTTACAGTCAATGGAGCTGAGACACAACTAGATATAGAGCTGAGCAGCAAGTCCCCTTCTTGTTGATGGTTTCCAGTTAGGATTAGATATAAGGAATGGACAAAAGGAGAAAGAATTAAAAAATTAAGTTTATAATAAGATGTAAAATATTTCCCATGAAGAAATGATCATTCGCTCAAATTGATGGAGACCAATAATGGGGGGGGGTCATGTGCGAGGGCAGCGTGTGCCCCCCCCTGCCCCCCACCCCCCGGAAAAACAACTGTCTATTTAATTATACTCATGGCAAATCCCTGACCCCTTTTACACCTCGGACATCCTCAAGTTTTCCGGACTGTTTTCCGGGAAGAGGGATGCCAGGATCGGAGCAATGTCGGCCTCCTGGAAACCGTCATCGCACCCAAGACACCGGAAACAAAGTATTGGCAGCAGGAGCCCCAGGGAGGCCGGATCCAGGATAGTGTCTGGACTGAGGGATAATCTGACTATACAGTCGTTGTCCGAGCAGTCGCCATCTCTCCCCCATACACAAAAGCGCTCGGCTCCGCAGATCCTTCATTTGGTATCAACAAGAAAGGAGAAAGCTCCAATTAAACAAAATAATTGGGAGGTAAAATCCCAACTGCCCGAACCTTCTCCCTCCAACTGCCTGAACCTTCTCCCTCCAACTGCCTGAACCTTCTCCCTCCAACTGCCTGAACCTTCTCTCCTCCAACTGCCCAAACGTTCTCTCCTCCAACTGCCTGAACCTTCTCCCTCCAACTGCCCAAACGTTCTCTCCTCCAACTGCCTGAACCTCCTCTCCTCCAACTGCCTGAACCTTCTCTCCTCCAACTGCCCAAACATTCTCTCCTCTAACTGCCTGAACCTTCTCACCTCCAACTGCCTGAACCTTCTCTCCTCCAACTGCCTGAACCTTCTCTCCTCCAACTGCCTGAACCTTCTCTCCTCCAACTGCCCAAACGTTCTCTCCTCCAACTGCCTGAACCTCCTCTCCTCCAACTGCCTGAACCTTCTCTCCTCCAACTGCCCAAACATTCTCTCCTCTAACTGCCTGAACCTTCTCACCTCCAACTGCCTGAACCTTCTCACCTCCAACTGCCTGAACCTTCTCTCCTCCAACTCCCCAAACGTTCTCTCCTCCAACTGCCTGAACCTCTTCTCCTCCAACTGCCTGAACCTTCTCTCCTCCAACTGCCCAAACATTCTCTCCTCTAACTGCCTGAACCTTCTCACCTGCAACTGCCTGAACCTTCTCTCCTCCAACTGCCTGAACCTTCTCTCCTCCAACTGCCTGAACCTTCTCTCCTCCAACTGCTTGAACCTTCTCTCCTCCAACTGCCCAAACATTCTCTCCTCTAACTGCCTGAACCTTCTCACCTCCAACTGCCTGAACCTTCTCACCTCCAACTGCCTGAACCTTCTCTCCTCCAACTGCCTGAACCTTCTCTCCTCCAACTGCCCAAACGTTCTCTCCTCCAACTGCCTGAACCTCCTCTCCTCCAACTGCCCAAACATTCTCTTCTCTAACTGCCTGAACCTTCTCACCTCCAACTGCCTGAACCTTCTCTCCTCCAACTGCCTGAACCTTCTCTCCTCCAACTGCCTGAACCTTCTCTCCTCAAACTGCCTGAACCTGCTCTCCTCAAACTGCCTGAACCTGCTCTCCTCCAACTGCCTGAACCTCCTCTCCTCCAACTGCCTGAACCTCCTCTCCTCCAACTGCCTGAACCTTCTCACCTCCAACTGCCTGAACCTTCTCTCCTCCAACTGCCTAAGCCTCCACTCCTCCAACTGCCTGAACCTGCTCTCCTCCAACTGCCTAAAACTCCTCGCCTCCAACTTGATGCCGGAGGGGAGGGGTGTAGTGTGAGTTACCAGCCCTTGGGGCAATGAAAGTATTTTACTGTCCCCTAACCAGTGAACCATCAGCACTGGGTCCGCTCCCCCAGTCCAGGATCGAACCCTTTATACCCCAAGGATCTGTATTGTATTTTAAAAAATCCTGGTGTAATTACACTTTACCCTTCAGCTCTGTAGTTTTTTTCTGATATTTGAAATCCAACTATTTGAAAAATAAAAAGTTACACATTGTTACATTTTTATTACATATCTTATGTCATTATGTTATTATTCTAGGTCTAACACAAAACCTAACTCCAAACCTAGTCCAGTTCCTAAACCTAGTCCTATCCCTAACATAAAACTCAACCCGAACTCTAACCCTAAACCTAGTCCTATCCCTAACACAAAGCTCAACCCGAACTCTAATCCTAAACCTAGTCCTATCCCTAACACAAAGCTCAACCCGAACTCTAATCCTAAACCTAGTCCTATCCCTAACACAAAGCTCAACCCGAACTCTAATCCTAAACCTAGTCCTATCCCTAACACAAAGCTCAACCCGAACTCTAACCCTAAACCTAGTCCTATCCCTAACACAAAGCTCAACCCGAACTCTAACCCTAAGCCTAGTCCTATCCCTAACACAAAGCTCAACCCGAACTCTAACCCTAAGCCTAGTCCTATCCCTAACACAAAGCTCAACCCGAACTCTAACCCTAAGCCTAGTCCTATCCCTAACACAAAGCTCAACCCGAACTCTAATCCTAAACCTAGTCCTATCCCTAACACAAAGCTCAACCCGAACTCTAACCCTAAACCTAGTCCTATCCCTAACACAAAGCTCAACCCGAACACTAACCCTAAGCCTAGTCCTATCCCTAACACAAAGCTCAACCCGAACTCTAACCCTAAGCCTAGTCCTATCCCTAACACAAAGCTCAACCCGAAATCTAACCCTAAACCTAGTCCTATCCCTAACACAAAGCTCAACCCGAACTCTAATCCTAAACCTAGTCCTATCCCTAACACAAAGCTCAACCCGAACTCTAACCCTAAACCTAGTCCTATCCCTAACACAAAGCTCAACCCGAACTCTAATCCTAAACCTAGTCCTATCCCTAACACAAAGCTCAACCCGAACTCTAACCCTAAACCTAGTCCTATCCCTAACACAAAGCTCAACCCGAACACTAACCCTAAGCCTAGTCCTATCCCTAACACAAAGCTCAACCCGAACTCTAACCCTAAGCCTAGTCCTATCCCTAACACAAAGCTCAACCCGAACTCTAACCCTAAGCCTAGTCCTATCCCTAACACAAAGCTCAACCCGAACTCTAACCCTAAGCCTAGTCCTATCCCTAACACAAAGCTCAACCCGAAATCTAACCCTAAACCTAGTCCTATCCCTAACACAAAGCTCAACCCGAACTCTAACCCCAAGCCTAGTCCTATCCCTAACACATAGCTCAACCCGAACTCTAACCCTAAACCTAGTCCTATCCCTAACACAAAGCTCAACCCGAACTCTAACCCTAAACCTAGTCCTATCCCTAACACAAAGCTCAACCCAAACTCTAACCCTAAACCTAGTCCTATCCCTAACACAAAGCTCAACCCGAACTCTAACCCTAAACCTAGTCCTATCCCTAACACAAAGCTCAACCCGAACTCTAACCCTGAACCTAGTCCTATCCCTAACACAAAGCTCAACCCGAACACTAACCCTAAACCTAGTCCTATCCCTAACACAAAGCTCAACCCGAACTCTAAGCCTAAACCTAGTCCTATCCCTAACACAAAGCTCAGCCCGAGCACTAACCAATTTTGCCAAAATCCATGGGTTTGGTCGACTTTCATCTACTGTGTTTGGGGTCCTGCGGTTCTTGACTGTGGACATTGTCAGTCAGACGTGGTGATATCTCAGCAGGTCACCAGTGGAAAAACACCGACTCTAGGTGTCCCGTGCGGAAACAACATATGGACCATAGCTTCAACTGCTAATATCATTACAGCCGGTGCTCGTCATGGACCACCGCCTCCATATCTTCCCAGAAAGCCCCCCTGTTTTATACCTACCCATTAGTTATTCTGATCAATAGAAGACTTTCCTCTTTATATGTGATATCACAACAGTAAATTATAATGGTGGACCCCCACGTTCATTTACTGCTGGTGCTGGGGTGACTCTAATACAAGGACCACCAGGGTCACTCCTGAGCTTCAGTGCAAAAGCTCCAACAGGCCCCAAATTATTGCAAGTCTGTAATAGCTCTGGTCTTTTCATATAGGCCGCAGAGGCTTTTTGGGCCCCTTAGGCTCCATGGTCCAGGTGTGATTGCAAACCCTGCGCCTGTTGTAGTTACGCCCCATGGGACAGTGATGTGACAGTATATGGCGGCGATTTGAACCCCAAACCCGCACGAGGAGATGTTGGGGTGAAGTTGTCACAGACGTTGGTGGAAAGGAGATTTGGGGGATGTAGGTTGTCAGGCTCCGTATTCAGTGCCCCCCTGACAACTGTGCATTAACACTAGAAGTCCCAGAGAGGGGTCATTTAACATTTCTACCTTTGGAACCCAGAGACGGGTCGAATGACCTGAAGGATTTTAGCTAACATCCTATAATCACCGTCTTTTGTCGCAAAACAGGAGGTTGCTGTTTTCCATTGCGTTTAGCCATTTAGTTTCTAGTTAGTTCTATTCAGTTTGGACTAAGGGTCATTTGACCCTCTTTCGGGACTTCAGGGGGGAGCTCAAAATTTCAGGGACTTCTAGTGTTAAAGTGTGAACATAGGAAGGAAAATCTGGCAACTGTGCGGTGACGACAGACGGCGGAGCGCAGAGCAGACTGATAGCATCGCGCTCCGGGAACATGCCCTTCTGCGGAGCCGGTTACCAGGATGCAGGACGGTTCCTTTTTATTGTGATTATTCTGAGCAAACAGCTGCTCGGAGCCGAGATAAACAGCAGCAGGTGCTCTCCTGTGTCAGCCGGGCGGGGGCAGGGTGCGACACCAGCGTGGCACAGACCTCGCCAGGTATCAGGCCCAAGGAGAGCGGCGCCATGGAAAATGTCACAGAAATCCGAGTGTCCTAGTGCTAAGACGGCAGGGGGTCTGTCTGCAGAATACAGGCTGCCATTGATGGTGGTCTGTACTCTGCCTATGTGCGCAGGCAGCGAGGACACACGGGAACAGAAGATCGGATACTTTGCAATCCAAATACTGCCAGTGAAGGGAATAGTCATGAATTCTGTATCCGAGCTCAGGTCCACAGTTTCTGTCTCCAGCTGCACAGGGTTTAGAGTAGTATCCATTCCCTGACAGCAAGCAGAGGTCTGGAAAAAGAATTATTGATTCATTTAACTGTATGCAAATTAACTCTCCTCCAAAAGGAATAAAGCACTGCTGACATAGGCCAAGCAAAGCATCCTGGGAAAAAGGTATGCAAATTAGCTCTCCAAAAGGAAGAAAAGTGACTCTCTAGCGCCACCCCCTGGAAGAAGCCACTAGGTGGCAATAGTCCTATTCACTCACGCGGAGCATTGCCTGGCCTATAAGTCTCCCACGGTCACATCCACAAGCAAAAAGGCATCAAATACATGGAATATAAATATATATTTATATCTATAAATTCTCCTCCTGTATACTTGTAAATGCTGCCTGCAGCCAGGATTGCAGATAAATAAGCTTATCTATGATGATGTCATGTCTTTGGAAGCTTCTGATAGGTTTATTGGCAACATCTGAGTTAATTACAGAAGCACCTGTGGATGTATTGTAATGCACACCTGAAACACACAGCTTCTTTGTGTAACATCATGGGAAAGTCAAAAGAAATCAAGAAAGATCTCAGGAAGAGAATTGTGGACTTTCACAAGTCTGGTTTATCCTTAGGGGCAATTTCCAGATACCTGGAGAAGACTCGTTCATCTGTACAAACAATTATACACAAGTACAAACAAGATGGGAATGTCCAGCCATCATACTGCTCAGCAAGGAGACGGGTTCTGTGCACCAGAGATAAACATGCTTTGGTTAGACATGTGCAGATCAACCCAAGAACAAAAGCAAAAGACCTTGTGAAGATGCTGGCGGAAGCTGGTAAGATTGTGTCATTATCCACAATGAAACAAGCACTGTATCAACATGGGCTGAAAGGTCACTCTGCCAGGAAGAGGCCATTACTCCAAAAGAAACAGACAAAAAGACAGATTAATGTCTGCAAATGCAACAGGAACAAAGAGCTTAATTTTTGGAGACGTCATGTGATCTGACGAAACTAAAATTGAACTGTTTGGCCATAATGGCTGTGAGGTAAATCCGGAGATATGACGATAAATCATGATATTCAAGTATGTCAGGAAGCCCTCTCCTGGTGTCACCCCCCCTTTCCTTCACACAACTGGTTTAGCAACAAATCCCATGGCCATGTCCTGTGATATGGAAATTAGGTGGCTTAGGGACAATGGACACAGGATGACTCCCTGCCGTGACCCTGTAGTGGGGGCTGCTAGCTAGTTAGCAAGGCTATGGAAATAGCCAGACAGAACGACTCCAGTAAAAAATGGTTCATATCTCGCAAGCCATATTTCCGATAAATATGGCAACCATAAAAATGGTGTCTCCGCATGTGGACGATGCCGGCACCCCCTTTTTATGGGAGCAGGACATTGGGAAATGCCCCAGGCGTGATATCAGCCAATGGGGAACTGGCAGACAGGTCATGAGTCCCCTCGTTCTGTAGCTAAATTCATAACTGTCACAATGAGAGCATTGGCGTCTGCCTACGACGCTCCCAGGCAAAGTTATGGCCAATATCCCCTTTGCTGGATAATTCTGATCCATGCAGGGGGAGTGGCAGTGTTTCCCTGTGAGGTCACTAAGGTAGGAGGGGACCTGGATCTGCCCAGGTTGATAACCCTACTTCGGCCATTTTCCAGTGTTCTTCTGCTCGGGGGCCTGGTTGGGAAAGACCTGTGAGGGAGTTCCTGGAAACCTGGTCTACAGCGCCCCCCTGTGGCCAGACGCAACAAGGTAACTGCTGGAACTGTGTATGCCTGTTTGTAACCCATGCTTTGATTGTAACTGTACTCTGACATATGTATATTCTGTAGATTCCCTATTGTATATATTGTAGTTTCTAGTGTGCTTTAGGCTGATTAAATTATATAATTAATCTTGGGCTGTTCTGTTATCTCGATCTTGAATCCCACGTCTGTGTGTTCGGCTAATAGTTACCGTAAATCGGTTGGTGGCAGCGAATTGTGCCAAGGATTGTTGTGGGGAGGCCAGTGAGATTCGGGGAGATTTTATATATTCCGCCCGCGGAGGTCGGGGGAATATATACCTTACTCTCACCGGGGACCCTTCAATAATCGGCATAAGTAGTATAGCGGCCTCCTTGCTTATTGTCGGGCAATTCCATAATTGGCCTGACTATAAGAGGGGCGCTAGAGAGCGCGTCACGTGCTCTGTCTGTCGGTCGGGAGGTATAAAGGAGGGGTGACCCCACTTGTTACCCCCCCGATTGTGACGTACTGGTAGCCAGCGCGGGGGATTTCTGAGTGACCCCCCCGGTGGTTTGTGACATATTGGTGGCATAGCGGTGGGATCGAGATAATAGTGTGTGTGAGTGTGAGACCCATACTCCCAGACACTAAAGACTGCCTGCAGCAGCTGTGGCTGCTGGGGTCTTCAGACCAGCTCAACACTAGAGTGTCAGAGTGCAGATACTGTAAGGTGTGTGGAGGCATCAGGTGTCAGTTCTGTGTCAGTGACCAAAAGTCTGCAAGAATGGCTGATGGCACCAGGAGCAGAGCTATGCAACTGGCCAATGCTAAGGCAGGAGCCGAAGAGAGGGAGGACGGTGCTGTGGACAGTAATGAGGAGGTTGCCCACGAGTCCTCCAGGAGCTCGACGCCAGAAAACCGTTCTGCAGAGGACAGCGCACAAGCTGGCAATTATGGACAAGATGAGGAGCAGCTCACCCAAGGTTCCTCAACGAGCCAGATGCCAGCCCTCCGCTCTGAAAGGGACAGTGAATCGCCTAGCTCTGCAGCGTGCCGCAGATCACCACGTGCCATTCCACCGAGCCTGGGAGGCTCGGATAGCCTTCTTCAAATGGCTATGGCCCTTCTCCAGGCTGGAGACCAGAAGGGCTACAAGGAACTCCTGGCAGAGCGCAGGGCAGAGCGGCAGGCAGCGCGTGATGCTGAGGCTGCGGAGCGGCAAGCAGCGCGTGAAGAGCGCCAGGCAGAGCGTGAGGCTGCGGAGCGACAGGCAGACCGTGACTACCAGCTGCATCTAGCCAAGCTCCAGCCCTCATCAGCCACACGTGACCTTCAAGACACCAAACTTCCAAAGGTCCGTGTTGAGGACTTCCCAGTGCTGGAGAAGGATGGAGACTTGGACTCTTTCTTGACTGCTTTTGAACGGACTTGCTTGCAGCACCATCTGGACAAGGACCAGTGGGCCAAATACCTGACCCCCCGTTTAAGGGGTAAGGCCCTGGAAATCCTTGGGGACTTGCCTGCTGAGGCAGATCAGGGCTACGACACCATCAAGCGGGCCCTGATCCAACAGTTCAACCTCACTCCGGAGTCCTACCGCAAGAAGTTCCGGACCCTGCAGAAGGGACCAAAGGACTCCTGGGCTGACCACCGGCGGGCACTTGCCCGAGCTGCCGACCACTGGACCCAAGGCCTGCAGCTTTCCACCGGACCGGAGATCCTGGACTTGTTCATCACGGAGCAACTCTTGTGGAACTGCCCTGAGGATCTCCGCCAGTTCATCCGAGACCAGAAGCCAAAGGGGTCCACGGCTACAGCTGCCCTGGCCGATGACTACACCAACAATCGGGCTCCGGAAGCCAGGAGAGCAGCCACCAGCAGCACCTGGAGAGGGGGTAAGATGAATTCTGCGACTGCCCCACCTGCCCCTAGACTGCAGGGGGTGTCCCCCTCAACTCCCCTCTCCAGGCCCGTGGCGGAACCAAGACGGTGCCACCAGTGCAACCTACCTGGACACTTCAAGGCCATGTGCCCTCAGCGTCCCAAGGCCCCGGCTCCGTCCCCGTCCCAAGGGCCGCCCAAGGTGTATTGTGTGGGTGGGGGTGGTGGTAGGTCCCTGGACAGCTTCCAACCTGTCACCGTCGGCCGGTCTGTGACCATAGGACTGCGAGACAGCGCCTCGGAGGTGACTCTGGTGCGGCCTGAGATGGTGTCCCCCCAAGACTTGATCCCTGGAAAAACCCTCGCTGTCTCCGGGATTGGAGGCATTGACCCGGCGCTGCCTGTTGCTGACATTTATGTGGACTGGGGCGCAGGGCGAGGGGTGAGGGAGGTGGGGGTAACTGATCGGATCCCTGCAAACGTGCTACTTGGGACACATTTGGGGCAGATAACCTCCCAGTTTGGGCCCCAACCAAGGGCTGAACCTTCAGCCAGTACTGACATGCCTCCGGACAATGTTAATGTGTTATCTATGAATGATGTAAGGGAGGAGGGAGTGAACTCTGATATTTCTGCTTGCATAGACACCATAGACACACACTCAGCTGCAGCTGTGACAGGGGAGGGGGTCAGAGAAAGGTGTGACAATGCCTCTACAAGTAATCAGCCTGTGAGCTGGGATCTGTTGCCCTCTGCAGGGATAAGCAGAGAGCAGGGTGCTGCAGGGGGAGGACCAGTGTGTGGGGTGGGGGCTACCACAGCAAATGTGGGGTCCCCAGAGATTTCACAGCGGGGTTCTGTTGCTGCAGGAGGGGAACAGGCAGGTGAGATTGGGGCCGGTCCAGGAGCGGAAGTGCTCCCAGGTAAGATCTCGGTGCATGGTTCCCCCACAACCGGGGTGTCAGGAAGCCAGGTAGGTCTGCCTGAACCGGCGACTTGGTCAGGAACGGAGGAGGAGCAGGCACGACCCACGGTCGCAGCGGCTGTGGCCGCTGTCACCCGCAGTGGGAGTGCTGGAAGCCAAGGGGCCTCCCGGAGGTCCGATAGCTCTTCCCCTTCTGACCAAGTGGCAGCCGAGTCAGGTGGAGGCCAGGACACAGGTCCCGGGGTACTGACTGAAGATGTGACAGTCTCGTCGATTCTGGCCACATCTAGTCAGGGGTTTCAGGCAGCGTTAGAAGCTGACGACAGCCTGAAAGCTCTTAAGGAGCAGGCGGCACAGCCTCCCTCGGACTCGGACCCGGAGCGAGTGGTCTGGGACCAAGGACGGCTGTACCGGGCCACGGTCCAGCAGGGTTCACCGGAGGCGTGGCCCAGGGACCGACAGTTGGTGGTACCCTATCCGTTCCGGACGGAGTTGTTGCGGATCGCCCATGAGATTCCGATGGCCGGACACCTAGGGATCGCTAAGACCAAGGCCAGGTTAAACCAGCATTTCTACTGGCCAAAAATGGGGGCCGATGTGGCTGCCTACTGCCGTTCGTGTGAAACCTGTCAGAGAGTGGGGAAGGCGGGGCCACGCCCCAAAGCCCCACTAGTATCTCTGCCAATCATCGATGAGCCTTTCAGGAGGGTGGCTGTGGATCTGGTCGGCCCGCTGGCCATCCCCAGCAGCTCCGGGACACGCTTCATACTGACGGTAGTGGACTATGCCACCCGGTACCCAGAAGCAGTGGCCTTGTCGTCCATTCGGGCTGACAAGGTGGCCACCGCATTGCTGGAGATTTTCTCCCGAGTGGGTTTTCCCCAGGAAATGCTCACTGACCGGGGGACCCAATTCATGTCCCAGCTGATGGAGGCCCTCTGTAAGCAAGTCCAGGTGCGACATCTGGTGGCCAGCCCGTACCATCCACAGACTAATGGCCTGTGCGAGCGGTTTAATGGCACCTTAAAGCAGATGCTTAAGATGTTGGTCGACTCCCATGGGCGTGACTGGGAGCGGTATCTCCCACACCTGTTATTTGCTTACCGGGAGGTTCCACAGGCCTCAACAGGATTCTCACCGTTTGAGCTCCTGTACGGGCGACGTGTGCGGGGCCCCCTGGCTCTGGTGAAAGAGGCTTGGGAAGGGGATTTGGCCACCCCTGGAGTGTCGGTTATCGAGTATGTCATGCGCTTCCGGGACAAAATGCAGGCCTTGACGCAACTGGTACACGACAATATGGCTCAAGCCCAGGCCGATCAGAAGCGTTGGTACGACCAGAACGCTTGTGAGAGGACCTACCAAGTGGGTCAAAAGGTGTGGGTACTGGTCCCCGTACCACAGGACAAGCTTCAGGCAGCCTGGGAAGGCCCATACCTCGTGTACCAGCAGCTCAACCCTGTGACGTACCTGGTCACCCTGGACCCTGCCCGTGGAAGGCGGAAGCCCTTCCATGTGAACATGATGAAGGCACATCATGAGCGGGAGGCATGTGCGCTCCCCGTGTGCAACCTGCCCGAGGAGGGAGAAGCGGAAACCCTCTTGGATATGCTAGCCCAGGTTAGGGCAGGCGGATCCATTGAGGATGTGGAGGTTGGCCACCAGCTCTTGGAGGACCAACGGTCCCAGCTGTGGGCCACCCTACACCCCTTCCGGGGGTTGTTTACCAACCAGCCCGGAAGGACTGACTTGGCTGTCCATCACGTGGACACTGGGGATCATCCCCCGATCCGGCGTTCAGCATATCGGGTCTCCCTGGAGGTGCAGCAACACATGCGCCAGGAGATTGACGAGATGCTGAAGCTGGGGGTGATCCAGGCATCCAACAGCGCTTGGGCCTCGCCTGTAGTCCTCGTCCCTAAGAAGGACCGAACCACGCGGTTCTGCGTGGACTACAGGGGGCTCAATGCGGTCACGGTCGCCGATGCGTACCCAATGCCACGCATCGATGACCTGCTCGATCAGTTGGCCGGGGCTCAGTACCTGACCATCATGGATCTGAGCCGGGGATATTGGCAGATCCCCCTGACTCGCAAGGCCAGGGAACGCTCTGCCTTTATTACCCCATTTGGACTGTACGAGTCCACGGTGATGCCATTCGGGATGAGGAATGCCCCTGCCACTTTCCAGCGGATGGTCAACACCCTGCTCAAGGGACTTGAAGGGTACGCGGCCGCGTACCTGGATGACATTGCCGTCTTCAGTCCCACCTGGGAAGATCACCTAGAGCATCTAGCACAGGTGCTCAGGCGGGTCCACCAGGCAGGTTTGACCATCAAGCCGGGAAAGTGTCAGCTGGCCATGAGCGAGGTCCAGTACCTCGGTCACCGGGTAGGTGGGAGAACACTGAAGCCCGAGCCTGAGAAAGTGGAAGCCATCGCATCCTGGCCCACCCCCAGGACCAAGAAGCAGGTGATGTCCTTCTTGGGGACCGCTGGGTACTATAGGAGGTTTGTTCCATGCTATAGTAGCCTGGCAAAGCCCTTGACGGACCTCACCAAGAAGAAGCTGCCCTCTGCAGTCGATTGGACAATGGACTGCGAGACAGCCTTCCGGGCCCTAAAGGACGCCCTGTCCAGCCCGCCCGTGCTACAGGCAGCCGACTTCACGCGGCCGTTTGTAGTACAGACCGACGCCAGTGACTTCGGCCTCGGTGCGGTGCTCAGCCAGGTGGACTCTGCGAGCCAAGAGCACCCAGTCTTGTACCTGAGCAGGAAGCTGTTACCAAGGGAAGTTGCCTATTCCACGATGGAGAAGGAGTGCCTGGCCATAGTGTGGGCCCTGCAGCGTCTGCAACCCTATCTATACGGGCGCCACTTCATCGTGGAGACGGACCACAATCCCCTCAGCTGGTTGCACACCGTCTCTGGGACGAATGGGCGATTGTTGCGATGGAGCCTTGCGCTCCAGCAATACAACTTCACCATTCGCCACAAAAGGGGCCGTGACCACGGTAACGCAGACGGGCTGTCCCGACAAGGAGAGGTCGCGGACGGGCGCACGGGGGAACACCGGAGTGTGCTGCCCCCTAGCGCCCTCAAAAGGGGGGAGGTGTGAGGTAAATCCGGAGATATGACGATAAATCATGATATTCAAGTATGTCAGGAAGCCCTCTCCTGGTGTCACCCCCCCTTTCCTTCACACAACTGGTTTAGCAACAAATCCCATGGCCATGTCCTGTGATATGGAAATTAGGTGGCTTAGGGACAATGGACACAGGATGACTCCCTGCCGTGACCCTGTAGTGGGGGCTGCTAGCTAGTTAGCAAGGCTATGGAAATAGCCAGACAGAACGACTCCAGTAAAAAATGGTTCATATCTCGCAAGCCATATTTCCGATAAATATGGCAACCATAAAAATGGTGTCTCCGCATGTGGACGATGCCGGCACCCCCTTTTTATGGGAGCAGGACATTGGGAAATGCCCCAGGCGTGATATCAGCCAATGGGGAACTGGCAGACAGGTCATGAGTCCCCTCGTTCTGTAGCTAAATTCATAACTGTCACAATGAGAGCATTGGCGTCTGCCTACGACGCTCCCAGGCAAAGTTATGGCCAATATCCCCTTTGCTGGATAATTCTGATCCATGCAGGGGGAGTGGCAGTGCTTCCCTGTGAGGTCACTAAGGTAGGAGGGGACCTGGATTTGGCCAGGTTGATAACCCTACTTCGGCCATTTTCCAGTGTTCTTCTGCTCGGGGGCCTGGTTGGGAAAGACCTGTGAGGGAGTTCCTGGAAACCTGGTCTACAGCGCCCCCCTGTGGCCAGACGCAACAAGGTAACTGCTGGAACTGTGTATGCCTGTTTGTAACCCATGCTTTGATTGTAACTGTACTCTGACATATGTATATTCTGTAGATTCCCTATTGTATATATTGTAGTTTCTAGTGTGCTTTAGGCTGATTAAATTATATAATTAATCTTGGGCTGTTCTGTTATCTCGATCTTGAATCCCACGTCTGTGTGTTCGGCTAATAGTTACCGTAAATCGGTTGGTGGCAGCGAATTGTGCCAAGGATTGTTGTGGGGAGGCCAGTGAGATTCGGGGAGATTTTATATATTCCGCCCGCGGAGGTCGGGGGAATATATACCTTACTCTCACCGGGGACCCTTCAATAATCGGCATAAGTAGTATAGCGGCCTCCTTGCTTATTGTCGGGCAATTCCATAATTGGCCTGACTATAAGAGGGGCGCTAGAGAGCGCGTCACGTGCTCTGTCTGTCGGTCGGGAGGTATAAAGGAGGGGTGACCCCACTTGTTACCCCCCCGATTGTGACGTACTGGTAGCCAGCGCGGGGGATTTCTGAGTGACCCCCCCGGTGGTTTGTGACAATGGCCATCGTTATATTTGGTTGAAAAAGGGAGAAGCTTTGAAGTCTAAGAATACCTGATCTCAATCCTATGGAAAATGTATGGGCAAAAAGCTGAAAAGACCGGTGCGAGCGGCGACCTCCAAACATGGCTCAGCTACACCAGATCTGTCAGGAGGAATCAGCCCAAATTCCACCAACTATTGTGAGAAGCTGTGGAAGGATCCAGAATATTTCCCCCAAGTCACACAGTGTAAGGGCAATGCCACCAAATACTAGTGACATGGAGGGAACCTCACTGTGCAGAAAGGAAGAAAAATGCCTGAAAACATTCTCTCTGTCTCCTAATTGACCAAAAACCGGAGAAAAACTTGCAGATGTGTCTTTATAGAGAGCAGATGGAAATTTCTGGATTCAACTGTATATATATATATATATATATATATATATATATATATATATATATATATATATATATATATATATATACGCATATATATATATATATATATATACACAGTCATATGAAAAAGTTTGGGCACCCCTATTAATGCTAACCTTTTTTCTTTATAACAATTTGGGGTTTTGCTATTTCAGTCTCATATATCTAATAACTGATGGACTGAGGAATATTTCTGGATTGAAATGAGGTTTATTGCACTAACAGAAAATGTGCAATCCGCATTTAAACAAAATTTGACCGGTGCAAAAGTATGGGCACCCTTATCAATTTCTTGATTTGAACACTCCTAACTACTTTTTACTGTCTTACTAAAGCACTAAATTGGTTTTGTAACCTCATTGAGCTTTGAGCTTCATAGGCAGGTGTATCCAATCATGAGAAAAGGTATTTAAGGTGGCCACTTGCAAGTTGTTCTCCTATTTGAATCTCCTATGAAGAGTGGCATCATGGGCTCCTCAAAACAACTCTCAAATGATCTGAAAACAAAGATTATTCAACCTAGTTGTTCAGGGGAAGGTACAAAAAGTTGTCTCAGAGATTTAACCTGTCAGTTTCCACTGTGAGGAACATAGTAAGGAAATGGAAGAACACAGGTACAGTTCTTGTTAAGCCCAGAAGTGGCAGGCCAAGAGAAATATCAGAAAGGCAGAGAAGAAGAATGGTGAGAACAGTCAAGGACAATCCACAGACCACCTCCAAAGACCTGCAGCTTCATCTTGCTGCAGATGGTGTCACTGTGCATCGGTCAACAATACAGCGCACGTTGCACAAGGAGAAGCTGTATGGGAGAGTGATGCGAAAGAAGCCGTTTCTGCAAGCACGCCACAAACAGAGTCGCCTGAGGTATGCAAAAGCACATTTGGACAAGCCAGTTACATTTTGGAAGAAGGTCCTGTGGACTGATGAAACAAGGATTGAGTTGTTTGGTCATACAAAAAGGCGTTATGCATGGAGGCAAAAAACTACGGCATTCCAAGAAAAGCACTTGCTACCCACAGTAAAATTTGGTGGAGGTTCCATCATGCTTTGGGGCTGTGTGGCCAATGCCAGCACCGGGAATCTTGTTAAAGTTGAGGGTCGCATGGATTCAACTCAATATCAGCAGATTCTTGACAATAATGTGCAAGAATCAGTGACGAAGTTGAAGCTACGCAGGGGATGGATATTTCAGCAAGACAATGATCCAAAACACTGCTCCAAATCTACTCAGGCATTCATGCAGAGGAACAATTACAATGTTCTGGAATCCCAGTCCCCAGACCTGAATATCATTGAAAATCTGTGGGATGATGTGAAGCGGCTGTCCATGCTCGGCGACCATCAAACGTAACTGAACTGGAATTGTTTTGTAAACGGGAATGGTCAAATCTACCTTCATCCAGGATCCAGGAACCCATTAAAAGCTACAGGAAGCGACTAGAGGCTGTGATTTCTGCAAAAGGAGGATCTACAAAATATTAATGTCACTTTTATGTTGAGGTGCCCATACTTTTGCACCGGTCAAATTTTGTTTAAATGCGGATTGCACATTTTCTGTTAGTACAATAAACCTCATTTCAATCCAGAAATATTCCTCAGTCCATCAGTTATTAGATATATGAAACTGAAATAGCAAAACCCCAAATTGTTATAAAAAAAAGGTTAACATTAATAGGGGTGCCCAAACTTTTTCATACGACTGTATATACAGTATATGTACAGAGCACAGCTGGACCTGGTCTGGACCTTCCAGGTACAGATGGGGCAGATCTCAGGGCAGGTGCAATCGCTTTCCGCACAGGTGACGGCTGATAAAGGCAAAAGTGTCTGTGGATGGAAACATAAAAGATCTGATTGGAAACATAGTAACAACTAATCCAGAGGTTAATCATTCACATTGTTGGCTTTGCTGCCACATCCAAGGAGGACCTCTGTATCCTTAAAGGGGTCCTCTTCTCCGCAAATCCCTTTTCTTAAAAATAAATAAATAAAATAAATAAAGTGCCATATAAATAACCTGATGACAGAATTTCTCCCAGCTGTGATCATCAGCGACCATTTGTGGGGAACCAAACATCATGCGCTACATGTCCCTGCAGCGCCACCACAGGAGGAATGACGTATTACACATTTCTCATTGAAAACATTTATGCCAGGTCCTCCAAAATGAGCTTCGCACTTTATAGTGGCCTTCACTTTAGTATTCTTGGTGGGTGTAAAGAATTGTGCATCACAAATAATTAACAGTGAAGCTGGTTCCACATTATATCCATATATATCTATTCCGCTCAGCACTTGTGTGGCCAGTGTACTCCTCTCCTGAAATACTATGTGCTGCTGTGATATTCTGAGATTTTTTGCTTCGGTTCAGGTTTCTGGTTCTTCTTCACGGTGGCACAGAGAGTCCAGAGACCAGAGCAGAGATATCACCAGGACTTTCTTCTGGTGCAATAAAGGAGGCCACCAACCTGGTCCGGACCCCGTACGTCCGGCGCCTCATAGCAGCCTCTGCGGGGTATGACCGGTTCTTGAATTCCACCCACCTGATAATACTGATCCACCTATAATGTTCAGCATTATTAGCAATAGACAGCTGCACCCTCCTGCACATACACATGAGCTGCGCTCTCTGCACATACACATGAGCTGCGCCCTCCTGCACATACACATGATCTGTGCCCTCCTGCACATACACATGAGCTGCGCTCTCTGCACATACACATGAGCTGCGCCCTCCTGCACATACACATGATCTGTGCCCTCCTGCACATACACATGAGCTGCGCCCTCCTGCACATACACATGAGCTGCACCCTCCTGCACATACACATGAGCTGCACCCTCCTGCACATACACATGAGCTGCGCCCTCCTGCACATACACATGATCTGTGCCCTCCTGCACATACACATGAGCTGCACCCTCCTGCACATACACATGAGCTGCACCCTCCTGCACATACACATGAGCTGCGCCCTCCTGCACATACACATGAGTTGCGCCCTCCTGCACATACACATGAGTTGCGCCCTCCTGCACATACACATGAGCTGCACCCTCCTGCACATATACATGAGCTGCGCTCTCTGCACATACACATGAGCTGCACCCTCCTGCACATACACATGAGCTGCACCCTCCTGCACATACACATGAGCTGCGCTCTCTGCACATACACATGAGCTGCGCTCTCTGCACATACACATGAGCTGCGCTCTCTGCACATACACATGAGCTGCGCCCTCCTGCACATACACATGATCTGTGCCCTCCTGCACATACACATGAGCTGCACCCTCCTGCACATACACATGAGCTGCACCCTCCTGCACATACACATGAGCTGCGCTCTCCTGCACATACACATGATCTGTGCCCTCCTGCACATACACATGAGCTGCGTCCTCCTGAACATAAACATGAGCTGCGCCCGCCTGTACATACACATGAGCTGCGCCCTCCTGCACATACACATGAGCTGCGCCCTCCTGCACATACACATGAGCTGCGCCCTCCTGCACATACACATGAGCTGCGCTCACTGTACATACACATGAGCTGTGCCCGCCTGCACATACACATGAGCTGTGTCCTCCTGCACATACACATGAGCTGCACCTTCCTGCACATACACATGAGCTGCGCTCGCTGCACATACACATGAGCTGCGCTCGCTGCACATACACATGATCTGTGCCCTCCTGCACATACACATGAGCTGTGCCTTCCTGCACATACACATGAGCTGCACTCTCTGCACATACACATGAGCTGCGCTCACTGCACATACACATGATCTGTGCCCTCCTGCACAATCACATGAGCTGTGCCCTCCTGCACATACACATGAGCTGTGCCCTCCTGCACAAACACATGAGCTGCGCCCTCCATGGACAGTCCTCCTGAGTCCAACATAGTTATATATATTTACATAGATACATAACGTTAATTACATATAGTTACATAGTTACATATAGTTATATAGTGAAATAGTTACATAGGATGTAAAGGAGACCCCGTTACATCTAGTTCACCCATTCTCCACCAATTATACATTGTTGTCACTAAATCATCTATAACCCACAATCTTATGTGCACTAAGGAAATCATCTGGCCTCCTATATAAGCTGTTTTAGTATCGGCATCACTACCTCTTGTGTGACCCCTGGACTAGTCAGGTCGTCCCAGGTAGTCCCATGCACACACACCCCCTCCCTAAAAAGATGACAGCAGCCAAACTTCAAAACCCTTGTCACCACCCTCCAGTTTAGATGTCCACACCAGGGGGGTGGAGCCAGGCAGTTGGCTCCGCCCACTGAGGAGTTCACAGGCCCGGAGGCGGGAAAACAGTAGTTCTAGAGAGTAGTTACAAGAGAGAAGTCGAGTTCAAGGGCAGACCTGTGACCAGGCCTGCCAATAGTCTACCAGGTGTCTTGGTTGGAGCCCAGTCACCTCGGGCAAGGAGGCAGATGGTGGTCGCCGCCTGTAAGAGCTGGTATTGCAGCCGGTGGAACCGTAGGGACCGGGGTCGGGCGGTGGCCCGCCGGTACCGAACCGGGGAACCGATTGGAAACCGGAGCACTAGGAGGGGTACTCAGACCCAGTACGAAGCCCAGAAACCACAGGGCTGAGTCAAATCAACTGATTGAGGACTGGACTTAAGGACCTTTCCTACACAAGACCCGTTAGAAGACAACAGCCCAACCATACAGGGTAAAGCCACCGCCAAGGCATAGAGACCCGAGGGGCCAGCGTCTGCGGGCAAACAGGGCTCTCCTGACACCCAGCAAGCCAAGGAGCGGATTACCGTTGCTTAGGCATAGGAGTCAAACATTCACACAAAGAGGTGCAGGAGAAAGGCGGAAACCACCAACCTGTTAAGGGAGAAGCTGCAGCCGGCTGCGGGCCCTGTTCATCATCCCATTTGGTTTACCAGAGACTCCAGTGTGTTGTATTATAGTGAGTACACCAGTGCCTTCAGGCCACGCACCGTGCTGCACCGCACCGACACCCCAGCATGCATCCAATCCCCCGCCTCGGCACCTCCCTTGGGCCCCGGGACCATCAATCCCCTACACACGGAGGGGTCAACACCAAGCTGCGCAACACCGTCCCCAGGAGGCCTAGTCAACGGCAGCGGTGGTGTCCATCCATTCACCACAACCCGTGGGTGGCGTCACGAACTTAAATCCCCTACAAACCACCGCGGCTTTGGCTGTGGGACTCCCCACTGAAGTCCCCGCGTGTAGCGGCAACCACTTCCCCCTTACGGAGCGACGTGACCCCCGGGTCCGTGAAGAGCTCGAGGCACCCACCGTACGAGCACGGATCCGAGCGGCTTGGCAGCCGGCTGAGCCCGTGGGGCGGTACACTTGTGATCAGCATTTCACAATCTCACTGCTCTTACTGTAAAGAACCCTTTCCTATTTAGCTGCCGGAATCTCTTTTCTTCCCCCGCAGTGAGGGCCCCTGGTCCTTAGTATTGTAACGTGACTTCACCAAGAAGATACTAAGACCATCGTATGACAGTTTATGGAACATGTGAATGTCTGAGGCTGCTTTGCCTTCCTTCGAGGCATCGGCGCCCCTTCTGCAGTGTCACAGTGAGCGGGGTCCCAGCATTATGGGGGCCGCGTCCATCTGCAGAATGTCACCCAGATATGACACCCGTAGGTGGGCACCGGGCGTCATCCGCTCCGTGTCAGGCTGAGCTCGGCTGCCCAGATGTACCCGGTGCAGTGTTAACCTCCCTAATCCTGCGCCTCTGCGCAGCGATACCTAACACTAGAGGTGCTCGCTGGATAATCCTGCCTGCCATTATGACTATGGATCAGGTAACAGCTGGCTCCTTCTGGGGCCGGGTGCAATTAAATTGGTGGGTTACAAATGACATTTGCATTTTCCAAGAAACCGGCTTCACATGTAACCAGGCACCGGGCACAAAAGCGCAAAACAGATTCAGTGACAGCGAAGGGGGGGGATGACCGCGCCAATCCCGGCCCTGCCGCCCCGGCCCTCCGAGCTGTGAAGCCGTGAAATCCGGCGTTTCATCCATCCTCGCTTCAGCCTCCCCCAGGTTATATTTATATGGCGGTAAACAGCGGCTCTGGCATTGCCCCCGCAGGTGGGGGGCGCAGTATTATTACTTGTGATCCCAGGGAAAATGGCTCAAATGAGCAGAAACAGAAGATAAACTGATAATGATCGTTATTATGTCTCCAGATTGACCCCTGAGTGACACGTGCGGATGATCCGGCTCCATCAGGACACGGCGATCACCGGCTCCGGCTCTGCTGCAGCGTCCATTGGGGTCTGCAGGAGACGGAGAACAGACGTTTCCGCTGCGGATTCTCCACTTTTATGTAAATGAAGCTGAACTGATTTATAATAAAACTTTGGCCAATGTTTAACATATTTTGTCACTTACTTAATCTCTATTTCCAGATCTCTGCTTGGTGTCACTGAATGAGCATTTGTAAAAATGTAACAATGGGTGATCAAAACATTTTATCTACCCCAAAATGGTATCAATAAAAACACCAGCTCGGGGCCCAAAAAAACAAGTCCTCACAGTTCTATATCCCGAAAAATGAAAACACAATGGCTCTTGACAGAAGCAAACTATATTTTTATTACAAATGTTTGAATTTTTTTTCACACCACTTAAATAAAACAAAATGTATGCATGTGTGGTATCTCCGGAATTATAATGACCAGGAAAATCATGATACCAGGTCATTTTTACACTAAAATAAACGTTGTAACTTAAAAAAAAACAAAAAACAATTTCAGAATTGCACTTTTTTTTTGCTATTTCACCACACTTTTATTTTTTCCCTGCTTTCAATTACATCAAATGATAAAATGGATGACGTCATTTAAAAGTGCAACTCGTGCACCAAAAAACAAAGTCCCCATGTGGCTTATATCAATGGATAAAAAGTTATGACTCTTGGATTAAGCGAAGGAAAGGACAAAAGCGCAAAAACAACAAAAAAAATGCCGCCCACTTTACTGCAGCTGTAATCTGAGTTTTTTTCTAAAGTTGGATTTCTGTAGGATTTCAGAAGTTGCTCCCCCTAGTGTTTAACAGTGGAAACAGTGGAAAATATCAAACTTTTTTATTTTTTTTTATATTTTGCTCAATTAAAAAGAAATAATAATATTTAAACAAAACATTAAAATATTATTACTTTACATTTTTTCAGTTATTTAATTTTTTTTTTCTGACGATACATTCCCTTTAAGGGATACATATTTTTTTGAATATTTGAATGCTGATAAAGTGTTTTGCATTGTCATCGTTGTATCCTGCTCGTTGCTGGTTGGTCGGATTCTCTGTGCAGAGATTTGATTTTCGTACATTGCTCTGAGCGACACCAATAGGTTTGAATGTATCAGCCGGATTCTATTTCTGATTGTCCACAATGGATACATTTGTAACAAAGCATCAGAAGCATGAAGTATTATAAGGATGTAAGACCTTTGTCCCATTCAGTGACCGCCAGCAGAGATCTTGCTAATGACGATGAGTTGAATCACATAATTTGATAAAGTTGCAGAACTTTTTGTTACATATATAAGAATTAGTAAATTGTGTCTTTTGATTTATTCTGACTTTTTTTTTTACAGCCCCTTTTCTCCCAGTACCAGTACAAGGGATCTGTCCCCCTCTTCTTGGCTGGCACTTGTGTATCTGGTTTTTCTGTCGCCTCTGATGATTTTTCTGGCAGAACTGAGCCAGACTGACCACGTAATGACATTATACTGTGTTATGGCAAATTAAAATGTCATTTGTTTTTCAGATAAGAGAGAAGTCACATATGGAAGGTGTTTGCTAATGAGGACAGACAGAGATGTGCGGCTCTAGGACACCAGAGATGGGAGCTGGCGCCGCTCATCATCACCGATACACGGCCCGATATTACAGGGGACATAGAAGAAAATGCGTAACAGCTTCTTCTGAAACCCGCACCGATGAGGGCGAGGATCTATCTCTGCTGCAGGGAGATAACTTGTATCTGCTCAGCTCAAAGGCAAAATCTGTAACAGGGACCCATCCCTCTATATGCCTTTTATTTAAAAAAAAAAAAAATTGGGTCATTTTTATGGCAGAGGAATCATTGCAACCCACAAGCACTAGTTCTGGGTTGAGCTGCTAACCCTGCACCCCTATAGCTCCTCATGTATATCATGTTAGAAGTTAAAGGAAAGCATAAAAGATTCTGTCTGCAGCCACCACTAGAGGATCCCCCTGTATACAGAGATACATGATAAGATTCTGTCTGCAGCCACCACTAGGGGGAGCTCCCTGTATACAGAGATACATGATAAGATCCTGTCTGCAGCCACCACTAGGGGGAGCTCCCTGTATACAGAGATACATGATAAGATCCTGTCTGCAGCCACCACTAGGGGGAGCTCCCTGTATACAGAGAAAAATGATAAGATTCTGCCTATAGCCACCACTAGGGGGAGCTCCCTGTATATAGAGATACATGATAAGGTCCTGTCTGCAGTCACCACTAGGGGGAGCTCCCTGTATACAGAGATACATGATAAGATCCTGTCTGCAGCCACCACTAGGGGGAGCTCCCTGTATACAGAGATACATGATAAGATCCTGTCTGCAGCCTCCACTAGAGGCAGCTCCCTGTATACAGTGATACAGAAAGTTGAGCTCCCCCTAGCGGTGGCTGCCGGCATTCAGATTGGTATCATTTAGCTTGATGGATGTGTGAAAAGGAAAGGAAATGATTTGTCGCTTTATATAAGTAAAAAAAGAACCCTGATGTCTGGGAAAAAACATTAAAAAATATATTTTTTTAAAGACATTTCCCAATACAAATCTATAGTATAATCCTCAGCGCACGGAAGGCTCACGCCGTTTAAGGAAGCCGGGTGACAACTGAGAGGAGCAACGTTACAATTCCCACCCAACTTTCCCAGCGTTCAGCATTATACTTGTTATCCCGCAGGGTGAGGAGGATCTTATTATTACAGAACGGGAAGTGACTCATTATAATGGCATTTTTAGGAACAAGAGCAGTTCCTGTAATAACCATCAGCAGCCTCTGCCCGATGCAACAAAGGTTCAGTGTTCGGGGCAGGTTTTTTACAGCCTCTTATCTGTTCCTTGTTCTGGCTCTGGACGCCCCATTTACAGGATGCACCCGAGATAACATTGTGCAAAATGCAAAACGACTTCTTTAAATTCACTTCAATTTTCATAGAAAAGTTGTGTGACGACAATAAGAACTGAAAGCTCCAATAAAAAGCAGAGGAAACGGATAGAACATTCGCAGGGCTCGGGTTCGCTCACATCTTCATATACATACACCAAATGCACTCGCACCAATGATATTCAATGAGTCAGGTTTCGTCAGGTTGAATCTGGCTGGGACAGGAAAAAATGGCAGGATGTGGCGTATGGAGGTGTAAAATGTCCGAGAGTCGCCAATGCAAGTCTATGGGTGCGAGGAAAAAAAACGCACAGCACAGGAACAATCCTTATCTTCCAGATACATTGCCATTCTGCTGCACAGAACACTGTGAATGATTATATACGGATGCTAGCCCAGAGTAACAGTTGCACACCCGCATAGCACTCACATGACGTGTGCAATACCAAATGGATTTCACTCGCCCCACTTTTCTAGATGAAAATCAGTGCCATTTTTTATACGCAGGTGTGAGCGTACCCTTATATTGATTGTCCAATCCTTATGGCAGGTCATCAATATTAGATTGGAGGGGGGCTGGCAACTGATACCCCGAAGATCAGCTGTTTGCAGCTGGGTTAATGACCTTTTCCTTGCTGGTAGTGCCTGGTTAGTCTTATCTCAGACGCAGCAGTTTTGTGACCAATCTCCTTCCTCTTTAAATAGTCACATGTTCTAACACATGATGCCGGTTATAGATCCATTCTGAATGAACCACCATGGAGTGAGGAAGCTTCTTGTAGCTGATAGAATCCTCTTGTGTGCAGCCCTTGTGATTGGCTGCAACTGTGGAAGTTGGAGTACTGTATATCCTTTTTTGCTTTTGTTCCCCTGTCCTCCTTCCCATATATTTTATTACAACAGTGGTGTAATCTAGTGCATCAGCTTTCACACTAGCCAGGGTGAGTGGAGGGACAGCTAGGGACTACACATGTGATGGCGGTGGGGGGGAATGACTCAGTGACATTAGGGAGTTCAGGGAGCAGACACAGTGTAGTGACAGCATCACATTCTCACCGGCTCTCCACCGGCCCTCCACGTGTGCTGCTGCCTCCTTCCAGTCCCAGACCCTGTGCATGCCCACTGAGTTCTTGGGAGTGCACCTACGATGCGCGCATGCACACTTAAATTGCCGGCATGCTATTTCCATAAAAGGCCTCTCAGCCTATGGCTGAGAGGCACAGTGTATTTAAGGCACCCTCCCATTAGTGGAGGTACCTGGGCAATGTCTCTAGTTAGGCAGTCTCCAGTCTGCTACCTAGCTAGTTGTCAGGATCTGTTTATTCCTGTGTCCGTCTCTAGTACTTGCCTTACCATACCTGTGTACCTCTGCTGTGCCTAGCATTCCTCTCCATACCCACCTGTCCAGCCTGCCTCAGACACGCCACCTGTACCCGTCTATTCCTGAGTCCATCACCTGCCCTGGGGGTCAGCTGCCACAGTTCCGGTCACTGCCCGGGGAGTGGTATCTGGCGTCCGCCTCACGGTGGGGGCTTAGTTAAGCCCCTCACACTAAGGGGTGAGGCTGAGTCCTCCCTGTGGTCCAGTGGGTCCACTAATCCCGCTCACTGCCCCTACACCGGCCGTGAGCATTACACACAGGTTAGTGTCATGTGGTGACCCATCTCCCCTATCCCTGCCATAAGGGCCTTCCTACCCCCTAGCCATCCCCATTGTACCTCTGTATTGCGCCGAGCGATCCCTTGCCTGAGCGTGACACGTACCTAATTACGGCCAGTACAGATTGTGTACAGCTGTGCTGATCCGGCTCTGTACAATGTTTACATCTGGCCAGTAATGGACCTACAAACAGCTGATCGTCGGGGTATCGGCTGTGTGTTTCCCACCAATGTACTACTGATGATTAATTTTGAGAATAAGTATCACTATCATAGTTAAACCCTTTTTAATGTTTTTTCCAGGACTAAAACATTGATAGCCTTCACTGTGCTGTAAAGTCGAGGTCCAGGAAGACAGAGGCCAATGTATTAAATAGTGATGATCTATCATAAGTCCTATAAAATCCCTTTCATAGACATGTGATCTATGATGAGCTATCAGTGGCCTGGGGTCTGTCTTGCATTGTTTACACTGACACTGCAGCACTTCAGTACCTGAGCCTGCACCTGGGCCTGTAGCTGCTTGTAGGGAAGCAATAGGGTAACACTTTTTGCAAATGCAAATTTATAGGCACAGTCTGCTGATATCGTTACTGTGATGACACTTTGCTGACATTTAGGCTCTTTGTGGGAGTGACCTGTATTCAGGGGTGGGACTTACAAAAAAATAGCCCACCCACTAAGAACACTGACATCTTGGGTCTTTCTGAAAATATTTAGGCTGAATTTATATACAAGATTTTGCATCATTTTGCAGAATATTTCATGCTTTTTTGTTGTTCTTGCACCATCAGAAGATTAATACTATTTCTGAGGCCGCTGTTACATATACTGATCTCTCAGTCACACTGGTGTCCTACGTATAGAGTTGAGCGGATTGCTAATAATCCAGGTCCGGCGGATCAGTGGCGGGTTGACAAGGAAGTCCGAGATCCGATCTGGAGAGAGTGGAGAGAGGAGAGAGAGGAGAGGGAGGAGAGGGAGGGGAGGGAGGGGAGAGAGAGGAGAGAGAGGAGAGAGAGGAGAGAGAGGAGAGAGAGGAGAGAGAGGAGAGAGAGGAGAGAGAGGAGAGAGAGGAGAGAGAGGAGAGAGAGGAGAGAGGAGAGAGAGGAGAGAGAGGAGAGAGAGGAGAGAGAGGAGAGAGCGGAAAGAGTGGAGAGAGGAGAGAGAGGAGAGAGAGGAAAGAGAGGAAAGAGAGGAGAGAGAGGAGAGAGAGGAGAGAGAGGAGAGAGCGGAGAGAGGAGAGAGAGGAGAGAGAGGAGAGAGAGGAGAGAGAGGAGAGAGAGGAGAAAGAGGAGAGAGAGGAGAGAGAGGAGAGAGCGGAGAGCGGAGAGCGGAGAGAGAGGAGAGACAGGAGAGAGAGGAGAGAGAGAGAGAGGAGAAAGAGGAGAGAGCGGAGAGAGCGGAGAGAGAGGAGAGACAGGAGAGAGAGGAGAGAGAGAGAGAGGAGAAAGAGGAGAGAGCGGAGAGAGCGGAGAGAGCGAGAGAGCGGAGAGAGGAGAGAGGAGAGAGAGGAGAGAGAGAGAGAAAAAAAAAAACGAATCCGGATCGTCCACCCGGAATCCCGCGTCCGGATCGGACCCGGATCTACCGCTGAAACCGCGCGGATCTGGATTTTTCACGTCCGGGTCCGCTCAACACTACCAACGTTCTCTGGTCCACAGTCTGGCGGGTTAAATATCAAAGATTGGCTGCAGATACGATAATTACAAGATGTTCTGCAGCATTTGTGCCTGCAATCACAATCATCCTCTTATCCTGGACACCGGAGGCAGCCGCAGGCACAGGACAGGGTTGTGGGGCAGCGACCTGGAAGTGCTGCGCTAAAGGCAAACAAGTAATAAACCAGAAGAGGAGGCTGCGATGGGGAAGAACATGGAGTATCTGATTGGGGAAGGAGATAACAGCTCGCACCATCTGGCTCAGGCTGGATATAGATTTCTGCTTTACCAGGATCAGGAATCTCGCTCAATAGCACGCTGCCTGCAAAAAAAGCAGAAATATCGTGATAGACCAACTCCAAGAGACCTACAAATAAACAAGGCCAAAAATGGTTTGATAAAGAATGCAAGACACTGCGCAACTGCCTAAGGATAGCCTCAAATCAAAAACACAGAGACCCGGACAACAAGGAGCTAAGAGTGGTCCATGACACCCTACAGAGGCAATACAAGCGAACCCTCAAGGAGAAAAAACAAAAGCACATCTCCCACAAACTGCAGCAGCTCGAAGACTCCCTCCAGGACAACTCATTCTGGGAGACATGGAGCCATATCGGTACAAGTCCCAAGCAAAGTACCCTCCACATTCAAAATGGCAACATCTGGCACAGCTACTTCAAGGGCCTCTACAAGAATATCCCAGAAGACGACCTAACCCCAGAACAAGAGCATATAATGACTAAACTGAGGGACATGGAGGAGACAATCAAGGACTTTCAAAATCCTCTGGACATACCAATCAGTGTGCTGGGAATAAAAGACAGAATCAAACTGCTAAAATCTAAGAAGGCCGCGGGCAGTGACGGCATCCTGCCAGAGATGATCAAATACAGTTCCCCAGATATTCATGCAGCACTGGCTAAACTATTCACCCACGTCCTGAGTGCCGGCTACTTCCCTCAAAGCTGGAATCAAGGTCTCATAACGCCCATCTACAAGGATGGAGACCGATATGACCCAGCAAACTACAGAGGGATCTGTGTCAACAGCATTCTGGGAAAACTGTTTAACAGCATCATTAATAAAAGGATTATCGCCTTCCTCACCCAGGGTGACGTCCTCAGCAGAAGCCAAGCTGGGTTCATGCCAAACCACCGCACCACGGACCACATTTACACCCTGCAAAGCCTCATCAAGACCCACGTCCACGACAAAAAACAGGGGAAAATATTTGCATGTTTCGTGGACTTCAAAAAGGCCTTTGACTCAGTGTGGCATCCAGGCCTGTTCCTGAAACTCCTGGAGAGCGGAATAGGTGGCAGGACCTACGACGTGATCAAGAGCTCATACACTGAGAACCGGTGCAGCGTGAAGGTGAACGGAAAGAGGACGGCTTTCTTCCGACAGGGCCGTGGGATCAGACAGGGCTGCAGCCTGAGTCCAACTCTATTCAACATCTATATAAATGGACTAGCAACAGCTCTAGAGTCCTCCCCCACTCCAGGCCTCAGTCTGCATGACCGAGAGGTGAAGTTCCTGCTGTACGCAGATGACCTCCTGCTACTCTCCCCAACTGAAAGAGGCCTCCAAGATAGCCTGGCAGTACTGGAAACATTCAGCACCACATGGGCGCTTCCCATCAACCAAAAGAAGACCAAAGTCATGGTGTTTCAGAAGAGGAACCAGAACAAAATAAACACTCCCTCCTTCACATTAAATGGCTCCACGCTGGAGAACACCAGCAGCTACACCTACCTCGGTCTGGAGCTAAGCAATAACGGGAGCCTCAAGCAAGCAGCAGAAGCCCTGAAAGGAAAAGCATGCAGAACCTTCTATGCCATCAGAAGACAACTGTACCACCTCAAACCACCTGTGAGAGTCTGGCTCAAGATATTTGACAGCGTCATCACCCCTATACTGCTATATGGCAGCGAGGTATGGGGCCCAGTGACCTACCCAGACCACACAAAGTGGGATTCCAGCCCTACCGAAGTCTTCCACATGGAGTTCTGTAAATATCTCCTCCAAGTCCATCGCAGCACCTCAAACATAGCCTGTAGGGCAGAGCTGGGCCGATTCCCCTTATGGTTCACTATACACAAGAGGGCGCTATCACACCAGGCACACACACAGAACAGCAACCCCAGCTCCTACCATCATAAAGCCCTGCTGAGCCGGAGCCCAGAGCAAGCCAGGAACCCCGGCAGCCAGTCCAGCCAAAGTCAGCAACACCCCCTGACAAAAGCCCAAATAAAAGAGATCTCAGAGAGCTGCAAGATGCAATACATAGAGGACTGGAAGAGTGAATTAGAGAACTCCCAGAAACTCACCATCTACCGGTCACTGCGGAGGGACTACACTCTGGCCCCATATCTGGAAAGGCTACGCCACCCCAAAGACAGGCAGACCCTGAGCCTGTACAGACTGAGTGCCCACAGCCTAGAGGTGGAAACAGGGCGGCACCGACAGACATACAAGCCGCGAGAGAACAGACTGTGCCAGCACTGCCAGCAGGGGGCTCTGGAGGACGAGACGCATTTCCTACTGCACTGTGACAAATACTCAGCAGTGAGGGGCTCCCACTTCCAGAAATTTACCACCCATAGCCCGGGCTTTCCATCCATGGATGAGGACATGAAACTCCGCTTCCTACTGGGGGAAGAGGAATCAATGGTGGAGATCGCCGCCCAATATGTCACCACATGTCATAAGCTGAGGGGAACCTAAGACCCCTAAATGGACTGTCAGAGCCCAAATTGTGCCCCCCAACTCCCCATAACCCTGATCCCCTCCCACCACACTTACTGTATTTCTCTTGCTTTGGCAACACTAATTGTATTTTGGTCCTGCCAATAAAGCATATTTGAATTTGAATTTGAATTTGAATTGACTGCCTGATCATGAAGAGAATGGCCTGAAACTAGTGACTGAATTGATAATGCTGCTTATTAATTCCCAGCAAACTACTGACATCACTTAAAACATTTACATTGGGTTAGATAAGTATTGAACATGACACCAATTTGCTAAGTAAATATATTTCTAAAGCTACTATTGATATGAATTTCTCACTAGATGTCGGTAACAACCCATCCAATCCACACATGCAAAGAAATTAAACCATAGCTGTCCATAAATATAGTTATGTGTAATAATCAGAAATGACACAGGAAAAAGTATTGAACACCTGAAGAAAGAGAGGTGTAATAAGCCATGAAAAGTCCTGACACCAGCTGAAATTTATCAAATGTATCACTAATATTGAACCTATCCTGCACATTAGTGAAAAATAATATCAGCTGGTTCTGATTACTAAGGTGCCACACAAAAAACATCTCATGATGGGTAAAACCAGTGAGCTGCCTCAAGATCATTTTAAACTTATTGTTGCAAAACATAGTGATGGCATTTGTTACAAAGAATTTATAAACTACTGAAAGTTTCAGTGAGCACTTGTTAACAGGTAGAGAATGCAACAGCGCAGGCAAAGAGGAGACAGTGGTAGGTGAACCATCAAGGGTTTATTCACTTAACACAAACAAAGACAAGATACCTTGGGCACAAAGAATAGTGAAAATAATGGCAAAGAAACAGATTATATTGCAAGTAAAATACAGAAATTCATATGAAAAGGATATGAATACAATGCTACACACTACTGTTCTATGTTAACCATAAAGTAACAGTTACCGTTGACAAGGTTTTAGTTTTAACATCCAAACCCAGGAAACATCAGTGCCGCCACCGTTGTAACTCTATAGGATATACAAAATGTCACACGGACCACAATAGGGTTAACGATGATGCTACCCGCGAGGCTGCAAGGCTCAATAGGTGGGTTACTTTGCACCCTCAGCAGGCTGACCGCCTTTATTCTCTGGAGCACAGTCTCAGTTCCCGCTTGATAAAGTACATTCATACATGAAGTGACGGCTCACACTGACGGTCTTCCGTTATGACCCAGCTGTCTCTCCCCCTGTCGGCTCTGGCTCTATCAGGTCATATCTCCTCTCGGATCTTCTCTAGGGTCAGGTCTTGGATTTCTCTCGGATCTGGTCTCAGATCTTCTCTAGGGCCAGGTCTTGGATTTCTCTTGGATCTTCTATCAGATCTGGTCTCAGATCTTCTCTAGGGCCAGGTCTTGGATTTCTCTTGGATCTTCTATCAGATCTGGTCTCAGATCTTCTCTAGGGCCAGGTCTTGGATTTCTCTCGGATCTTCTCTCAGATCTGGTCTCAGATCTTCTCTAGGGCCAGGTCTTGGATTTCTCTCGGATCTTCTCTCAGATCTGGTCTCAGATCTTCTCTAGGGCCAGGTCTTGGATTTCTCTCGGATCTTCTCTCAGATCTGGTCTCAGATCTTCTCTAGGGCCAGGTCTTGGATTTCTCTCGGATCTTCTCTCAGATCTGGTCTCAGATCTTCTCTAGAATCAGGTCTTGGATTTCTCTTGGATCTTATCTCAGATCTGGTCTCAGATCTTCTCTGGGATCTGGTCTCGGATCGTCTCTGTGACCTGTCGCTGTAAGCCCACTCCGCTATTCACATGTCTGTCCTGTTACAGGTCCAGGTGCCGGCTGTGCCCCTTCCTGGCTCTCCCAAGACTTTTATACTTAGTAACTGCGCCACAGTTGTCACGCTCCTGCATGCACGCTCACCAAACAAGAGTCCATTGCTGAACAATAAGCATTTTCACATGCATTTTAAGTTTGCTCAACAACATTTAAACAAGTCTGTGAAATACCGGAGAATATAGTCCGGTCAGATGAGACCAAACTGGAACGCTTTGGAGGATATAATACACATTGTTTTTCGAGACCAAAAACAAATTACCAAAAAAACCCCGAACAGAAGTGAAGTGTGGAGGTGGGAACATCATGGTCTCCAGTTGTTGTTCAGCAGACGGCACTGGCAAACTATATACAGTACAGACCAAAAGTTTGGACACACCTCCTCATCCAAACAGTTTTCTTTATTTTCATGACTCTCAAAATTGTAGATTCACATTGAAGGCATCAAAACTATGAATTAAAACATGTGGAATGAAATACTTAAAGTGTGAAACAACTGAAAATATGTCTTATATTCTAGGTTCTTCAAAGTAGCCACCTTTTGCTTTGATTACTGCTTTGCACACTCTTGGCATTCTCTTGATGAGCTTCAAGAGGTAGTCACTGGAAATGGTTTTCCAACAGTCTTGAAGGAGTTCCCAGAGATGCTTAGCACTTGTTGGCAATTTTGCCTTCACTCTGCGGTCCAGCTCGCCCCAAACCATCTCGATTGGGTTCAGGTCTGGTGACTGTGGAGGCCAGGTCATCTGGCGTAGCACCCCATCACTCTCCTTCTTAGTCAAATAGCCCTTACACAGCCTGGAGGTGTGTTTGGGGTCATTGTCCTGTTGAAAAATAAATGTTGGTCCAACTAAACGTAAACCGGATGGAATAGCACGTCGCTGCAAGATGCTGTGGTAGCCATGCTGGTTCAGTATGTCTTCAATTTTGAATAAATCCCCAACAGTGTCACCAGCAAAGCACCCCCACACCATCACACCTCCTCCTCCATGCTTCACGGTGGGAACCAGCCATGTAGAGTCCATCCGTTCACCTTTTCTACACACACATGGTGGCTGGATCCAAAGATCTCAAATTTGGACTCATCAAACCAAAGCACAGATTTCCACTGGTCTAATGTCCATTCCTTGTGTTCTTTAGCCCAAACAAGTCTCTTCTGCTTGTTTCCTGTCCTTAGCAGTGGTTTCCTAGCAGCTATTTTACCATGAAGGCCTGCTGCACAAAGTCTCCTCTTAACAGTTGTTCTAGAGATGAGAAGGTGTGTCCAAACTTTTGGTCTGTACTGCATATAATTGAAGGAAGGATGAATGGACAAATGCACAGAGACATTCCTCATAAAGACCTGCTGCCATCTACCAGTATGAAACGAGGGCGGACAATTCGGCAAAACAATGATCCCAAACGCACAGCCAAGGAAACTCTCAACTGGTTTCAGAGAATAATAATTAATTAATAATTTTATTCATTTATATAGCGCTATTAATTCCACAGCGCTTTACATACATTGGCAACACTGTCCCCATTGGGGCTCACAATCTAGAGTCCCTATCAGTATGTCTTTGGAGGGTGGGAGGAAACCGGAGAACCCGGAGGAAACCCACGCAAACACGGGAAGAACATACAAATGAATGAATGAATGAATATAAATCAGCTAGAATGGCCGAGCCGATCACAAGAGCTGAATCCAATAGAAAATGTCTGCAAGGAACTAAAGCTCAGAGGTCATAAGAGAAGCCGGGACCTGCGGGATGTGAGGAGTGTGTGTGGAAGAATGGGTCAAAATCCACCTGAGCAATGCAGGCGACTAGTGTCTCCATACAGGATGTGAGGAGTGTGTGCGGAAGAATGGGCCAAAATCCACCTGAGCAATGCAGGCGACTAGTGTCTCCATACAGGATGTGAGGAGTGTGTGCGGAAGAATGGGCCAAAATCCACCTGAGCAATGCAGGCGACTAGTGTCTCCATACAGGATGTGAGGAGTGTGTGCGGAAGAATGGGCCAAAATCCACCTGAGCAATGCAGGCGACTAGTGTCTCCATACAGGATGTGAGGACTGTGTGTGGAAGAATGGGCCAAAATACACCTGAGCAATGCAGGCGACTAGTGTCTCCATACAGGATGTGAGGAGTGTGTGCGGAAGAATGGGCCAAAATCCACCTGAGCAATGCAGGCGACTAGTGTCTCCATACAGGATGTGAGGAGTGTGTGCGGAAGAATGGGCCAAAATCCACCTGAGCAATGCAGGCGACTAGTGTCTCCATACAGGAAGTGAGGAGTGTGTGCGGAAGAATGGGCCAAAATCCACCTGAGCAATGCAGGCGACTAGTGTCTCCATACAGGATGTGAGGAGTGTGTGCGGAAGAATGGGCCAAAATCCACCTGAGCAATGCAGGTGACTAGTGTCTCCATACAGGATGTGAGGAGTGTGTGCGGAGGAATGGACCAAAATCCACCTGAGCAATGCAGGCGACTAGTGTCTCCATACAGGATGTGAGGAGTGTGTGCGGAAGAATTGACCAAAATCCACCTGAGCAATGCAGGTGACTCGTGTCTCCATACAGGATGTGAGGAGTGTGTGCGGAAGAATGGGCCAAAATCCACCTGAGCAATGCAGGAGACTAGTGTCTCCATACAGGATGTGAGGAGTGTGTGCGGAAGAATGGACCCAAAATCCAGCTGAGCAATGCAGGCGACTAGTGTCTCCATACAGAATGTGAGGAGTGTGTGCGGAAGAATGGACCCAAAATCCAGCTGAGCAATGCAGGCGACTAGTGTCTCCATATAGGATGTGAGGAGTGTGTGCGGAAGAATGGACCAAAATCCACCTGAGCAATGCAGGCGACTAGTGTCTCCATACAGGATGTGAGGAGTGTGTGCGGAAGAATGGGCCAAAATCCACCTGAGCAATGCAGGCGACTAGTGTCTCCATACAGGATGTGAGGAGTGTGTGTGCGGAGGAATGGACCAAAATCCACCTGAGCAATGCAGGCGACTAGTGTCTCCATACAGGATGTGAGGAGTGTGCGGAAGAATGGGCCAAATCCACCTGAGCAATGCAGGCGACTAGTGTCTCCATACAGGATGTGAGGAGTGCGTGCGGAAGAATGACCAAAATCCACCTGAGCAATGCAGGCGACTAGTGTCTCCATACAGGATGTGAGGAGTGTGTGCGGAAGAATGGACCAAAATCCACCTGAGCAATGCAGGTGACTAGTGTCTCCATACAGGATGTGAGGAGTGTGTGCAGAAGAATGGGCCAAAATCCACCTGAGCAATGCAGGCGACTAGTGTCTCCATACAGGATGTGAGGAGTGTGTGCGGAAGAATGGACCAAAATCCACCTGAGCAATGCAGGTGACTAGTGTCTCAATACAGGATGTGAGGAGTGTGTGCGGAAGAATGGGCCAAAATCCACCTGAGCAATGCAGGCAACTAGTGTCTCCATACAGGATGTGAGGAGTGTGTGCGGAAGAATGGGCCAAAATCCATCTGAGCAATGCAGGTGACTAGTGTCTCCATACAGGATGTGAGGAGTGTGTGCGGAAGAATGGACCAAAATCCACCTGAGCAATGCAGGTGACTAGTGTCTCCATACAGGATGTGAGGAGTGTGTGCGGAAGAATGGGCCAAAATCCACCTGAGCAATGCAGGTGACTAGTGTCTCCATACAGGATGTGAGGAGTGTGTGCAGAAGAATGGGCCAAAATCCACCTGAGCAATGCAGGCGACTAGTGTCTCCATACAGGAGGAGTCTGGAGGCTTCAGCACCAACAAAGGCTTTTATACAAAGTATTAAATACATTTTAGTAACGTATGCAATACTTTTTCCCTGTGTCATTAATCATTATTTATTTACACATAATTTATGTACATCTATGGTTTGATTTTTTTGCCTGTGTGGATCGGATAGGTTGTTATCAACATCTGGTGAGAAATTCATCTCAATAGCATCTTTTGGAAATATATTTACTTAGAAAATTGGTGACGTGTTCAATACTTATTTCACCCGCTGTATTCATACACTGAATGTCTGCACACCTGGATGAATGAATACATGAACTGTTGCTATAGATATAAAAAGCCGAGGTGCTTAGTTAACATGTTTTGGTCAAAAAGCTTAAAAGCCTCCAACTGTGACAATGTGAGCTGATATGGATGGTCTCTAACTCCAGTGACATCACTAATGTTACCTATTAATTCCCTGGAATGTGATGACATCACTGAGAATGTAGCCTATCAAGTTCCTGAAATACAATTACATCACTGAGAAGTAGTTTTCCGATTCCTTTAGTTCCCACTGGCACATTACAGGACTACCCGGACCCTCGGGGCCCAATGTTCAGCTACATAAAAATATTACATTTTCCTCATTCACAGGTTGTCTGTACATAAGGAACCAAGTGTACTGTTCCCCTATGGGCCAGTCCAAGCTTAACACTATTAATTCCCTGGAATATGATGACATCACTGAGAATATATGATAACATTCTAAGGATGTATGCTGATAGTGTATGATAACATGTAATATGATGACGTCATTAAGAATCTGGCCTAGAAATTCCCTAGAATTTCATGACATTACTAAGAATGTAGTGTATCAATTCACTGGAGTATGATGACATCACTTAGAATGCAGTGTATCAATTCCCAATATGATGACATCATTTAGAATGCAGTGTATCAATTCCCAACATGATATCACTTAGAATGCAGTGTATCAATTCCCTGGAATATGATGACATCATTTAGAATGCAGTGTATCAATTCCCAATATGATGACATCACTTAGAATGCAGTGTATCAATTCCCTGGAGTATGATGACATCACTTAGAATGCAGTGTATCAATTCCCAATATGATGACATCACTTAGAATGCAGTGTATCAATTCCCTGGAGTATGATGACATCACTTAGAATGCAGTGTATCAATTCCCAATATGATGACATCATTTAGAATGCAGTGTATCAATTCCCAATATGATGACATCACTTAGAATGCAGTGTATCAATTCCCTGGAGTCTGATGACATCACTGAGGTCATTGTCTATGAGTTACTTATAGGAATATTATATGGCTACCCCTGGTAAAATAATGACATCATCACTATGTAATGTAGCCTATCAATTCCCTGGAATATGATGACATCACTATGAATGGAAATAACACGCAAACAGGGTGTATATGTAAATCCCACCAAAAAGGAGTATATACAATATGCCCATAAAATCAAATATTTATTGAATCCATAAAATACAAAATACAGCTGTGACGCCCTGGGCAAGCCAGGGGTCACAGGTCACAACACCACCACACCCAACACTCCAGGTAGGCACATCACAGCTAAACTACAAATCCTTGTTGCCTTCCTCCAGAGGCTGATGATTCACACCAGGGGGTGGGCCAGGCGGTTGGCTCCGCCCACCAAGGAGGTCACAGCTCTGGAGGCGGGAAAACCAGGCAGTCGAGCCCAGGCAGGGCAAGAGTGAAGGAGAGATAGCTCAGGGAGGAGCAGGAGTGAGGAGCTAAGTGGAGGAGTAAACAAGAAGTGACAGTAAAGAAAGAAAGCCTGAAGGGTCCAGCTTTGTGTAGGGCCAGATCAGCAAGGTCAGCGACGGCGGTGACTGTCTGGAGGGGGACCGTTTGGAAGTTCCTGGAAGGACCCCGTTGGCTGTGTGCCCGGTGGTCTGGAGCAGTGTTCCGAAGGACAGTCAGCACCAGGGCAGGGGCCTCTCGGACCCCGGCAAGGCTAGGAGTCGCCAATTTTCCGAATCCGTCAGTGAAGGGGACGTAGATCCCCCAACAACCAAGTCCCGATAGAAGGCAACAGCCCAACCTGAAGCAGAGAGACACCGCCACCGCCACGGCACCAGTTTCTCAGGGCCAGCGCCTGCGGGCAAAGTGTAGAGCTCCTCCGACCCAGATTGTAGTCGGGGAGCGGGTAACCGGAGGGAATCCACCGCTACCACAAGTCAACCATAGGTGCAAGGAAGAGAGACATCACCGTCACCTACCGGGAGTGCAGGTGCAGCCGTCTGTGGGACCGTCCTACCAGCCGTTTGGTTTACCGTACAAACTGTGTCCACGTCTCAGGCTGAGTGAGTACCACAGTGCCGCAAGGCACAGCGCTGCCCCCGCGCCCCTGCGCCCATCAGGTCCTGCACCTCACAAACCTTCACCGGGCCCCAGGATCACCAACCCCTGCCCACGGAGGGGCAACACAACACCTGGCTGCTCCGCCTCACCATCCCCGGGATCCCCGTATTGAGCAGCGGTGGTGCAATCACCACAACCGTGGGTGGCGTCACGGACAATAATCATCCCCACACCCAACAACCCCCTTTCACTCACGGGCGAGGAGTGCCGCTTGAGAAACCCCCGGGATCCGGCCTACGGCTCGAGCCACCACTGAGCAGCGGCCGCCGGACCCGAGCAGAAGGGGGCGAGCGTAGTGTGCCGACACCCTCCTCCCCGCCCGCGACAACTTGGCGTCACGAACAGGATCCTACCGCTCTGCCGTCTGGTAGAGGTGCGCCTTGTTACCGCCGGAGGTATCCGGCGGAAAAATTTCAGAAGCCGCCATCTTTGGCGCGAAAAGTTCCCGCTCGAGCGTCTTCTCGAGCAGTAGAGGCGCGAAGGCCAAAACCCCGCCCCGAGAAAGGAGGGGCCGGAAAGAGCTAAGGGGGACGGAAGCAGGATGTCTGCGCCCAACGGAGCCGCTGGAGGAGCGGTGGTCGCAGCCGCAGCGGCACCCGCGGATGGGAATGGGCCTGCCCAGGTCCCGGCCGTACCGGCGGGAGGTGCCGCGGCCCCCGCGCTCGCTCAGGTCATGCCGTTCTCCTTGCCCTATGCGCCCGGAGCTGCCTGGCTACCGCAGTATGACGGGAAACCGGATGCCCTACAGGCCTTCCGGAAAAAGCTTAACCCGTTGCTAGAGCTGTACCCCCTGACTGATAAGCAACGTGCAGCGATAGTGCTAGGCCAGTTAACCGGTGCGGCGGAGCAGGAAGCGGAGACCTGGGCCGAGGGGGACCGGCTCTCTGTAGCCACCATCTTTGAGAAGCTACAGACTGCCTTCGAGACCCGGACTGAAGCTGAGCTGAGGATGCAGTTTTACCAGTGCCGGCAACGAGCTGGGGATAGCATTCGGGACTATGCTCTACGTCTGCAGACCGCCCTCCGCACGTTGAGGCGGGTGAACCCTATTAATGAGGCGGACAGCAACAAGATGTTAGTAGAGCAATTCGCGCAGGGGATGAGGTCCCCTGAGGATCGTAAACAACTCCGGCTGTGGGCCCTGGAACACCCTGATGTGGACTTTGCTGTGTTAAAGGAGCGGGCCATTAAAGCACTACAGCCCCCAGCTGCAGAAGTTCTGGAACCCGCCCCGTGGCCCGTTGAGACGGCTCCCGTTGTGGCGGCCTCAGCCAAACTAACCTCTCCAATACCTGCAGCCCCGAGTAGCACAGTGGAAGAACTGGCAGCCCAGGTCCGTCGCATGGACGGAGACCTTGCCAAAATCCTTGCTGCACTACAACCTCTGACCAGATCTCAGCCTCCAGCACGGATACAGCTTGCTGACAGCCCTGAAGATGTACCCTGGATGCAGCGGAGAGGTGCTAATCCCCCGCGGAGCAGGCCTCCAATCTGCTACAAGTGCCGTAAGCCGGGGCATTACTAATATGCCACGAAAAGGCTTACTCATGTCGCTGTTGGTGGCCATATGTAGCTCCACCCCAATGTACATTTCACCCATCTTTGTCAGGGGGGGAGGTGACATCACTAAGACTACAATCTTGGAAATCCAAGGAATATGATGACATCACGGGATATGAAGCCGATCAGTCACATTACTGAGAAGGAGCCTATCAACCATTTATATACAATGACATCATTGAGGATGTAGCAGATCAGTCGCCTGTGATATGATGACATCACTGAGAATATTGTCCATCATACACAGTAGATAATGGCACATTATACATGAGTGATATGGAGGGTGATGTAGCTAATATCTGGTGAGAACAGATCGAAGAGTTGTATCATCAGATTTCATGTGAGCTTCACACGTTATGCAAACAACACACTGCAAACATACCGCCATATACCATCCCCGGTATGTACATACATACTCTGCCTTCATTTACATTATATATACAGGATGTACAAACACAGCACAATGCAAACAGCTGGGGACACACCCAAAATCTGCTCCGGGAAACATCTTGAACGTTTACGTAAATGTGAAGATTGGGGGAAAATTGTTAAAGGGGCAGGATGCAAAACTGACAAAGTATCAAGACTCCGTCCACAGAACTGCCCCTATTGTAGGTTTGATGGTGCAGACTGGGCAGGGTGTTATCGCTGCTGCTACCGGCCCTCTTGATAATGGTTGGGGGGTGATTTACAGTTTGTTCACACTGGAAGGTATCCAAATCCAAACTGAAGACCCTTACATGATGGATCTACAGCAAAGGATCGAGTTTAACCAGGAGTTAATTTTTTTAAATGGAACGTTCGTAGTAATTCATATTCATTCTAAAATACCAATTATTATTGTATTTATATTGTCCGGTGCCACGAGGATTATCTGATAAACCGCCGTCCCGGGTAACCAATTCTGTCATCCATTCTTTATATTGTGCATTTTATTAAGTTATATGACTTTTATATTCTGGACTGTGCAAAAGTTTTAAGTAAGTGTGGAAAAAAACACTGCAAAGTAAGAATACATTATATTATGGAGGAGTGAATAAATAGTTTATTGTAATCAATTAACACAATGCAAACTGAAAAGAGCAAAAAAAAAAAGTAAAGATCATTTTCATATGTAGGTTAAAACACAATCATTAACTGAAACAGAAACCGCTGTGTAGGAGGTTTAAAACTGGGTAAGGAACAGACAAACTGTGCTACAAAAGGTGAGGTTATGGAAGACAGTTTCATGTCGCAGGTCAGTCACCATGGCAAGACTGAGCACCGCAACAAGACACAAGGTAGTTATACTGCATCAGCCAGGAGTCTCCCAGGGAAAGACTTCACAACACACTGAACATAAGATCTGCTGATCAAGAAACGGCAGCTATGGAGCACCATAGAAGAAGTGATAGGCCTATGAAATTTAGTGCAGCAGATGAAGGACGTATTGAACATTACATTCATTTTCAGATATGCTTATATGGAGGTACAGATGGGGGCATTACCATATAGAAGTACGGGGGGGGGGCACTATTACAATGTGGAGGCCATAGAGAAAGCAATATTATTATGTGAAGGCAAAGAGGGGGCACTATTACTAGACGGAGACACAGAGAAGGAAATATTACCAAGCGGAGACAGAGCTGCAGACCTCAGCGATCAGCCTTCAATGTGAAAAGCAGGTGTTTGGATGAGTAGAATGACCCCTAAATGATGACAGGGAGTATGAAATAGAAACAGGTCATGGAGGACTGCAGAAGGAACAGAGGTCGTGGAGGACTGCTGAAGGAACAGAGGTCGTGGAGGACTGCAGAAGGAACAGAGGTCGTGGAGGACTGCAGAAGGAACAGAGGTCGTGGAGGACTGCTGAAGGAACAGAGGTCGTGGAGGACTGCTGAAGGAACAGAGGTCGTGGAGGACTGGAGAAGGAACAGAGGTCATGGAGGACTGGAGAAGGAACAGAGGTCGTGGAGGACTGCTGAAGGAACAGAGGTCGTGGAGGACTGCTGAAGGAACAGAGGTCATGGAGGACTGGAGAAGGAACAGAGGTCATGGAGGACTGGAGAAGGAACAGAGGTCATGGAGGACTGCTGAAGGAACAGAGGTCATGGAGGACTGCAGAAGGAACAGAGGTCATGGAGGACTGCAGAAGGAACAGAGGTCATGGAGGACTGCAGAAGGAACAGAGGTCATGGAGGACTGGAGAAGGAACAAAGGTCATGGAGGACTGCTGAAGGAACAGAGGTCATGGAGGACTGCAGAATGAACAGAGGTCGTGGAGGACTGCATAATGAACAGAGGTCATGGAGGACTGCAGAATGAACAGAGGTCATGGAGGACTGCAGAATGAACAGAGGTCGTGGAGGACTGCAGAAGGAACAGAGGTCATGGAGGACTGCATAATGAACAGAGGTCATGGAGGACTGGAGTAGGAACAGAGGTCATGGAGGACTGCAGAATGAACAGAGGTCGTGGAGGACTGCATAATGAACAGAGGTCGTGGAGGACTGCATAATGAACAGAGGTCATGGAGGACTGGAGAAGGAACAGAGGTCATGGAGGACTGCAGAATGAACAGAGGTCGTGGAGGACTGGAGAAGGAACAGAGGTCGTGGAGGACTGCAGAAGGAACAGAGGGCGTGGAGGACTGGAGAAGGAACAGAGGTCGTGGAGGACTGCTGAAGGAACAGAGGTCATGGAGGAGTGCTGAAGGAACAGAGGTCATGGAGGACTGGAGAAGGAACAGAGGTCGTGGAGGACTGGAGAAGGAACAGAGGTCGTGGAGGACTGGAGAAGGAACAGAGTTCGTGGAGGACTGCTGAAGGAACAGAAGTCATGGAGGACTGGAGAAGGAACAGAGGTCGTGGAGGACTGCAGAATGAACAGAGGTCATGGAGGACTGCAGAATGAACAGAGGTCATGGAGGAGTGCTGAAGGAACAGAGGTCGTGGAGGACTGGAGAAGGAACAGAGGTCTTGGAGGACTGGAGAAGGAACAGAGGTCATGGAGGACTGGAGAAGGAACAGAGGTCATGGAGGACTGGAGAAGGAACAGAGGTCATGGAGGACTGGAGAAGGAACAGAGGTCATGGAGGACTGGAGAAGGAACAGAGGTCATGGAGGACTGGAGAAGGAACAGAGGTCATGGAGGACTGGAGAAGGAACAGAGGTCATGGAGGACTGGAGAAGGAAGAGAGGTTGTGGAGGAGTGCTGAAGGAACAGAGGTCGTAGAGGACTGTACAGAGGTCATGGAGGACTGCACAGAGGTCATGGAGAACTGCTAAAGGAACAGAGGTCATGGAGGACTGCTGAAGGAACAGAGGTCGTGGAGGACTGCTGAAGGAACAGAGGTCATGGAGGACTGCTGAAATAACAGAGGTCGTGGAGGACTGCTGAAGGAACAGAGGTCATGGAGGACTGCTGAAGGAAGAGAGGTCGTGGAGGACTGCTGAAGAAACAGAGGTCGTGGAGGACTGCTGAAGAAACAGAGGTCGTGGAGGACTGCTGAAGAAACAGAGGTCGTGGAGGACTGCTGAAGGAACAGAAGTTGTGGAGGACTGCTGAAGGAACAGAGGTCGTGGAGGACTACCACAGGAAGAAAGGTAGTGGAGGACTGCGATGGGAAGAGAGGTAATGGATGACTGCTACAGGAATACAGGTAATGGAGGACTGTCACAGGAATACAGGTAGTGGAGGACAGTCACAGGAAGAGAGGTAGTGGATGACTGCGATGGGAAGAGAGGTAGTGGAGGCCCATTATTCCAGGTCCACCTGTCTCTATCCATATTACGGAGTCTCCTACATCAAGTGAATTGTAATATACAATGAAATAAATAAATAAAAACAATAGGGAAATCATTGTCCTAACGATTCCTCCGCCCTGACAATGAAGGTTCAGCAAATATGTACCCAGCCAGTCACACTGCACTGATTATACTGTATACTGAGCCCAAGGTAAATTCTACCCGGACACTTCACCTCCGGGGAAACATATTCTATTCCCAAAATAGACCGGAGGAACCAGATATTTTGGATGTGGTAACGGCGCCCACTAGTGGCAGGACGGCATCCGGTCAATTATTAGCAATGTCTTAGAAGGAAACTGTTAAACTCTGGGCAGAAGAAGTGGGAAGATGGGAACTAAATCTAGAATATAAAGTAGGGATCAAAAGAGGGAGGAGAAAGGGGCCGCAGTCCATGCGGAGGAAGGGGCCGCAGTCCATGCGGAGGAAGGGGCCGCAGTCCATGCGGAGGAAGGGGCCGCAGTCCATGCGGAGGAAGGGGCCGCAGTCCATGTGGAGGAAGGGGCCGCAGTCTATGTGGAGGAAGGGGCCGCAGTCCATGCGGAGGAAGGGGCCGCAGTCCATGCGGAGGAAGGGGCCGCAGTCTATGTGGAGGAAGGGGCCGCAGTCCATGCGGAGGAAGGGGCCGCAGTCCATGCGGAGGAAGGGGTCGCAGTCCATGCGGAGGAAGGGGCCGCAGTCCATGCGGAGGAAGGGGCCGCAGTCCATGCGGAGGAAGGGGCCGCAGTCCATGCGGAGGAAGGGGCCGCAGTCTATGTGGAGGAAGGGGCCGCAGTCCATGTGGAGGAAGGGGCCGCAGTCCATGTGGAGGAAGGGGCCGCAGTCTATGTGGAGGAAGGGGCCGCAGTCCATGTGGAGGAAGGGGCCGCAGTCCATGCGGAGGAAGGGGCCGCAGTCCATGCGGAGGAAGGGGCCGCAGTCCATGCGGAGGAAGGGGCCGCAGTCTATGTGGAGGAAGGGGCCGCAGTCTATGTGGAGGAAGGGGCCGCAGTCCATGTGGAGGAAGGGGCCGCAGTCTATGTGGAGGAAGGGGCCGCAGTCTATGTGGAGGAAGGGGCCGCAGTCCATGCAGAGGAAGGGGCCACAGTCCATGTGGAGGAAGGGGCCGCAGTCCATGTGGAGGAAGGGGCCGCAGTCTATGTGGAGGAAGGGGCCGCAGTCTATGTGGAGGAAGGGGCCGCAGTCCATGCGGAGGAAGGGGCCGCAGTCTATGGGGCGGAAGGGGCCGCAGTCCATGTGGAGGAAGGGGCCGCAGTCTATGCGGAGGAAGGGGCCGCAGTCCACGCGGAGGAAGGGGCCGCAGTCTATGTGGAGCAAGGGGCCGCAGTCCATGTGGAGGAAGGGGTCGCAATCCATGCGGAGGAAGGGGCCGCAGTCTATGTGGAGGAAGGGGTCGCGGCAACCACACACCATGGGCCCGCGACAGCCATACATCATGGGCCCGCGACAGCCACACATCATGGGCCCGCGACAGCCACACATCATGGGCCCGCGACAGCTACACATCATGGGCCCGCGACAGCCACACATCATGGGCCCGCGACAGCCACACATCATGGGCCCGCGACAGCCACACATCATGGGCCCGCGACAGCCACACATCATGGGCCCGCGACAGCCACACATCATGGGCCCGCGACAGCCACACATCATGGGCCCGCGACAGCCACACATCATGGGCCCGCGACAGCCACAGATCATGGGCCCGCGACAGCCACACATCATGGGCCCGCGACAGCCACACATCATGGGCCCGCGACAGCCACACACCATGGGTCCGCGACAGCCACACACCATGGGTCCGTGACAGCCACACACCATGGGCCCGTGACAGCCACACATCATGGGCCCGCGACAGCCACACACCATGGGTCTGCGACAGCCACACAACATGGGTCTGCGACAGCCACACATCATGGGCCCGCGACAGCCACAGATCATGGGCCCGCGACAGCCACAAATCATAGGCCCGCGACAGCCACACACCATGGGCCCGCGACACTCACACACCATGGGCCCGCGATAGCCACACACCATGGGCCCGACAGCCATACATCATGGGCCCGCGACAGCCAGACACTATGGGTCCGTGAGCCACGGGTTGGGGCCCCCCAATATAGATATGGGGGGAGGTAGAGACTATAAAGCAATTATAATGAGAAAGGGAATGTAAGAATTATGGACAGCTGAGACCATTACATGAGCTTTAGGGTGTGCAGGGGGCATTACATAAGATTTGTAGGTACAGCAGACATTACATGAGATATGGGGGTGCAGGGGACAATACATGAGATATGGGGGTGCAGGGGACATTACATGATATTCAGTTGTGCAGAGGACATTACATGAGATTTGGGGGTGCAGAGGACATTTAATGAGATTTAGAGCAGTAGGGGACTTTACATGAGATTTGGGGGTGCAGGTAACATTACATGAGATTTGAGGGAGCAGGGGACATTACATATGATTTGGGGGTGCAGGGGACATTACATATTTGGGAGTGTAGAGAACATTACATGAGATTTGGGGATGCAGAGGAGATTACATGAAATTTAGAGGTGCAGGGGACATAACATGATTTGGGGGGTGCATATGACAATACATGAAATTTGGGGGTGCAGGCACATTACATGAGATTTGCGGGTGCAGGGGACATTACATGAGATTTGGTGGTGCAGAGAATATTTAATGAAATTTAGAGCAGTAGGGGACTTTACATGAGATTTAGGGGTGCTGGAAACATTACATGAGATTTGGGGGTCCAGAGGACATTACATGAGATTTGGGGGTGCAGGAAACATTACATGACATTTGGGGGTGCAGGGAACATTACTTGATATTTGGGGGTGCAGGAAATATTACATTAGATTTGGTGGTGCATGGGGACATTACATAAGATTTGAAAGTGCAGGAAACATTACATGAGATTTGGGGGTGCAGGGAACATTACATGAGAGTTGGGGGTGCAGGGAATATTACATGAGAGTTGGGGGTGCAGGGAACATTACATGAGAGTTGGGGGTGCAGGGAACATTACATGAGAGTTGGGGGTGCAGGGGGATATTACATGATGTTAGGGAGTGTAGGGTACATTGTGTGAGATTTGGGGATGCAGGGCACATTAGAATGAGATTTGGGGGAGCAGGGAACATTACATATGATTTGGGGGTGCAGGACACATTACATGATATTTGGGAGTGTAGGGAACATTACATTAAATTTAGGGGTGCAGAAGACATCACATGATTTAGGGAGTGCATATGACATTACATAAGATTTGGGGGTGCAGGGACATTATATGAGATTTGCGGGTGCAGAGATTATTTAATGAAATTTAGAGCAGTAGGGGACTTTACATGAGATTTGGGGATCCAGGGGACATTACATGACATTTGGGGGTGCAGGAAACATTACATGAGATTTGGGGGTGCAGGAAACATTATATCATATTTGGGAGTGTAGGGGACATTACATGAAATGTAGGGGTGCAGAAGACATCACATGATTTAGGGGGTGCATATGACCTTACATGAGATTTGGGGGTCCAGGGGACATTACATGAGATTTGAGAATGTAGGGGACATTACATGATATAGGGGGAGGGGTGTATGGGGACCTTACATGAGATCTGGGGTGCAGGGGACATTTAATGAGATTTGGGGGTGCAGGGAACACTACATGAGATTTAGGGGTGCAGGAAACATTACATAAGATTTGGGGGTGCAGGGAACATTACATGAGAGATGGGGTGCAGGGGGATATTACATGATGTTAGGGAATGTAGGGTATATTGTGTGAGATTTGGGGAGCAGAGGACATTATATATGATTTAGGGGTGCAGGACACATTACATGATATTTGGGAGTGTAGGGAACATTACATGAAATTTATGGGTGCAGAAGACATCACATGATTTAGGGGGTGCATATGACATTACATGAGATTTGGGGGTGCAGGGGACATTACATGATATTTGGGAGTGTAGGGGACATTACATGAAATATATGGGTGCAGAAGACATCACATGATTTAGGGGGTGCATATGACATTACATGAGATTTGGGGGTGCAGGGGACATTACATGAGATTTGGGAATGTAGGGGACATTACATGATATTTGGGGGTGTATGGGGACCTTACATGAGATCTGGGGTGCAGGGGACATTTCATGAGATTTGGGGGTGCAGAGAACACTACATGAGATTTAGGGGTGCAGAGAAGATTACGTTAAATTTAGGGGTGCATGGGACATTTCATGAGATTTGGGATCGCAGGAGACTTTTCATGTGATATCGGGGTGCAGGGGACCTCACATGTGATATTGGGGTGCAGACCACATTGCATGAGATATGAGGGAGCAGGAGAAATTTAATGAGATTTGGGGGTGCAGGGGACAAATTTCTAAAATAATATTTAGGAAATTTCCGGACAGTGCAGCACTCGGCGCTGAGTCAGGAATCTGCTTGGAGTCGTCCTCGGTCGGTGCTCAGCTACACCGGCATAACGCGAGCCGAACGAACAAAACGTTGTATCAAGCATTGCACGTCTGGCTCGACGTCAGCCCGGGGCAGAGATGGAGCTCCGGGGCGGCGGGCACTGATCCTCGGGCAACCGGGGTCTGCAAGCAAAACAGCAAGGAGAGACTGGATGATTCAACTACAACTCCCAGCATGGCAGGCGCTGCAGCAACAACTGATCCCTCTGCATCCGCTGCTCCCGAAACAAATGCACAACTTTACAAAGTAATGACAAATACATAAGCAGGTGACAGCCAGGACACAGGGGTATACAGAGGGGTATAAAGAGGAGTATACACAGGAGTATACACAGGGGTATACAGAGGAGTATACAGAGGAGTATACAGAGGAGTTCACAGGGGAGTATACACAGGGGTATACAGAGGAGTATACACAGGAGTATACAGAGGAGTATACACAGGGGAGCACAGAAGAGTATGCAGAGGGGTATACACAGGGGTATACAGAGGAGTATGCAGAGGAGAAAACAGAGGGGTATGCAGAGGAGAAAACAGAGGTGTATGCAGAGGAGTATACACAGGGGTATGCAGAGGAGTATACACAGGGGTATGCAGAGGAGTATACACAGGGGTATGCAGAGGAGTATACACAGGTGTATGCAGAGGAGTATACACAGGTGTATGCAGAGGAGTATACACAGGGGTATGCAGAGGAGTATACCCAGGGGTATACAGAGGAGTATACACAGAGGTATGCAGAGGAGTATACACAGGGGTATACAGAGGAGTATACCCAGGGGTATACAGAGGAGTATACACAGAGGTATGCAAAGGAGTATACACAGGGGTATACAGAGGAGTATACCCAGGGGTATACAGAGGAGTATACACATAGGTATGCAGAGGAGTATACACAGGAGTATACAGAGGAGTATACACAGAGGTATGCAGAGGAGTATACACAGAGGTATGCAGAGGAGTATACACAGGGGTATACAGAGGAGTATATACAGAGGTATGCAGAGGAGTATACACAGGGGTATACAGAGGAGTATACACAGAGGTATGCAGAGGAGTATACACAGAGGTATACAGAGGAGTATACACAGAGGTATGCAGAGGAGTATACACAGAGGTATGCAGAGGAGTATACACAGGGGTGCACAGAAGAGTATGCAGAGGAGTATACAGAGGGGTACGTAGAGGAGTATACAGAGGAGTATGCAGAGGAGTATACAGAGGGGTACGCAGAGGAGTATACAGAGGGGTACGCAGAGCAGTATACATGGGAGTATACAGAGGAATACGCAGAGGAGTATACAGAGGGGTACGTAGAGGAGTATACAGAGGAGTATGCAGAGGAGTATACAGAGGGGTACGCAGTGGAGTATACAGAGGGGTACGCAGAGCAGTATACAGAGGAGTATGCAGAGTATACAGAGGAGTATGCAGAGTACACAGAGTATACACAGTACACAGGTGTGCATTGTATGCACCTATGGATGATGTCCAGCACCCATGTAAATTCATGACAAGAGCAAACTGACTATTCCATAATACAGCTCCTTACAGGGGTCTGAGGGGTCCGGGGGTCTCACCTGTCCGTCTGGTGAATGTCTGCAATGCTGGAGATCCTGCAGTCACTGGTGCCCGGGTGAGTGATGGCGCTGAAGGTGAGACCGCCCGCCTGTAGTGACGGCTGGGGCGCTGTATAGCAGGTAGAGGTGACCGGTAACACGCTGTGTGTGTACATGACACATATATGCAGTATATAGCGGTATGTGGCAGGTCTGGTCACCACACTGCAGGGTAAGGAGCGCTGATGTCCCTATGCTCGGTGCACCCAGCTCTGTGCCACGTGTGGGTCCTCTCCAGATCTGACTTCACACGTCCTGTAATGAATCGTTAGAACAGATCTAGCAGAGATCCACTAGTAAAATGATTTCTGCTAAATCTGTTTTTTTAACATTGGAGTCTATGGAGAACGGATCCGTTAACGGATTGCTATTAATCTTCCATTTGTAACGGATCCTGTAAGAAAAAAATGGATCAATTGCAAATACAAGAAAAACGGATGAATAAATGAACAATCAGGTAACGGATCCCTCCTCCATAGACTGCAATGTTACAAAAAAAATGGATCTGGCAGAAATCAGTTATTTAAAAACGGAGAAAAGAGGCCACCTGTCATTCTGTGCTAAGCATGGGCTACCATCAGCTGCGCATGGCAAAGACCACCTGCAGCTCCATGCCAAATACTGCCTACCACTGCTTCTCTGCTAGGCAAGGACCACCTGTAGCTCTATGCCAACTAAGGACCACCTGTAGCTCTATGCCAACTAAGGACCACCTGTAGCTCTATGCCAACTAAGGACCACCTGTAGCTCTGTGCCCAGTATTGGCCATGTTCAGCTCAGTGCCAAGTAAACCCTGCAGCTCTGTACCAGGTAGGAACCACCTGTATCTCTGTGCCAGGTAGGGACCACCTGTAGCTCAGAGCCAGCTAAGGACCACCTGTAGCTCTGTGCCAGGTAGGGACCACCTGTAGCCCTGTGCCAGGTAAGGACCACCTGTAGCTCAGAGCCAGGTAAGGACCACTTGTAGCTCTGTGCCGTGCCAGGTAAGGACCACCTGTAGCTCTGTGCCAGGTAGGGACCACCTGTAGCTCTGTGCCAGGTAGGGACCACCTGTAGCTCTGTGCCAGGTAAGGACCACCTGTAGCCCTGTGCCAGGTAAGGACCACCTGTAGCTCAGAGTCAGGTAAGGACCACCTGTAGCTCTGTGCTAGTTAAGGACCACCTGTAGCTCAGAGCCAGGTAAGGACCACCTGTAGCTCAGTGCCAGGTAAGGACCACCTGTAGGTCTGTGCCAGGTAAGGACCACCTGTAGCTCAGTGCCAGGTAAGGACCACCTGTAGCTCAGAGCCAGGTAAGGACCACCTGTAGCTGTGCCAGGTAAGGACCACCTGTAGCTCAGTGCCAGGTAAGGACCACCTGTAGCTCTGTGCCAGGTAAGGACCACCTGTAGCCCTGTGCCAGGTAAGGACCACCTGTAGCCCTGTGCCAGGTAAGGACCACCTGTAGCTCAGAGCCAGGTAAGGACCACCTGTAGCCATGTGCCAGGTAAAGACCACTTGTAGTCCTGTGCCAGGTAAGGACCACCTGTAGCTCAGAGCCAAGTAAGGACCACCTGTAGCTCAGAGCTAGGTAAGGACCACCTGTAGCTCAGAGCTAGGTAAGGACCACCTGTAGCTCAGAACTAGGTAAGGACCACCTGTAGGTCTGTGCCAGGTAAGGACCACCTGTAGCCCTGTGCCAGGTAAGGACTACCTGTAGGTCTGTGCCAGGTAAGGACCACCTGTAGCCCTGTGCCAGGTAAGGACCACCTGTAGGTCTGTGCCAGGTAAGGACCACCTGTAGGTCTGTGCCAGGTAAGGACCACCTGTAGCCCTGTGCCAGGTAAGGACCACCGGTAGTGCTGCGCAGTATGAGAAGCAGATACCACCTGTTGCTGGGTGCCAGGTAAGGGCTCCATTTTGCCATGTGCCAGGTAAGTAAAGTCTCCTTTTGCTCGGTCAGCTTCTCGGTTGCGTGGTTCTGGGTGAGAAGTCCTCGCTGTCCCTCGGTGTTTGCTCGGGTAGGACGGTACCTGTAGTTCTTGGTGTAAGTGCCGGCAGTTCTGCTTGGCTGCTGTGACACGTTGGCAGGCGCTCGCAGGTGGAAGCAGCTGTCTGGCAGTTCCTGGGTAGTGCTGCAGGCAGCGCAGGCACAGTGCCTTTATATAGCCCTCCCACCCAATTATCCCGGCTCGCTAATTTATCAGTGGACTAGAAAGCATCCATATAGATAGGAGCACATACATACATACATACATACATACATACGAGCCACGCATGTCCGCAGAGAGGATATTGGTTTTTCGGTGTAAATGGAGAGAAGCTCTTCTCAGCACCTGTCACTTAGGTGCGTTGGTCCTGTGCAAATATTGACACAAGAAGGGGGGGAGGGGGCACGAAAAAAGGGCGAGGGAGGAGTCCATTACGTTTTGGCAAAGGGTTTTTTATGCAAAGTAGTTATCTGTCTTTTGTTAATGCAAGCCTGATGGGTCAGAAGAGAAGGCGAAAAATACAGGGTGCATGGCGGAGGGGGAGGGGGAGCAGGGATTTATTAACCTGTATTGAAACAACACCAGCTGCCACTTTCCACCCACCTGAAATTGCTCATTTGCACACATTTCTGTGAGGAGGGGGCGCAGGTGATTGGGAGGCCGGGGGGGGGGGGTTGCTAGGCAGAGAGCGCTCGATGGGGTATTTTAAGGGTATTACGGCACCAGACTGCCCTCCACCATCATAAACAGACATCATGAATTTGCTAACGGGAGCGTGTATTTTTTCATAATTCTCTGGCGCCATCTGCGCAGCTTTAGATGCAGCTGGCTCCACCGACGTGCTACCTGACGACGCTCGCCCGGGGCCGGGTACACCGAACCGGGGATTCAGGGCTATGGAGAGTCTGTACAAAAGTCAGCATTTTATTCCAATAATTAAAAATGTGCAAAAAAGAAATTCGACATTGGGGTGTGACTGGCTCCGTGGCCCAATACCCTTCCCCATCAGGTCCCTTCTCCACGGGGCAATACCTGCAGCGCAGAGCAAGTGACGCAGGAGCAATGGTCGCAACGCCGGCTCTGCCATATAGTATAATGACGCCACATTCACTTCTGTGCTATACTGGCCCTATGGATCGCACACTACAAGCGTGATCCTACAAAGCTGTGCCTCTGCAATGTGAGTATACTATGTAGCATTGGGGGTCTTGTTTCTTCAGCCCCCCTATAGCTACAGGACTGGGGGACATAGTGTCCATGATAGTGATACATTTACCTGCACTGACACCATCTGTTGTATCGATTGTCCTATTTGCTGGTGAATTATTTCCACAGATTCGCTGTTTGTATATAGGGGATGGTGACGGCTGCGGGGCACGATTGTCGCTGGCTGCGGCCTCAAATAAAAGCCTCATCTGGTGGACTTTAGAAATCAATAATTACTGAATGGCCGAAAAAAGGGTGGGCACCTTGAAATTGTTCCAGAAAATTAGGTATTTCTCCCAGAAAATTATTGCAGTTACACACATTGGAACATGAAAGAAGGACATAATTTCACCAAACTCCAAAAATGAGCCAGACACAATTGTTGCCCCCCTCAGTTTCATATTTAGTTGCACCTTTTATCCTTTGGAATAAATCCCTTCCATCAGTCGCCTCCTGTCCCCGTCCACAGCTTCTTCCTCCTCTCACCTGGACTCTTCTTTATAAACGTCCCCAGGTTTCTCATATCTGAAGGCGTCTCCTCTCCTCTCCTCTTCTCTCCTCTCCTCTCCTCTTCTCTCCTCTCCTTTTCTCTTCTCTTCTCTCCTCTTCTCTCCTCCTTTCCTCTTCTCCTCTCCACAGCAATTTCCAGATCTCTCCACAGGTGACAATGGGCTTTAGATCCGGACTCATTGCGGCCTCTTCAGATCTCTCCAGCTCTTTGTTTCCATCCATTTCTGGGGCTTCTTGAAGTATTTGGGGTCATTGTCCTGCTGCAAGACCCCTGACCTAGGACGAACCCCCAGCTTTCTGACACTGGCACAACATTGCCACACAATGCTTTAGTAATCTTCAGATCTCATGATGTCTTGCACACAGTCACCGCACCCAGTGCCAGAGGCATCAAAATAACCCAAAACATCTCTGACCTCCACCATGTGTGACTGTAGGTGCCGTTTTCTTTATTTTGTAGGCTTTATTTCATTTCTGGTAAACATTAGAATGATGCGCTTAACATAAAGCTCTATCTTGGTCTCATCTGTTCACAAGACGCTTTCCCAGAAGGATTTTAGTTACTCACATACATTTTGGCTTTATTCTGTCTCTGTGTCAGCAGTGGGGTCCTTCAGGATCTCCTCCATAGCGTTTGTCTGTGTGTGGCAGCAGTGGGGTCCTCCTGGGTCTCCTCCATAGCGTTTGTCTGTCTCTGTGTCAGCAGTGGGGTCTTCCTGGGTTTCCTCCATAGTGTTTCATGTCATTCAGATGTGGATGGATAGTTCTCGCTGACACTGATGTCCCCTGAGCTGCAGGATAGCTTAAATTTCTTTGGACCTTGATTTGGGCTTATCCACCAACCGGACTATCCTGCGTTACAACATTTCATCAAGTTTTCTCTGCCGTCCATGTCCAGGGAGATTAACTACAGTTCCATGGGTTGTAAACGTCTTGATTATGTTGAATACTTTGGACAAAGCAACATCAAGATCTCTGAAGATGGATTTGTAACCTGGAGATTGTTGATATTTTTCAACAATTTTGGTTCTGAGGTTCTCAGACAGTTATCTTCTTTTTCTGTTCTCCATGTTTCACACACAGGGACACACAATCCAAACGCTGACACAACTTTTCCCCTTTTTATCTGGTTTCAGGTGTGATTTTCATATTGCCCACACTTGTTACTTGCGATTGAGTTTGAATGAGCATCAAAAGCTTGAAACAAAGTTGTCTACCCACAATTATGAAAGAATGCCAACAATTTTGTCTGGTCCATTTTGGCTTTGTGTGAAATTATCTCCAATTTGCCTTTTTTTCCCCCTGTTTTTTTGTGTTGTTCCAATAAACACAAAGAAAATAAACATGTGTATAACAAAACGTGCGTAATTGCAATAATTTTATGGGAGAAATATTTCATTTTCTGTAACAATTTCAAGGGTGCCAACACTTTTGGCCAATGATTGTATATTTGTTTTGGGAAATTACATGATCTCTAAGCATCCCCTAACAATAACCCAGACTAGCACCCCAACCCTAACAATAACCCAGACAAGTACCCCACCCCTAAAACAAACTCAGACAAGTACCCCAACCCAAAAAGAAACTCAGACAAGTACCCGAACCCTAATAGTAACTCAGACAAGTACCCCAACCATACCAATAACTCAGAAAAGTACCCCAACCATAAGAGTAACTCAGACAAGTACCCCAACCATAAGAGTAACTCAGACAAGTACCCCAACCATAAGAGTAACTCAGACAAGTACCCCAACCATAAGAGTAACTCAGACAAGTACCCCAACCATACCAATAACGCAGACAAGTACCCCAACCCAAAAAGAAACTCAGACAAGTACCCCAACCATAAGAGTAACTCAGACAAGTACCCCAACCATACCAATAACTCAGAAAAGTACCCCAACCATAAGAGTAACTCAGACAAGTACCCCAACCATAAGAGTAACTCAGACAAGTACCCCAACCATAAGAGTAACTCAGACAAGTACCCCAACCATAAGAGTAACTCAGACAAGTACCCCAACCATACCAATAACGCAGACAAGTACCCCAACCCAAAAAGAAACTCAGACAAGTACCCCAACCATAAGAGTAACTCAGACAAGTACCCCAACCATACCAATAACTCAGAAAAGTACCCCAACCATAAGAGTAACTCAGACAAGTACCCCAACCATAAGAGTAACTCAGACAAGTACCCCAACCATACCAATAACGCAGACAAGTACCCCAACCCAAAAAGAAACTCAGACAAGTACCCCAACCCAAAAAGAAACTCAGACAAGTACCCCAACCCTAACAGTAACTCAGACAAGTACCCCAACCCTAAAAGAAACTCAGACAAGTACCCCAACCCAAAAAGAAACTCAGACAAGTACCCGAACCCTAATAGTAACTCAGACAAGTACCCCAACCATACCAATAACTCAGAAAAGTACCCCAACCATAAGAGTAACTCAGACAAGTACCCCAACCCAAAAAGAAACTCAGACAAGTACCCCAACCCAAAAAAAACCTCAGACAAGTACCCGAACCCTAATAGTAACTCAGGCAAGTACTCCAACCATACCAATAACTCAGAAAAGTACCCCAACCATAAGAGTAACTCAGACAAGTACCCCAACCATAAGAGTAACTCAGACAAGTACCCCAACCATACCAATAACACAGACAAGTACCCCAACCCAAAAAGAAACTCAGACAAGTACCCCAACCCTAACAGTAACTCAGACAAGTACCCCAACCCAAAAAGAAACTCAAACAAGTACCCCAACCCAAAAAGAAACTCAGACAAGTACCCCAACCCTAACAGTAACTCAGACAAGTACCCCAACCCTAACAGTAACTCAGACAAGTACCCCAACCCTAAAAGAAACTCAGACAAGTACCCCAACCCAAAAAGAAACTCAGACAAGTACCCCAACCCTAACAGTAACTCAGACAAGTACCCCAACCCTAACAGTAACTCAGACAAGTACCCCAACCCTAACAGTAACTCAGACAAGTACCCCAACCCTAAAAGAAACTCAGACAAGTACCCCAACCCTAACAGTAACTCAGACAAGTACCCCAACCCTAAAAGAAACTCAGAAAAGTGCCCCAACCCTAAAAGAAACTCAGAAAAGTAGTCCAACCATACCAATAACTCAGATGTACCCCCAACCATAAGAGTAACTTAGACAAGTATCCCAACCCTACTCATAAACCCAAACTATTAGCTGAACTCTCGCAATAATCCAGACAAGTACCCGAGCCCTAAACATAACCCAGACTATTACTCCAATTAAAAAAAAAATCAAATCACAGAAAACTATATATCCCTGAGCTCAGCCCATCATCCTATATCGATTATTGCCCCCAGACACAGACCTCACAGAGCAATATTATAGAGCAGATCCTAATCTTAAAGGGACGTTTCATAATTCCTCCTTTCATGGTCCTGGATGGTGACAATGTAAAGTTGACCAGAGCCAAATATAATAAGTTACTGACTGATGGGTCCTGTCCAGCTTTCTAGGTGACTGGCAAATTAAATAAGTCATAAACGAGCCCGGTCCTCAGACACAGATGGCAGCAATTGCCCCCGATACAGCCATTAACCTGCCCTTAGGGGGCAAACACGAAGAACTGACAATGATATAAACTATTACAAACAATTCTGCCTAGAAGAAACATCCACGTCGGGAAGAGATAACATTTTTACCTTTTTCAAACCCATTGAATTTTTGTCTTAGTAAGAGAGAGAATAACAAAATCTGCACAAAATAGGAGAAAATGACAGACAGTAACATTACAGGCGACAAGTCAGAACGAACGAACTGACCACAATCCAGAAAAGGGAACGCCTCACAATAACCGTAAAGTTAATCCGATATTTACCAATGACCAACAAACAGGCGCATTGTAAGGTACATATCCATCAATCAGAAGATGACTGTAATCCGGGTCCAGCCTCTCTTCATGTGATTAATGAGATTATTATTATTATTATTATTATTATTATTATTATTAATGAGATTATTGAAACCTCCTGATTATTAGATACCAAATAAAAGGAATCGCAGCCTCCTGGGGCTCAATGGATGCTCCATAATAAAGTAATGCAATGTAGTGATCAGATTTTGCATGAACTTATGATTTATACAATATTAGCGACATAACATTTACAGGATACGACTTATTGCACTTTCCTTTTACTAAAGATAATAAATATTGACTATTATTAAATCAGCAAAGCTGAAAAAGAGGATGTAGTTTATATCCCATCTTACAACGATATCACTTCTCAATAAAGGGGAAATAACCAACTATATACATGAGAAACTACAATAATACTGCCCCTGTATACTACAAAATAACTACTATAATACTGCCCCTATATACTACAAAATAACTACTATATTACTGCTCCTATATACAAGAATATAACTACTATAATACTGCCCCTATGTGCAAGAATATACAGTTAGGTCCAGAAATATTTGGACAGTGACACAAGTTTTGTTATTTTAGCTGTTTACAAAAACATGTTCAGAAATACAATTCTATATATAATATGGGCTGAAAGTGCACACTCCCAGCTGCAATATGAGAGTTTTCTCACATCCAAATCGGAGAAAGGGTTTAGGAATCATAGCTCTGTAATGCATAGCCTCCTCTTTTTCAAGGGACCAAAAGTAATTGGACAAGGGACTCTAAGGGCTGCAATTAACTCTGAAGGCGTCTCCCTCGTTAACCTGTAATCAATGAAGTAGTTAAAAGGTCTGGGGTTGATTACAGGTGTGTGGTTTTGCATTTGGAAGCTGTTGCTGTGACCAGACAACATGCGGTCTAAAGGCCCCGTCACACTAAGCAACATCGCTAGCAACATCGCTGCTAACGAACAACTTTTGTGACGTTGCTAGCGATGTTGCTGTGTGTGACATCCAGCAACAACCTGGCCCCTGCTGTGAGGTCGTTGGTTGTTGCTGAATGTCCTGGGCCATTTTTTAGTTGTTGCTGTCCCGCTGTGAAGCACAGATCGCTGTGTGTGACAGCGAGACAGCAACAACTAAATGTGCAGGCAGCAGGAGCCGGCTTCTGCGGAGGGTGGTAACCAATGTAAATATTGGGTAACCATGAAGCCCTGTCCTTGGTTACCCGATATTTACCTTTGTTACCAGCCTCCTCCGCTCTCACTGTCAATGCCGGCTCCTGCTCTGTGCACATTTAGCTGCAGCACACATCGGGTAATTAACCCGATGTGTGCTGTACTAGGAGAGCAGGGAGCCAGCGCTCAGTGTGCGCTGCTCCCTGCTCTCTGCACGTGTAGCTGCGTGAGCTGGTAACCAAGGTAAATATCGGGTTGGTTACCCGATATTTACCTTAGTTACCAAGCGCAGCATCTTCCACGCGGCGCTGGGGGCTGGTCACTGGTTGCTGGTGAGCTCACCAACAACTTGTGTAGCCACGCTCCAGCGATCCCTGCCAGGTCAGGTTGCTGGTGGGATCGCTGGAGCGTTGCAGTGTGACATCTCACCAGCAACCTCCTAGCAACTTACCAGCGATCCCTATCGTTGTTGGGATCGCTGGTAAGTTGCTTAGTGTGACTGGACCTTAAGGAGCTCTCAATTGAGGTGAAGCAGAACATCCTGAGGCTGAAAAAAAAGAAAAAATCCATCAGAGAGATAGCAGACATGCTTGGAGTAGCAAAATCAACAGTCGGGTACATTCTGAGAAAAAAGGAATTGACTGGTGAGCTTGGGAACTCAAAAAGGCCTGGGCGTCCACGGATGACAACAGTGGTGGATGATCGCCGCATACTTTCTTTGGTGAAGAAGAACCCGTTCACAACATCAACTGAAGTCCAGAACACTCTCAGTGAAGTAGGTGTATCTGCCTCTAAGTCACCAGTAAAGAGAAGACTCCATGAAAGTAAATACAAAGGGTTCACATCTAGATGCAAACCATTCATCAATTCCAAAAATAGACAGGCCAGAGTTACATTTGCTGAAAAACACCTCATGAAGCCAGCTCAGTTCTGGAAAAGTATTCTATGGACAGATGAGACAAAGATCAACCTGTACCAGAATGATGGGAAGAAAAAAGCTTGGAGAAGAAAGGGAACGGCACATGATCCAAGGCACACCACATCCTCTGTAAAACATGGTGGAGGCAACGTGATGGCATGGGCATGCATGGCTTTCAATGGCACTGGGTCACTTGTGTTTATTGATGACATAACAGCAGACAAGAGTAGCCGGATGAATTCTGAAGTGTACCGGGATATACTTTCAGCCCAGATTCAGCCAAATGCCGCAAAGTTGATCGGACGGCGCTTCATAGTACAGATGGACAATGACCCCAAGCATACAGCCAAAGCTACCCAGGAGTTCATGAGTGCAAAAAAGTGGAACATTCTGCAATGGCCAATTCAATCACCAGATCTTAACCCAATTGAGCATGCATTTCACTTGCTCAAATCCAGACTTAAGACGGAAAGACCCACAAACAAGCAAGACCTGAAGGCTGCGGCTGTAAAGGCCTGGCAAAGCATTAAGAAGGAGGAAACCCAGCGTTTGGTGATGTCCATGGGTTCCAGACTTAAGGCAGTGATTGCCTCCAAAGGATTCGCAACAAAATATTGAAAATAAAAATATTTTGTTTGGGTTTAGTTTATTTGTCCAATTACTTTTGACCTCCTAAAATGTGGAGTGTTTGTAAATAAGTGTGTACAATTCCTACAATTTCTATCAGATATTTTTGTTCAAACCTTCAAATTAAACGTTACAATCTGCACTTGAATTCTGTTGTAGAGGTTTCATTTCAAATCCAATGTGGTGCCAACTCGCCAAAATTGTGTCACTGTCCAAATATTTCTGGACCTAACTGTAACTACTATTATACTGCCCCCTATGTACAAGAATATAACTACTATAATACTGCTCCTATGTGCAAGAATATAACTACTATAATACTGCCCCCTATGTGCAAGAATATAACTACTATAATACTGCCCCCTATGTGCAAGAATATAACTGCTATAATACTGCTCCTATGTACAAGAATATAACTGCTATAATACTGATCTTATATACAAGAATATAATTACTATAATACTGCCCCTATGTGCAAGAATATAACTACTATAATACTGCTCCTATGTACAAGAATATATCTACTAAAATGCTGCCCCTATGTACAAGAATATAACTACTATAATACTGCCCCCTATGTGCAAGAATATAACTACTATAATACTGCTCCCTATGTGCAAGAATATAACTACTATAATACTGCTCCTATGTACAAGAATATAACTACTATAATACTGCCCCTATGTACATGAATATAACTACTATAATACTGATCTTATATACAAGAATATAATTACTATAATACTGCCTTTATATACAAGAATATAACTGCTATAATACTGCTGACTATGTGGATTCTATTACAATACTGTTACAGTACAGATGATTAGTTTGTTTTTTTTGCGGACACGTTGCAGTGTGTTGTTACCACAAGTCATTGCTCATTAGTTTGAGTCCATAAATGAATTAGTTGAGACAATTACAGTTTTGTTTTCTGGTTTCTGCCCTTACACAAGCTGCAGGCACCAGGGGATTCAACAGATAAATCTAATAATGGAGAGTAAATTTGGGGCTTACTGTGACTTAGCGTCTCTATTAGTTATATGCTGTGACGTACTTTGTAGCCACTATGTCCGAATACTGGAGGGCCTTGAAGGGAGGGAGGGGCGGTATTCTATGTAGATGGATGGCAGCATAGGAGCAATGATAAACAATGTAACCTTTTGGTTTATTTACTACTAGCTGTACTACCCGGCTTCGCCCGGGTTAATGACCGCTGTTAACAAAATAGAATGTATTAACAAAAACCACAAAACAGATATAAATGTAATTATAATGTCTGTCTCCCCCTCTGTATATATCTCTCTGTCTCTCTCTCTCTGACTGTATCTGTCTCTTTCTCCGTCTGTCTCAATCTCTTTCCCTGTCTGTCTATCTATCTCTTTCCCTGTCTGTCTATCTATCTCTTTCCCTGTCTGTCTATCTATCTCTTTCCCTGTCTTTCTATCTATCTCTGTCACTTTCCCTGTCTGTCTCTTTCTTTCCCTCTCTTTCCCTGTCTGTCTTTTTCCCTATCTATCTCTTTCCCTCTCTGTCTCTTTTCCTCTTTCCCTCTGTCTCTTTCCCTGTGTCTGTCTCTTTGTCTGTCTTTTTACCTGTCTTTGTCTGTCTCTTACCATGTCTGTCTCTTTCCCTCTCTTTCCCTGTCTGTCTGTTTCCCTGTGTCTGTCTCTTTGTCTGTCTCTTTACCTGTCTGTGTCTGTCTCTTACCCTGTCTCTCTCTTTCCCTCTCTTTCCCTGTCTGTCTCTTTCCCTGTCAGTCTGTTTCTTTGTCTGTGTCTGTCTCTTTGTGTCTGTCTCTTACCCTGTCTATGTCTGTTTCTTAGCCTGTCTGTGTCTGCCTCTTTCCCTGTCTGCGTCTGTCTCTTTCCCTGGCTGCATTGTGACACGCCAACATTCCAGGGCGTGGCTGCGCATTCTTCTGAAGTTCTGGCTGCACTGTGGCTCCCAGCTTCATTCGCTTTAATGGAGGCAGGTTTTTTGGCGAATAACTGTAAAGCGCGGGGTTAAAATTTCCCCCCCTCAAAACATAGCCTATGACGCTCTCAGGGTCCAGAAGTGTGAGTGTGCAAAATTTTGTGGCTGTAGCTGCAACCGTGCAGATGCCAATCCCGGACACACACACACACACACACACACACACACACACACACACATTCAGCTTTATATATTAGATGTGTGGAGCAGAATGGCGGAGCCACGGTGAATGTAGCCGATTCTACTGATCAGGGTCCGAGACGCCATATTGCTGCCAATCAAACAATTTTTGCAGATCGTCGTGCGCACACTGTATCTTTTTGGTGACCGCAAAGATGCATGTTTTTGGTCCTAAAAAAAAAAACACCCTCGGCTGCATTTTTTGCCATGTTTTACTGCTTTTTTAACACTTTTTTTAGTCAAGTCTATTGACTGGAAGGGCTCAAAAACCCACAAAGAATTAACCACAAAAAAGCAGCCAAAAAAAGCTGCAACGTGCGGACAGAAAAGCTGAAATCTCATAGACTTTGCTGGGGAAGGAAATGCATACAGTTTTGGGACCAAACCTGCACCCAAAAAACATGCAAAAACGCAGCGTGCGCACAAAGCCTTAAGAGGGAGATGACGTGCAGCAATCATGGGGGGCCGGTCTCCCCTGTTCTCATGGTCATTGGTGATTTTAGTATTTAGACCCCCACCAAGTTATTTCCATGTTACATAAAGTAGTAAATATCCTGAATAATGCAGCAGTGAGCGGGAAGAGGGCGAGAGATTAGGAAGCTTTAGTCAGTGAGCGCAGGACACAAAGGGCCGGGGCTGTGGGTTGCCTGTTCAGCGCCTGCACCCCCCGCCGCTCCCTGCACCCCCCGCCGCTCCCTGCACCATCTGCTGCTGCGGGATGTTTATTTTCTTCCTCTTTCCTATCAACAGTTTCCTTTCTGTTGGTTTTGAATAATAAGGAGCCGTGCGACCCATTCAAATCTCCCACAAGTGGATTACGACTTCCATATGAAAATTCTCTGCAGTCATTTCTCTCCAAACAGCTGCTGTCACCAGAAAAGCACCCGAGCTTTGCATAGGATATGATCGCCGCTGTGACGGGTGCAGCTGCGCTCGGGACTAACCTGGCGCCCGGTCTGCCGTCCATTCCAGACTGTACACTAAGGCCATGTGCGCACGCTGCGGATTTACCGCGGATTTGCTGCAGAAAATGTGTCTAACCTTTCTGCAGTCATTCCCCAGGAAAACCTATGGGTATAAAAAACTGCTGTGCACACTGCGTTTTTTTATACCTGTGGATTTTCCGCTGCGGAATTAATGAGCATGTCACTTCTTTTCCGCAGATACCTGAATTTTTCGCAGAAAAACTGCGGCAAATCCGCACAAAACTGCGGCAAAACTGTATGCGGATTTCGTTGCGGTTTTGATGCGTTTTTTTACCGCAGGTGCGGGATTCTTTAAGAGGGTCTGGATTTTCCTTGAGAAAAAGTCAATTTCTAGTGCACATGACCTCACATGGATTTATATTAACTGTGCGAGATACCTGGTGTAAATACATAATTGCCAAATCTTCCAGATTTTCCAGGAGATGCTGAAAAAAAAAAGGAGAAGGGTCTGCTGTGTGGCCAATACTTGTTTCCGGGTGCACTTAGGGTTGTATGTAAAAGGCCACAGATTAGGGTCATAGTAACCACTGCAGGCAATCACGTGCAATAGTGATACATTAGTCACCTCTGCAGCCAGTGATTGGATGTGTCTGTCCTTTCATCAGTCACCTCTGCAGCCAGTGATTAGCTGCAGCTGTCCCTTTATTAGTCACCTCTACAGCCAGTGATTGGATGTGGCTGTCCTTTCATCAGTCACCTCTGCAGCCAGTGATTAGCTGCAGCTGTCCCTTTATTAGTCACCTCTACAGCCAGTGATTGGATGTGTCTGTCCTTTCATCAGTCACCTCTGCAGCCAGTGATTAGCTGCAGCTGTCCCTTTATTAGTCACCTCTACAGCCAGTGATTGGATGTGGCTGTCCTTTCATCAGTCACCTCTGCAGCCAGTGATTAGCTGCAGCTGTCCCTTTATTAGTCACCTCTGCAGCCAGTGATTGGATGTGGCTGTCCTTTCATTAGTCACCTCTGCAGCCAGTGATTGTAATGTCTGTCCCTTCATCACTCACCTCTGCAGCCAGTGATTGGCTGCAGCTGTCCCTTCATTAGTCACCTCTGCAGCCAGTGATTAGCTGCAGCTGTCCCTTCATTAGTCACCTCTGCAGCCAGTGATTAGCTGCAGCTGTCCCTTCATTAGTCACCTCTGCAGCCAGTGATTAGCTGCAGCTGTCCCTTCATTAGTCACCTCTGCAGCCAGTGATTAGCTGCAGCTGTCCCTTCATTAGCCACCTCTGCAGCCAATGATTGGTTGCAGCTGTCCTTTCATTAGTCACCTCTGCAGCCAGTGATTAGCTGCAGCGGTCCTTTTATTAGTCACCTCTGCAGCCAGTGATTGGCTGCAGCTGTCACATCTTTTCCAGCTGCAGCACAGACACAGTGCAGGAGGATCAGTAAGATGGGATTATTTTTGCACAGTTTATTGCACGCTTTCACTGTGGGTTACAATCCCTGTAATTGCGGTGACATTGTGTAATGACTGGTGGGTGCAGTGCGGCTTCTCATGCACTATGGCCGGCAGGTGACTGGGTGTAGTAGCCACTTTCTCTGAATGGCGGCCGCACTGATACTGTGCATTTGAGGAAGTGGTGGTGATAGTAGGAGATTTGAATACTATTTACGACCTGGCGAGGACTTTGCATGCTGCTGTATAATACCCCGGCCTCCTCACCGTCCTCGGAGCTTCACACCTGACGGCTTCATGACCAGATGATGGGTTCATACTGTGTACTCCAGTCCGGCACCTTGTGATCTGGAGATCCTGCTCATCCTGCATGTGATCCAGTCCCTGTGGCTCAGCCATGCATTTCCATTGAGGTTATCGTATATTTGTCACCATTTTGATAATACCCCCTCCCCATAACTGAGCCCACGGTCTCCCACCCCCGAATGTGCGTTCGGACGCTGGGGTCCAACCTGAGACGACGCATCCGGGGACCGCACAGGAAACCTTCCTGGAGCGAAGCGTTTCAGGGGGCTCTGGTCCCTTTAGGCACAGCCCGTCCTCCATACATCCTCTGTTATTCTCCAGTACATACAGAACAGTCACATCACACTCCATTGACATTTTTTTTTTTTGCTATACAATGCATTTTGGGGCGATATTTCTGACAACACAAACTTCACTAGTCCAGGAAAGACAACAGCAGCCCTGTAATTCTGCCATATAGTGCACATTTGCTGCACCGCTCTCCTGTAGGACCCGAGCGTCTTGCACTATATACAGGGACAGGATCAGGGAACAAACCGTGACTATTCTAGTTTTATCAGGACTTATAGGAAATGTCAAATATAATCTGCTCCCAACTGTACAAAGTGTGACACCCCCTGTCCTGATACCGAGGAGTGCGGGGAAGAGGGACAGCCGCAGGGCACAACAGCCGATAAGCGGCCGGAAAGGGAAAATTAACCCTTCATCTAACAACCAATGCAGCAGAGGATTACAGTTATGCCAGTGCCCAAGTGATCTATTACATTGCAAATATCTCTAAGATCAATATGGAGTTTCCTAATCCAGGATTTGTCACATTAACCAACATTTTACATTTTATAGATAGAATAAAAAGCTGAGTCATCCATTACTGATCCTGCGTTACCTCCTGTATTATACTTCAGAGCTGAACTCACTATTCTGCTGGTGCAGTCACTGTGTACATATATTACATTACTGATCCTGAGTTACCTCCTGTATTATACTCTAGAGCTGCGCTCACTATTCTGCTGGTGCAGTCACTGTGTACATACATTACTGATCCTGAGCTACCTCCTGTATTATACTCCAGAGCTGCACTCACTATTCTGCTGGTGCAGTCACTGTGTACATATATTACATTACTGATCCTGAGTTACCTCTGTATTATACTCCAGAGCTGAACTCACTATTCTGCTGGTGCAGTCACTGTGTACATACATTACTGATCCTGAGTTACCTCTGTATTATACTCCAGAGCTGAACTCACTATTCTGCTGGTGCAGTCACTGTGTACATACATTACATTACTGATCCTGAGCTGCCTCCTGTATTATACTCCAGAGCTGCACTCACTATTCTGCTGGTGCAGTCACTGTGTACATACATTACATTACTGATCCTGAGTTACCTCCTGTATTATACTCCAGAGCTGCACTCACTATTCTGCTGGTGCAGTCACTGTGTACATATATTACATTACTGATCCTGAGTTACCTCCTGTATTATACTTCAGAGCTGAACTCACTATTCTGCTGGTGCAGTCACTGTGTACATACATTACATTACTGATCCTGAGTTACCTCCTGTACTATCCTCCAGCGCTGCACTCACTATTCTGCTGGTGCAGTCCCTGTGTACATACATTACATTACTGATCCTGAGTTACTTCATGTATTATACTCCAGAGCTGCATTCACTATTCTGCTGGTGCAGTCACTGTGTACATACATTACATTACTGATCCTGAGTTACTTCATGTATTATACTTCAGAGCTGCACTCACTATTCTGCAGGTGCAGTCACTGTGTACATACATTACTGATCCTGAGTTACCTTCTGTATTATACTCCAGAGCTGCACTCACTATTCTGCTGGTGCAGTCACTGTGTACATACATTACATTACTGATCCTGAGCTACCTCCTGTATTATACTCCAGAGCTGCACTCACTATTCTGCTGGTGCAGTCACTGTGTACATACATTACATTACTGATCCTGAGCTGCCTCCTGTATTATACTCCAGAGCTGCACTCACTATTCTGCTGGTGCAGTCACTGTGTACATATATTACATTACTGATCCTGAGTTACCTCCTGTATTATACTCCAGAGCTGCACTCACTATTCTGCTGGTGCAGTCACTGTGTACATACATTACATTACTGATCCTGAGTTACCTCCTGTATTATACTCCAGAGCTGCACTCACTATTCTGCTGGTGCAGTCACTGTGTACATATATTACATTACTGATCCTGAGTTACCTCCTGTATTATACTTCAGAGCTGAACTCACTATTCTGCTGGTGCAGTCACTGTGTACATACATTACATTACTGATCCTGAGTTACCTCCTGTACTATCCTCCAGCGCTGCACTCACTATTCTGCTGGTGCAGTCCCTGTGTACATACATTACATTACTGATCCTGAGTTACTTCATGTATTATACTCCAGAGCTGCATTCACTATTCTGCTGGTGCAGTCACTGTGTACATACATTACATTACTGATCCTGAGTTACTTCATGTATTATACTTCAGAGCTGCACTCACTATTCTGCAGGTGCAGTCACTGTGTACATACATTACTGATCCTGAGTTACCTCCTGTATTATAATCCAGAGCTGCACTCACTATTCTGCTGGTGCAGTCACTGTGTACATACATTACATTACTGATCCTGAGTTAGTTCCTGTATTATACCCCAGAGCTGCACTCACTATTCTGCTGGTGCAGTCACTGTGTACATACATTACATTACTGATCCTGAGTTACCTCCTGTATTATACTCCAGAGCTGCACTCACTATTCTGCTGGTGTAGTCACTATATACATACATTACATTACTGATCCTGAGTTACCTCCTGTATTATACTTCAGAGCTGCACTCACTATTCTGCTGGTGCAGTCACTGTGTTATTTTGCCCCTCGTCTCCATTTTCCGATATGACAGTGGCGCTATGTTCGCTGCTATTTCAGGATTCTTTCCTTCCATTGATGGCAGATACTAAGATTTGCTGTAGTCAGTAAATGAGAGGAAAAAGTGTTGCGGGAGAAGACTTGGAATCGTCAGGCTCCGTTCACATGTCCTGTAATCGTCTTCTAGAATGGATCCAGCAGCAAAAACATCTTTCTTGTCCGTTTTGTAAAACTTGATTTTTGCAGGATCCGTTTTTTTAACATTGGAATCTATGGAAAACAGATCTATTAACCGATTCTTATTTAGTCATCCATTTTTCTTGCTTTTGTAAAGGATCTGTTTTTTGCTCACGGAATCTGATTCAAATGGAAGATTAATAGCGATCAACTATCGGATCCGTTCTCCATAGCATCCAAAGGTAAAAAAAAACGGATCCTGCAAAAATCACTGTTTTCAAAACCGACATAAAAGTTGTGTCTGCAGAACCTTTTTGGGAACAGGCTTCTGCCGGATCCGTTCTACCGGAGGATTACTGGACGTGTGAGCAGGTTTGCAGTGAGAGGCGCAGCAGGTGCGTCGCTGCGATGATGGAATTGTGCTGCTTACACCAAAATGGACACAAAGGTAAAATCCGCCCGGTATAAATCTTGCCCCATGTCAGTTTAGGGATTTGGTGTAACAATATAGAATATAATTTGGAATTCTGTCTTGGTTGTTATATTTATGGCCATCTTAAAGGGGCAGGGACACTTTTTAATTAGAGGGTCTCCCAATAATAAGCTGGATTCGTGTTTTCGGATCCCCATATGATCAGGAGTTATAGTCAGACATAGTAACTGTAGAGCAGCGGCCTCGCTTTGTTTCCATGTTAGTGGTTTCACTAGTCTTCTCGACAACCTTGATATTTTTAGGATTTCATGCCTGGTGTAGTTTAAGCCTTAATTTAAGGAAATCCTAGGAGTGTCGCTTTAAATGGTCCATTTGCAGATTTAGAGCATTACACAGGCGGAGCAGCTGCACCTGCGGAGATAAGGAGCCGGTTTTGTGGACAGGTCTGTCCTCACTGATGTCCCAGTGATTAGATAAGGAAGGTTCCCCTATAGGCAAACAAATATGCAGATGCAGCAGAGCCCAGTGTGTCACCAGCAGAGCTAATGGCATTAACACATGGCAACTGCTGTTCAACAGAACTGGAGGAGAAGGGTTCCAGTACATAGAATAATCAGCCCTGCTCTCAATATGTGGCGGGTCTTGTGGGGTGTTCCCAATATGTGACGGGTCTTGTGGGGTGTTCTCAATATGTGATGGGTCTTGTGGGGTGTTCCCAATATGTGACGGGTCTTGTGGGGTGGTCCCAATATGTGGCGGGTCTTGTGGGGTGTTCTCAATATGTGACGGGTCTTGTGGGGTGTTCCCAATATGTGATGGGTCTTGTGGGGTGTTCTCAATATGTGACGGGTCTTGTGGGGTGTTCTCAATATGTGGCGGGTCTTGTGGGGTGTTCTCAATATGTGATGGGTCTTGTGGGGTGTTCCCAATATGTGATGGGTCTTGTGGGGTGTTCTCAATATGTGACGGGTCTTGTGGGGTGTTCTCAATCTGTGGCGGGTCTTGTGGGGTGTTCTCAATATGTGACGGGTCTTGTGGGGTGTTCCCAATATGTGACGGGTCTTGTGGGGTGTTCCCAATATGTGATGGGTCTTGTGGGGTGTTCTCAATATGTGACGGGTCTTGCGGGGTGTTCCCAATAAGTGACGGGTCTTGTGGGGTGTTCTCAATATGTGATGGGTCTTGTGGGGTGTTCCCAATATGTGACGGGTCTTGTGGGGTGTTCCCAATATGTGATGGGTCTTGTGGGGTGTTCCCAATATGTGACGGGTCTTGTGGGGTGTTCTCAGTATACAGCAGGTCTTCAGGGGGTGTTCCCAGTATATGGCAGGTCTCACAGGATGCTTCTGTTATATGGCCGGTATATGGATAAGGCTGGAGTTCCACCTGCGTATGACTCGCGTGAGTCTCACATCGGTATCACCCGGCACGGCCGCACACTCTCCGGACACGAGCGTCTCAGCTGCACAGAAATACATGCAGCCCGCTCCTGTGTGCGCCGTGCCGGGTGATACCGATGTGAGACTCACGCGAGTCATACACAAGTGGAACTCCGGTCTAAGAAGCCTTTTCAGGATGAGGTTTGAGAGAAATGACAAAGAATTGAAGGGGACGACTTCCCAGAACTGAATCTGATCGATGATTTTGGGGCTGGGCAGAAAAAAGCAGTGTGATTAACAATTTACTAAAATTTCGAGTACCTCCAGGAAGCCTTCAGAGACCTTGTGGTGTCCAGGCCTCGGGAATTTACCCAATATTCGGCTGGTGACTGATGGGTGTTTATTCTTAGTGAAAACCTAACAGTGATCACCAGGGGCCCCGGTGCTGGGACCATTCTTGTGCAGTCACGAGGAGTCAGGATTCCCCTCCATTAACCACACGTTCTCTATTTTTTACAAATTGTTTTAAATGACCAATTTTCTGGAAACCACTGAATGCTGGGACTTGTAGTTGCAGTGAATGATGGGACTTGTAGTTGCAGTGAATGCTGGGATTTGTAGTTGCAGTGAATGCTGGGATTTGTAGTTGCAGTGAATGCTGGGACTTGTAGTTGCAGTGAATGCTAAGACTTGTAGTTGCAGTGAATGCTGGGACTTGTAGTTGCAGTGGATGCTGGGACTTGTAGTTGCAGTGAATGCTGGGACTTGTAGTTGCAGTGAATGCTGGGACTTGTAGTTGCAGTGAATGCTGGGACTTGTAGTTGCAGTGAATGCTGGGACTTGTAGTTGCAGTGGATGCTAAGACTTGTAGTTGCAGTGGATGCTGGGACTTGTAGTTGCAGTGGATGCTGGGACTTTTAGTTGCACTGAATGCTGGGACTTGTAGTTGCAGTGAATGCTGGGACTTGTAGTTGCAGTGAATGCTGGGACTTGTAGTTGCAGTGGATGCTGGGACTTGTAGTTGCAGTGGATGCTGGGACTTGTAGTTGCAGTGGATGCTGGGACTTGTAGTTGCAGTGGATGCTGGGACTTGTAGTTGCAGTGGATGCTGGGACTTGTAGTTGCAGTGGATGCTGGGACTTGTAGTTGCAGTGGATGCTGGGACTTGTAGTTGCAGTGGATACTGGGACTTGTAGTTGCATTGAATGCTGGGACTTGTAGTTGCAGTGGATGCTGGGACTTGTAGTTGCAGTGGATGCTGGGACTTGTAGTTGCAGTGGATGCTGGGACTTGTAGTTGCAGTGGATGCTGGGACTTGTAGTTGCAGTGGATGTTGGGACTTGTAGTTGCAGTGGATGCTGGGACTTGTAGTTGCAGTGGATGCTGGGACTTGTAGTTGCAGTGGATGCTGGGACTTGTAGTTGCAGTGGATACTGGGACTTGTAGTTGCATTGAATGCTGGGACTTGTAGTTGCAGTGGATGCTGGGACTTGTAGTTGCAGTGGATGCTGGGACTTGTAGTTGCAGTGGATGCTGGGACTTGTAGTTGCAGTGGATGCTGGGACTTGTAGTTGCAGTGGATGCTGGGACTTGTAGTTGCAGTGGATGCTGGGACTTGTAGTTGCAGTGGATGCTGGGACTTGTAGTTGCACTGAATGCTGGGACTTGTAGTTGCAGTGGATGCTGGGACTTGTAGTTGCAGTGGATGATGGGACTTGTAGTTGCAGTGGATGCTGGGACTTGTAGTTGCAGTGGATGCTGGGACTTGTAGTTGCACTGAATGCTGGGACTTGTAGTTGCACTGAATGCTGGGACTTGTAGTTGCAGTGAATGCTGGGACTTGTAGTTGCACTGAATGCTGGGACTTGTAGTTGCATTGAATGCTGGGACTTGTAGTTGCAGTGGATGCTGGGACTTGTAGTTGCAGTGGATGCTGGGACTTGTAGTTGCACTGAATGCTGGGACTTGTAGTTGCAGTGGATGCTGGGACTTGTAGTTGCACTGAATGCTGGGACTTGTAGTTGCAGTGAATGCTGGGACTTGTAGTTGCATTGAATGCTGGGACTTGTAGTTGCACTGAATGCTGGGACTTGTAGTTGCAGTGGATGCTGGGACTTGTAGTTGCAGTGGATGCTGGGACTTGTAGTTGCACTGAATGCTGGGACTTGTAGTTGCAGTGGATGTGGGACTCGCAGGCCCCTGTACAGGTCTGGTGTTAGCAGTTTCTGGAAAGCATACACTTCCAGTACAATGGCCGGGCGCACCGCCAGCTCCAGATCCGGGTGGATGGAGAAGTGGTGTAGGGTTCACAGGGCGGCTGTATGGATATAGGGTGGAAGGGAGGTGACGTGACACTGTGCTGCTATATACCAGCAGTGGAGAATGCAATATATACCGACACACGTAATAAAGAAACCGTATTTCTAATATAAATTTTCAAGATCTCTGCTTGCTGTTACCAACACTAATGTGTACATTACAAAATCAACTCAGACCTAATACTTTTCACAGCTGAGGATTTGTTCCAATTGAATACTCTGTTAGCTAAATACAAGAACAGGCAGAAATCCCTCCCCGAGTGCAGAGGAATGGCTGGACTGGATGCAACGGTAACAAACCCTCAGCTTTGAGAAATATGAGATCTGGGCAAATTGTCAGTCTGTGTTTCCATTCACTGGCACCAAGCAGAGATCTTGAAACTGGAAAGGAATTGAATGAAAAAAAGTTTCTAAAAAGTTTCAAAATGTTTCTTTATACACTGGAGAGTGAAGGACCTCTCCCAGATCACCACCAATTCACAAAGTTGCCGAGGTCCGATCGTACAGCCGGGTCACAGATTATTTATTGTGCTTTCCACAAATTGAACACGGTGTCGGTGTGACATGAAATCACTCGGGCGTCACAGAACAGGTCAAGGCTATGGCGGGATGTGAAGTGCTCGGCTGTATGCAGTCACTTTGTACCGCCAGTGTCTTGTGCGATCATATGTTCAATGCATATTTAAAGGGGTTCTTCACTCCATAGGCCACATAACATAAGGTAACCTTGGAAGAAGAGCCCCTTTAAATGTCCTCATGTGATTGGAGAGGAGTAGTCTCAAATATTCTGTGCGCTCACGGCTGAGGGTCCGCAGGAGGAACAGGTCCCGGAGCTTCGGGGGTGCTTGGACTTGGCGGTGGACTGTGCGGCCCGGTGCGGGCTGTGGAGGCCGGTGTCATCCCCCTGTGGAGCAGAGAGCCGGGATGTGATATTTGTACACTACATGCAGAGCTGCGGTGTTGACACAGCTGTAAATGATGTGGAGCCTCTGTCACCTGGACAGGTGGAGCGTCCGCTGTGTTCCCATATTCAGTGTGACACCCCTAAAGCTGCCCGTACACCTGCAATAGCTGTCATCGCTCCGCTGACAGTTATTCCTCCCCTCCCCCCGGTTTGTCGGAGCATTTATGGGTTTTTATGGGGAACGGGAAGTGAGCAGCTGCCAAACTCTTCTGGCAGCTGCTTATCCTCCCTGACAAGAGGCGGTGATGATTTTTTCGGTAGGATCCCATATATTTAAGATAGTTGTCAGGTGTTGCTGGATTTGGGGCGATACTGCTAGCTATGCTATAATTTATTTGGGCTCCCTTAAAGAGTCCATACACATTAGACTAATTCCGGCAGAACCACCCACTATTGCCGGGCTCGGCCAACATCTAATGTGCATGGGGGCCTCATGACTCTGCCTTAACAGATGATGTCGGGGGAAATAAGGATCCAGCACATTCGATTTAAGACCCTTTTATTCCCAGAGAGATAAGACGCCCACAGAGGAGTCTGATGGAGGCTCTCTCATAGAGAACACAGAGCGAGTGCTCCTGTGTATAGGATGAGCTGGAATATGCAAACTTGCAGTCACGTGGCGAGTAGCTGCTTTAGGGTACTTTCACACTTGCAGTTTTTTCCTTCCGTCACAATCCGCCCTTTTGGAAAACAGCGGAATCCATTAACGGATTCCACTGTTTCCCATAGACTTGTATGGATGACGGATTGTGCCAAAAGTACCTGCGTTGCTTCCGCTGGCCGACGCTGCGTTGCTTCCCCCGGGCGGAAGGAATGCAGCATGTAACATTTTTTGAGCGGCGGAATCCTCTATTTTTCACTGCGCATGCTCATCTTCTTTTTTTTTTTTCTTTAATCACAGAAGAAGGGAATTTTGTTTACTTACCGTAAATTCCTTTTCTTCTAGTTCTAATTGGGAGACCCAGACAATTGGGTGTATAGGCTATGCCTCCGGAGGCCGCACAAAGTACTACACTTAAAAGTGTTAGGCCCCTCCCCTACTGCCTATACACCCCCCGGCTCCCACGGGCTGCTCAGTTTTGGTGCAAAAGCAAGAAGGAGGAAAAAATAATTATAAACTGGTTTAAAGTAACTTCAATCCGAAGGAAACTCGGAGAACTGAAACCATTCAACATGAACAACATGTGTACACAAAAAAACAGGGGCGGGTGCTGGGTCTCCCAATTAGAGCTAGAAGAAAAGGAATTTACGGTAAGTAAACAAAATTCCCTTCTTCTTTGTCGCTCCATTGGGAGACCCAGACAATTGGGACGTCCAAAAGCAGTCCCTGGGTGGGTAAAATAATACCTCGTAAGAGAGCCTTAAAACGGCCCTTTCCTACAGGTGGGCAACCGCCGCCTGAAGGACTCGTCTACCTAGGCTGGCATCCGCCGCAGCATAGGTATGCACCTGATAGTGTTTCGTGAAAGTGTGCAGGCTCGACCAGGTAGCCGCCTGACACACCTGCTGAGCCGTAGCCTGGTGCCTCAAAGCCCAGGACGCGCCCACGGCTCTGGTAGAATGGGCCTTCAGCCCTGAGGGAACCGGAAGCCCAGCCGAACGGTAAGCTTCGATAATTGGCTCCTTGATCCACCGAGCCAGGGTTGATTTGGAAGCCTGTGACCCTTTACGCTGGCCAGCGACAAGGACAAAGAGTGCATCCGAGCGGCGCAGGGGCGCCGTACGAGAAATGTAGTATCTGAGTGCTCTCACCAGATCTAACAAGTGCAAATCCTTTTCACATTGGTGAACTGGATGAGGATAAAAAGAAGGTAAGGAGATATCCTGATTGAGATGAAAGGGGGATACAACCTTAGGGAGAAATTCCGGAACCGGACGTAGAACCACCTTGTCCTGGTGAAACACCAGAAAAGGGGCTTTGCATGACAACGCTGCTAGCTCAGACACTCTCCGAAGAGAGGTGACTGCTACTAGGAAGACCACCTTCTGCGAAAGGCGTGAGAGAGAGATATCTCTCATTGGCTCGAATGGTGGTTTCTGAAGAACCATCAGCACCCTGTTCAGATCCCAGGGTTCTAACGGCCGCTTGTAAGGTGGAACGATGTGACAAACTCCCTGCAGGAACGTGCGTACCTGTGGAAGTCTAGCTAGGCGCTTCTGGAAAAACACCGAGAGCGCAGAAACTTGTCCCTTAAGGGAGCCAAGCGACAAACCCTTTTCCAGTCCAGATTGAAGGAAGGACAGAAAAGTAGGTAATGCAAATGGCCAGGGAGAAAAACCCTGAGCAGAGCACCATGACAGAAAAATTTTCCACGTCCTGTGATAGATCTTGGCGGACGTTGGTTTCCTAGCCTGTCTCATAGTGGCAATGACATCCTGAGATAATCCTGAAGACGCTAGGATCCAGGACTCAATGGCCACGCAGTCAGGTTGAGGGCCGCAGAATTCAGATGGAAAAACGGCCCTTGAGACAGCAAGTCTGTTCGGTCTGGTAGTGCCCACGGTTGGCCGACCGTGAGATGCCACAGATCCGGGTACCACGACCTCCTCGGCCAGTCTGGAGCGACGAGGATGGCGCGGCGGCAGTCGGCCCTGATCTTGCGTAACACTCTGGGCAACAGTGCCAGCGGAGGAAACACATACGGGAGCTGAAACTGCGACCAATCCTGAACTAAGGCGTCTGCCGCCAGAGCTCTGGGGTCTTGAGACCGTGCCATGAACATTGGTACCTTGTTGTTGTGCCGGGACGCCATGAGGTCGACGTCCGGCACCCCCCAGCGGCAACAGATCTCCTGAAACACGTCCGGGTGAAGGGACCATTCCCCTGCGTCCATGCCCTGGCGACTGAGATAATCTGCTTCCCAGTTTTCCACGCCTGGGATGTGAACTGCGGATATGGTGGAGGACGTGGCTTCCACCCACATCAAGATCCGCCGGACTTCCTGGAAGGCTTGACGACTGCGTGTGCCGCCTTGGTGATTGATGTATGCCACCGCTGTGGAATTGTCCGACTGAATTCGGATCTGCTTGCCTGCCAGCCACTGCTGGAACGCTTTCAGGGCAAGATACACTGCCCGAATTTCCAGAACATTGATCTGAAGCGAGGACTCTTGCCGGGTCCACGTACCCTGAGTCCTGTGGTGGAGAAAAACCGCTCCCCATCCTGACAGACTCGCGTCTGTCGTAACTACTTCCCAAGATGGGGGAAGGAATGATTTCCCCTTCGATAATGAAGTGGGAAGAAGCCACCACCGAAGGGAGGCTTTGGTCGCCTGAGAGAGGGAGACGTTCCTGTCGAGGGACGTCGGCTTCCTGTCCCATTTGCGTAGGATGTCCCATTGAAGGGGACGCAGGTGAAACTGCGCGAAAGGGACTGCTTCCATTGCTGCCACCATCTTCCCCAAGAAGTGCATGAGGCGCCTCAAGGGGTGTGACTGGCCTTGAAGGAGAGACTGTACCCCTTGCTGTAGTGACTGCTGTTTGATCAGCGGAAGCTTCACTATCGCTGAGAGGGTATGAAACTCCATGCCAAGGTACGTCAGCGATTGGGCCGGTGTCAGATTTGACTTTGGAAAATTGATGATCCACCCGAAACTCTGGAGAGTCTCCAGGGTAGCGTCGAGGCTGTGTTGGCATGCCTCTTGAGAGGGTGCCTTGATCAACAGATCGTCCAAGTACGGGATCACAGAATGACCCTGAGAATGGAGGACCGCTACTACAGTAGCCATAACCTTGGTGAAAACCCGTGGGGCTGTTGCCAGGCCGAATGGTAGTGCCACGAACTGGAGGTGTTCGTTTTCCATGGCGAAGCGCAAGAAGCGTTGGTGCTCTGGGGCAATCGGAACGTGGAGATAAGCATCTTTGATATCGATCGATGCAAGGAAATCTCCCTGGGACATTGAGGCGATGACGGAACGGAGGGATTCCATCCGGAACCGCCTGGTCTTTACGTGTTTGTTGAGAAGTTTCAGGTCCAGGACAGGACGGAAGGACCCGTCCTTCTTTGGGACCACAAACAAGTTGGAGTAAAAACCGTGGCCCTGTTGCTGAAGAGGAACAGGGACCACCACTCCTTCTGCCTTCAGGGTGCCCAGCGCCTGCCGAAGAGCCTCGGCTCGCTCGGGAGGCGGAGAGGACCGGAAGAATCGAGTCGGGGGACGAGAGATGAACTCTATCTTGTAACCGTGAGAGAGAATGTCTCTCACCCAGCGGTCTTTTATTTGTGGCAGCCAGGTGTCGCAAAAGCGGGAGAGCCTGCCACCGACCGAGGATGCTACTAGAGGAGGTAGAAAGTCATGAGGCAGCCGCTTTGTTAGCGGTGCTCCCAATGGCCTTTTTAGGACGTGACTTAGACCGCCATGCATCAGAGTTCCTTTGTTCTTTCTGAGGCCTTTTGGACGAGGAGAATTGGGACCGGCCCGCGCCCCGAAAGGACCGAAACCTCGACTGCCCTCTCCTCTGTTGGGAGAGGTTCTGCTTGGGCTGGGGTAAGGATGTATCCTTTCCCTTGGATTGTTTGATGATTTCATCCAGGCGCTCGCCAAAGAGCCTGTCGCCAGAAATTGGCAAACCGGTTAAACGCTTTTTGGAAGCGGAATCTGCCTTCCACTCCCGTAGCCACAAGGCCCTGCGGACTACTACCGAATTGGCGGTCGCAACTGCCGTACGGCTCACAGAGTCCAGGACGGCATTCATAGCGTAAGACGCAATTGCCGAGGTCTGGGAGGTAATGGAAGCCACTTGTGGCGCAGCCGCTTCAATTTTCGCTTGACCTGCTGATATAGCTTGTAGCGCCCATACGGCTGCGAATGCTGGGGCAAAAGAAGCTCCGATAGCTTCATAGATGGATTTCATCCAGAGCTCCATCTGCCTGTCAGTGGCATCTTTAAGCGAGGCCCCATCTTCCACTGCAAGTATGGATCTAGCCGCCAGTCTGGAGATTGGAGGATCCACTTTGGGACATTGAATCCAACCTTTAACCACTTCCGGGGGAAAAGGATAACGTGTATCCTTAAGGCGCTTAGAGAAACGCTTATCCGGACAAGCATGGTGATTCTGGATTGCCTCTCTGAAATCAGAGTGGTCTAGAAACATACTCTGTGTACGCTTGGGGAACCTGAAGCGAAATTTCTCCTGCTGAGAATCTGACTCCTCCGCCGGAGGGGCTGAGGGAAGAATATCCAGCAACTGATGAATGGATGCAATAAGATCATTCACTATGGCGTCCCCGTCTGGAGAATTAAGATTGAGAGCGCTCCCAGGATCAGAATCCTGATCAGCTGTCTCCGCATCATCAACCAGAGAATCCCCCCGCTGAGACCCTAAACAATATGATGTCGAGGGAAATTCTAAGCGGGCCCGCTTAGACGATCTGGGGCTAGGTTCTAAGTCCGAACCCTCCGTCTGGGAGGTATGAGATACCCCGTGAGGACATTGTTGGTCCAACTGAGGGGGGGCAGGGAACAATGATTCAACAGAGTCCCTTTGCTGAGATACCGGTCTGGACTGCAAGGCTTCTAGTATCTTAGCCATAGTCTCAGAGAGTTGATCCTTAAAGGCTGCAAACTCAGTCCCCGTCACCTGGACATTGTCAATAGGTGGCTCCCCCTGGGCCCCTCTTAGCAGAGGATCCGGCTGAGGAAGTGTCACAGGGGTCGAACACTGTACACAATGAGGGTCAGTGGAACCTGCCGGTAGCTGGGTCTTACATGCGGCGCAGGCAACATAATAAGCCTGTGTTTTGGCACCCCTGCCTTTTGTGGGCGCCATGCTATAGTTTTCCCTGAGTAACACAATAGGGTATATAGCCAGAAAGAACTGTGCTCATACAGTGTAAATTATATACAGTACACAAATAATGTACCAATACAATACAGCACCATGGGGCTAGCACCACATGTGCTGCTTACCAGCCGCCTAAGCGGTTGTGAGGCCACCAGAGACCGTGTCTGGGTCTCCCATGAATATGTCCCTCTCTGCAGCGTCGGTGGAGCTGACAGGAATGGCTGCGGCGTCCTGACGAGCTGAGGAAGCTGTGGGCGTGGCCTGGAAAGAGCGCGAAACGGGCGCTCACACTGTGCACGGTGAGGGGAGTGGAGCATGTAAATCATACTCCAGCCCTCATTGCTGCTCGCTCCGTGCAGCGTCCCGCCCTTCCCCTGCCTGTCAGGGCTGAGGGCGGGAGAGAAAAAAGGAAACTAGGCCGCAATGAAGCCGGGGACCGTAGTAATAAACGCGGCCGCCGTAAAAGCGCGGTCGCGTGAAAGTCCCCGGCGAACTACAAGTCCCAGCCGCGCCGCAGTGTCCCGTGGCAACGGCGGTCAGTGCGGTAGCCCTTACATATAAACACACTCAGCGACGCTGAGTGTGTAATGGCACATATAGACCCGGTCAGCGCCGCGGTCCCCGGTGCACTAGCACACCCAGCAAAGCTGAGGTGATGCCGTGCGCGGTCCCCATAGGGATACAGAGTACCTCAAAGATGCAGGGCCATGTCCCTGAACGGTATCGGCTCCTATCCATCAGGCTCCACAGGAGTTGTGGATGAAGCCCGGTCTCAGTGCCTGGAGACCGATAAGATCCCACTTCACCCAGAGCCCTAAGGGGGATGGGGAAGGAAAAACAGCATGTGGGCTCCAGCCTCCGTACCCGCAATGGATACCTCAACCTTAACAACACCGCCGACAAAAGTGGGGTGAGAAGGGAGCATGCTGGGGGCCCTATATGGGCCCACTTTTCTTCCATCCGACCTAGTCAGCAGCTGCTGCTGACTAATCTGTGGAGCTGTGCTTGCATGTCTGCCTCCTTCGCACAAAGCAAAAAACTGAGCAGCCCGTGGGAGCACGGGGGGTGTATAGGCAGAAGGGGAGGGGCCTAACACTTTTAAGTGTAGTACTTTGTGCGGCCTCCGGAGGCATAGCCTATACACCCAATTGTCTGGGTCTCCCAATAGAGCGAAAAAGAAACTTTATTTTGTCTCTCGTTCAGCTGAGCGCCCGGCAGCCGGCACGTGAGAGCGCTCAGCTGAGCGCCCGGCAGCCGGCACGTGAGAGCGATCAGCTGAGCGCCCCGGCCACCGGCATGTGAGAGCGCTCAGCTGAGCGCCCGGCAGCCGGCTATTGGGAGCGATCAGCTGAGTGCCCGGCAGCCGGCTATTGAGAGCGATCAGCTGAGTGCCCGGCAGCCGGCTATTGAGAGCGATCAGCTGAGCGCCCCGGCAGCCGGCTATTGAGAGCGATAAGCTGAGCGCCCGGTAGCCGGCTATTGAGAGCGATCAGCTGATCGTTCACAATAGTCTGCTGCCGGTAAAAACTGTAAAGATGAAAAAAAATAAAAAAAAAGCTTTCCGTTGTTTTGTACGATCTGTTCCATCCGTTTTGCCATTATATGCAACGCATCCTTTGCATCCGTCACACAACACAATGCAGCAGATGCTGTTCAACGCAAGTGTGAAACTAGCCTTAATCAATGTTCTACCTAGTCGACATGTGACTGCAAGTATACAAAATCACATACTTGTGCCCTCATGACAACCGCTCCATCAGGAAACTGTGCAGAATCCTGACAGTGTACATATCGCACAATGCCAGGATTCAGCTACCTGCAGCACTAAAGCCCCCGTCACTATTAGCGGACTTACCAGCGATCCCGAAAACGATGCAACCTGATAAGGATCACTGGTAAGTCGCTGGGAGGTCGCAGGTGAGATGTCACACAGTCAGACCTTACCAACGACGCAGTAACGATACAGGTCGCAGTAGGGACCTGTATAACGATCTCTGCTGTCTTTGGGACCCTGTTACACAGTGTCAAACATAGCGATGCGTTCTGCCCAGCAGGACATCGTCTTTGAAGAAAATGGTCCAGGACATTCAGCAACGACCGGCGACCTCACAGCAGGGGCCAGGTCGTTGCTGGATGTCACACATAACGAGATCGCTAGCGAGATCACTGTTGCGTCACCGAAAACCGTGACCCAGTAACGATGTCGCTAGCGATGTCGCTTAGTGAGATGTGGCCTTAAGGAGAGTTAATGTTAACTAGGAACCCTCCTTTATTTGAGAGAGATCATGCATGTGTGGTAATGCCTCCACCGGACGCAGAGTCCAAGCCCCCATGTTCCCCGTGGGGTTCCCTTGTGTTGACCTTGCAACTGTTCAGCCTCCCCATTGCTTCATATTCCCATTACCGTACCTTGGGGTTGCAGGTGGCAGAGCGATGACACGAGGCCGGGTGGTTGAGAACGACCTCCCCGCGGTTGGCTTCCGTCATGATGTTCTGCAATGTGTTTTCCAGTATGGCCTCCACCACTTGGCTGAACACCGGTGTCCTGATGGAGAGAGAGAGAACCAGTATAAACTCCACGCCACCTGTGTATTGAACTCTGCACCTCTCAAAGGGTTAAATATTCTTTACATCACACTTATGGATTGTCTTATATGGAGCGTTCACTTCTGTGTGGGAGGAGGGAATGAACCCTAAAATCCTTATGTACCCCAATTCATGTTTCGAGTGGTTGTCCTTGTCAGTTTTTGCACGCACACCTCACCTGAATGTCTCTTCCAGCTGTCAGTGGGGGGGTCCCTGGAGTGAGACCCTTTTCAATCAGTGCTGACCGACACAGTCCAGGGACAAGGAATATGGTAACACAATGAGTTTTCTGATGAGAAAATCCGCCGTGTTTTTACAGGCCTGTCACTGTGCATGAAGTAATAGGAAATCTCGTGCCCAAGCTGCAAAAAATCTCCACTCGGCAGCACCGAGGATTTTATACCGCGGATGTCAGTGCAAGGAGAGTGCAGAGGGGAAATGTGCGGGTTATCTGCAGCATATTCGCAGCAATATCCGCCGTAATATACGCAGCCATGGACTCTGCTGAGGGGCGTTCCGGTGACCGGGGCGGGCTGCAGTTCTTTGCAATTCTGTGCAGGAGATGGCGGCACTATATCAGTGCTGTGGCCCTTAACTCTTGCAGGATGGTCCAGGTGGAAATTTAGGGTTATTCCCCCTCTGCCCTGTTCAGACACGTCTATTCACGTCTATGAAGCGCGGCCGCTGATATCCCCATCTCAGCCAGGACAGGGGAAGGGAAGAAAACCTGTAAAATTTGCTAATTTTGACCCTAGATAGTAGATGGAATTAAAAAAAAAATAAAATTTTAATCAAATCGCCTATGGTCAAGGAAAGTGCAAGGAAACGAACGGGGAGAAATATCCTACTGACACCGGATGTAGCCCACCTAATGCATGGGAGTCACCATAACAGGGTAATGCAATCACAGGACTCCAGGATGTGGTTTTATAGATATTTTAACCATACGTATCACTTTTTGGTCTTCTCTCCTCTGTATACATTTTTTGTACACTGTGTGCAGAATTATTAGGCAGATGAGTATTGTGATCACATGATGCTTTTTATACATGTCGTCCTACTCCAAGCTGTATAGTGAGAGCCAACTACCAATTAAGTAAATCAGGAGATGTGCCTCTGTAATGAGGAAGGGGTGCGGTGTAATGACACAACACCCTACATAAGGGGTGCTTATTTATTAGGCAACTTCCTTTCCTTTGGCAGAATGGGTCAGAAGAGAGATTGGACGGGCTCTGAAAAGTCCATATTGTGCGATGTCTTGCAGAGGGATGCAGCAGTTTTGAAATTGCCAAACTTTTGAAGCGTGATCACCGAACAATCAAGCGTTTCATGGCAAATACCAACAGGGTCGCAAGAAGCGTGCTGGGCAAAAAAATAGCAAAATAACTGCCCATGAATTGAGGAAAATCAAGCGTGAAGCTGCCAAGATGCCATTTGCCACCAGTTTGGCCATATTTCAGAGGTGTGCCAAACTCAGGGACAGGCCGAGGTAAGGAAGGCTGAAAAACCACCACCTCTGACCAAGAAACATAAGATAAAACCTCAAGACTGGGCCAAGAAATATCTTAAGACTGATTCTTCACAGGTTTTATGGACTGATGAAATGAGAGTGACTCTTGATGGGCAGATGGATGGGCCAGAGGCTGGATCAGTAAAGGGCAGAGAGCTCCACTCCGACTCAGACGCCAACAAGGTGGAGGTGGGCACTGGTATGGGCTGGGATCAGCAAAGATCAACTTGTGGGACCTTTTCTGGTTGAGGATGGAGGGAAGCTCAACTCCCAGACCTACTGCCAGTTTCTGGAAGACAACTTCTTCAAGCAGTGGTACAGGAAGAAGTCGCTATCGTTCAAGAAAAATATGATTTTCATGCAGGACAATGCTCCATCACATGCATCCAACTACTCCACAGCGTGGCTGGCCAGTAAAGGTCTAAAAGAGGAGAAAATAATGACATGGCCCCCTTGTCACCTGATCTGAACCCCATAGAGAACCTGTGGTCCCTCATAAAATGGGAGATCTACAGGGAGGGAAAACAGCACACCTCTGGGAGCAGTGTCTGGAGGCTGTGGTGTCTGCTGCATGCAATGTGGATCGTAAATAGATCAAGCAATGACAGAATCTATGGATGGAGGCTGCTGAGTGTCATCAGAAAGAAAGGGGGCTATATTGGGCACTCATTTGTTTGGGTTTTGTTTTGGCATGTCAGAAATGTTTATTTCTAAATTTTGTGCAGTTATATTGGTTTACCTGGTGACAATAAACAAGTGAGATGGGAATAGATTTGGTTTTTATTAAGTTGCCTAATAATTCTGCACAGTAATAGTCACCTGCACAAACAGAATCCTCCTAAGATAGCCAAATCTAAAAAGCCCCTTCAGCTGCCAAAAATATTAAGCTTTGATATTTATGAGTCTTTTGGGTTGATTGAGAACATAGTTGTTGATCAACAATAAAAAAAATCCTCTAAAATACAACTTGCCTAATAATTCTGCACACAGTGTATTTTGCATTTGTTTTATTTAATATATATTTTTTTCTTTATTAGGTTTAATATTCATCACTTACTCTTTTTGCTGAGACCCTGTGCTGCTATATAATGAATCCTGCTAATGAACGCTGTGTCACCTATACTAGGACATCATTCCCAGTCTGTGGAAAAGAATAAGTGTTATAACTCCTTTGGATGGACGTTCGGCTGCTGCGCTTTTGTAGTTAGTTTATTGTCTATGTCATAATTTATTATTATTGTTGGCGCCGTTTCCAACACTTAGTTTTATATACAGTCAGGGCCAGAAATATTTGGACAGTGACACAAGTTTTGTTATTTTAGCTGTTTACAAAAACATGTTCAGAAATACAATTCTATATATAATATGGGCTGAAAGTGCACACTCCCAGCTGCAATATGAGAGTTTTCACATCCAAATCGGAGAAAGGGTTTAGGAATCATAGCTCTGTAATGCATAGCCTCCTCTTTTTCAAGGGACCAAAAGTAATTGGACAAGGGACTCTAAGGGCTGCAATTAACTCTGAAGGCGTCTCCCTCGTTAACCTGTAATCAATGAAGTAGTTAAAAGGTCTGGGGTTGATTACAGGTGTGTGGTTTCGCATTTGGAGCCTTTAGCTGTGACCAGACAACATGCGGTCTAAGGAACTCTCAATTGAGGTGAAGCAGAACATCCTGAGGCTGAAAAAAAAGAAAAAATCCATCAGTGAGATAGCAGACATGCTTGGAGTAGCAAAATCAACAGTCGGGTACATTCTGAGAAAAAAGGAATTGACTGGTGAGCTTGGGAACTCAAAAAGGCCTGGGCGTCCACGGATGACAACAGTGGTGGATGATCGCCGCATACTTTCTTTGGTGAAGAAGAATCCGTTCACAACATCAACTGAAGTCCAGAACACTCTCAGTGAAGTAGGTGTATCTGTCTCTAAGTCAACAGTAAAGAGAAGACTCCATGAAAGTAAATACAAAGGGTTCACATCTAGATGCAAACCATTCATCAATTCCAAAAATAGACAGGCCAGAGTTACATTTGCTGAAAAACACCTCATGAAGCCAGCTCAGTTCTGGAAAAGTATTCTATGGACAGATGAGACAAAGATCAACCTGTACCAGAATGATGGGAAGAAAAAAGTTTGGAGAAGAAAGGGAACGGCACATGATCCAAGGCACACCACATCCTCTGTAAAACATGTTGGAGGCAACGTGATGGCATGGGCATGCATGGATTTCAATGGCACTGGGTCACTTGTGTTTATTGATGACATAACAGCAGACAAGAGTAGCCGGATGAATTCTGAAGTGTACCGGGATATACTTTCAGCCCAGATTCAGCCAAATGCCGCAAAGTTGATCGGACGGCGCTTCATAGTACAGATGGACAATGACCCCAAGCATACAGCCAAAGCTACCCAGGAGTTCATGAGTGCAAAAAAGTGGAACATTCTGCAATGGCCAAGTCAATCACCAGATCTTAACCCAATTGAGCATGCATTTCACTTGCTCAAATCCAGACTTAAGACGGAAAGACCCACAAACAAGCAAGACCTGAAGGCTGCGGCTGTAAAGGCCTGGCAAATCATTAAGAAGGAGGAAACCCAGCGTTTGGTGATGTCCATGGGTTCCAGACTTAAGGCAGTGATTGCCTCCAAAGGATTCGCAACAAAATATTGAAAATAAAAATACTTTGTTTGGGTTTGGTTTATTTGTCCAATTACTTTTGACCTCCTAAAATGTGGAGTGTTTGTAAAGAAATGTGACAATTCCTACAATTTCTATCAGATATTTTTGTTCAAACCTTCAAATTAAACGTTACAATCTGCACTTGAATTCTGTTGTAGAGGTTTCATTTCAAATCCAATGTGGTGGCATGCAGAGCCCAACTCGCGAAAATTGTGTTCTCCAGCGTCCTTTAGGGTTCCTGCGTTTGCGCGGGTGTCATGGTTACTCCGTGCCTCTCACGCATGTGTGGAGTGCCCGGACTGCCGGATGTGTGGCGCAGGGTTGCGGCAACTGTGTGCGCATGCGCCGCTTAAACAGTGTGGGGACATGGCGGCTATGCACGCATGTGCCGCCTCAATATCTATTAGGCGATCTGTGTTACATGATCGGCGGTAGATTTAAAAGCAGCACACAGTACATCCTGGTACTATGGTCTTTCTCTTCACTGATGTGAAACGTACGTTGGGGAATCGGATCTCTGGGATTTCTATCCACGCTGACACTGGTGCCTGTGGACTCCTTGCTACATTTAAACTGGTATGTTTGCCAGGGGCATTTCTGTTCTCCAATTTAGGTTGACTTTTTTTTTGTCTATTAGTATTCAAAGGTACCTTTGGGTTATTTCCCTATCATCTATGCACTTTAATCCTTTTATATGGCTAATTGCCATACCCTGTTATTGTGATTCTCATGCATTAGGTGTGCTACATCCTTGTCAGTAGGAGATTTCTCCCCGTTGTTTCCTTGCACTTTCCTTGACCTTGTAGGTGTTTTTAATCTGCCACAGCACTTTATATACAATTATTTTTTGAGCATCATTTCTCCTTTTCGCCTGTTTTTTTGTATTATATGCAGGATACGATGAGCCGGACTCGGGGACGTTTCCCCGCAGGGTGATAACGCAGGGCTTGATGTCACGCCGTGCGCTGCCGTCTCCCCGGTGACTTATTCCAGGTAACACCGAGGATCAGAGATAAAAGGAGGTGGCATAAGCCAAGGCCTCGCCGTCCTCGTGACAGAACACCATGTCAGATCATCTCTCGGAAAATAGATCATGTGTCGGCCGCTATGAATGATGCGATCTGGACAACCTGCGGAGGTTTAATGGGTCACACAATAATTAGTTATGAGGGTACAGGGAGCAAGGTTATGGAAAAGGGGGGTGTAGAGGGAAGAAAGGGAGAAAATAAAGGTAACCACACGTCATCAGTGCCAGGACGCCCGGGAAGATTAGGAGAGGGACTGGACATCTGAGAAAGGTGCGGACAGAAAAGAGTTTATAGCTCAGGCTCCAGAGGAACAGTAATGACTGTTAATGACGGTAAACAAGCACCGGCTGACTTCTTTAGTCGTGGGTAGGAGCTGCCTCAGGTAATATATGGGGCCGCGTAAAAGGACTCCAAAGTCAGGTATTTGTGACATGATGTTAGAGCGCCCCTGGTGATAACAGGCGGTGAGTGATCACACCTACCATAGATGTAGGGTTGACTGTAAACTTATTGGCAGTCGGGGGTGGGGGGCTTCTGAAGATTATTAGAAAGCACAAACACTTTGCAATTTATTTTTTATATTGTATAATTTATAACTTATTTAAACTCTTGCAGATCCAGATCCTGAGACAACCAGTGATTATTCATACACTATGCAGAAGCGCTGACATCAGGAGGCAGAAGAGCTGACTTCAGGAGGCAGAAGAGCTGACGTCAGGAGGCAGAAGAGGTGACGTCAGAAGGCAGAAGAGCTGACGTCAGGAGGAAGAAGAGCTAGAGCTGATGTCAAGAGGAAGAAGAGCTGACATCAGGAGGCAGAAGAGCTGACGTCAGGAGGCAGAAGAGGTGACGTCAGGAGGCAGAAGAGCTGACATCAGGAGGCAGAAGAGCTGACGTCAGGAGGAAGAAGAGCTGACATCAGGAGGCAGAAGAGGTGACGTCAGGAGGCAGAAGAGCTGACATCAGGAGGCAAAAGAGCTGACGTCAGGAGGCAGAAGAGCTAGAGCTGATGTCAGGAGGAAGAAGAGCTGACATCAGGAGGCAGAAGAGCTGACGTCAGGAGGAAGAAGAGCTGACATCAGGAGGAAGAAGAGCTGACATCAGGAGGCAGAAGAGGTGACGTCAGGAGGCAGAAGAGCTGACATCAGGAGGCAGAATAGCTGACGTCAGGAGGCAGAGGAGCTAGAGTTGATATCAGGAGGAAGAAGAGCTGACATCAGGAGGCAGAAGAGCTGACGTCAGGAGGCAGAAGAGCTAGAGCTGATGTCAGGAGGAAGAAGAGCTGACATCAGGAGGCAGAAGAGCTGACATCAGGAGGCAGAAGAGGTGACGTCAGGAGGCAGAAGAGCTGACATCAGGAGGCAGAAGAGCTGACGTCAGGAGGAAGAAGAGCTGACATCAGGAGGCAGAAGAGGTGACGTCAGGAGGCAGAAGAGCTGACATCAGGAGGAAGAAGAGCTAGAGCTGATGTCAGGAGGAAGAAGAGCTGACATCAGGAGGCAGAAGAGCTGACATCAGGAGGCAGAAGAGGTGACGTCAGGAGGCAGAAGAGCTGACGTCAGGAGGCAGAAGAGCTGACGTCAGGAGGCAGAAGCGCTGACGTCAGGAGGCAGAAGAGCTGACGTCAGGAGGCAGAAGAGCTGACGTCAGGAGGAAGAAGAGCTGACGTGAGGAGGCAGAAGCGCTGACGTCAGGAGGCAGAAGAGCTGACGTCAGGAGGCAGAAGAGCTGACGTCAGGAGGCAGAAGAGCTGACGTCAGGAGGCAGAAGCACTGACGTCAGGAGGCAGAAGCGCTGACGTCAGGAGGCAGAAGCGCTGACGTCAGGAGGCAGAAGAGCTGACGTCAGGAGGAAGAAGAGCTAGAGCTGATGTCAGGAGGAAGAAGAGCTGACGTCGGGAGGCAGAAGAGCTGACGTAAGGAGGCAGAAGCAGTGACATCAGGGGGCAGAAGCAGTGACGTCAGGAGGCAGAAGCAGTGACATCAGGAGGCAGAAGCAGTGACATCAGGAGGCAGAAGCGCTGACGTCAGGAGGCAGAAGAGCTGATGTCAGGAGGCAGAAGCGCTGAAGTCAGGAGGCAGAAGCGCTGACGTCAGGAGGCAAAAGCGCTGACGTCAGGAGGCAGAAGCGCTGACGTCAGGAGGCAGAAGCGCTGACGTCGGGAGGCAGAAGAGCTGACGTCGGGAGGCAGAAGAGCTGACGTCGGGAGGAAGAAGAGCTGACGTCGGGAGGCAGAAGAGCTGACGTCGGGAGGCAGAAGCGCTGATGTCAGAAGCAGAAGCGCTGACTTCACGAGGCAAAAGCGCTGACTTCACGAGGCAAAAAAGCAGACTTCACGAGGCAAACGCGCCGACGTCAGGAGGCAAAAGCGCCGACATCAGGAGGCAAAAGCGCCGACATCAGGAGGCAAAAGCGCCGACATCAGGAGGCAATCGCGCCGACGTCAGGAGGCAAAAACGCCGACGTCACGAGGCAAAAACGCTGACGTCAGGAGGCAAAAACGCCGAAGTCAGGAGGCAAAAACGCTGACATCAAGAGGCAAAAACGCCAACGTCAGTAGGCAAAAACGCCGACGTCAGTAGGCAAAAACGCCTACGTCAGGAGGAAAAAGTACTTAGCTCCTACAGAGCAGTGTATGTAACCATGCACTTACTATGGTGTCTCAGGGGCCTGGGTATATGTATACTCTGCCTCAGGGACCTGGTTATACGCGTACTCTGCCTCAGGGGCCTCGTTATACGCATACTCTTCGTCAGGGGCCTGGTTATACGTATACTCTGCCTCAGGGGCCTGGTTATACGTTTACTCTGCCTCTGGGGCCTGGTTATACGTATACTCTGCCTCTGGGGCCTGGTTATACATATACTCTGCCTCAGGGGCCTGGTTATACATATACTCTGCCTCAGGGGCCTGGTTATACATATACTCTGCCTCTGGGGCCTGGTTATACGTATGCTCTGCCTCCGGGGCCTGGTTATATGTATACTCTGCCTCAGGGGCCTGGTTATACGTATACTCTGCCTCAGGGGCCTGGTTATACGTATACCCTGCCTCAGGGGCCTGGTTATACGTATACTCTGCCTCAGGGGCCTGGTTATACGTATACTTTGCCTCAGGGGCCTGGTTATACGTATACTCTGCCTCAGAGGCCTGGTTATACGTATTCGCTTCCTCAGGGGCTTGGTTATACGTATACTCTGCCTCAGGGGCCTGGTTATACGTATACTCTGCCTCAGGGGCTTGGTTATACGTATACTCTGCCTCAGGGGCTTGGTTATACGTATACTCTGCCTCAGGGGCTTGGTTATACGTATACTTTGCCTCAGGGGCCTGGTTATACGTATACTTTGCCTCAGGGGCTTGGTTATACGTATTCGCTTCCTCAGGGGCCTGGTTATACGTATACTTTGCCTCAGGGGCTTGGTTATACGTATACTCTGCCTCAGGGGCTTGGTTATACGTATACTCTGCCTCAGGGGCTTGGTTATACGTATACTCTGCCTCAGGGGCCTGGTTATACGTATACTTTGCCTCAGGGGCTTGGTTATACGTATACTTTGCCTCAGGGGCCTGGTTATACATATAATCTGCCTCAGGGGCTTGGTTATACGTATACTCTGCCTCAGGGGCCTGGTTATACGCGTACTCTGCCTCTGGGGCCTGGTTATACGTATACTCTGCCTCAGGGGCCTGGTTATACGTATACTCTGCCTCAGGGGCCTCGTTATACGTATTCGCTTCCTCAGGGGCTTGGTTATACGTATACTTTGCCTCAGGGGCCTGGTTATACGTATACTCTGCCTCAGGGGCTTGGTTATACGTATACTCTGCCTCAGGGGCCTGGTTATACGTATACTCTGCCTCAGGGGCCTGGTTATACGTATACTCTGCCTCAGGGGCCTGGTTATACGTATACTCTGCCTCAGGGGCCTGGTTATATGTATACTCTGCCTTATAGAATATTGCGGAGCCCGCATGCAGAGCCGGTATTGCAGTGCGTGACAGTGCGGAGCTGTGCCGCCGCCATGCGCTGTGTTACAGGCTGCACTAGACTTGCAGTGTATGGAGATATGATGCTGCCGTAATCCTCTGTACATACGACAACCCACGGGGCAGGTCACCATTTTCTGTCCATTTTTGTTCTATGGGATACTGCAGAAAACCCGTCTGTATGGAAGCCTCTGTGTACATGTATGTCATGATGTCCAATGGTAAAGAACATCCAATAGTCCGGCACCCTGTCGTTCCCACGGAGTGCAGGATTATTGAATTTTCACTGGAATATTTGCACCGTGTGTTCATTTTACCTTTTAATCTTCTCCTTCTGTTCATCTTGGGGTACATGTGTAATTTTGGCCCGTGTCTCCTCGTGTGGCGCATCTCCTGGCACTACCCGCGAGTCTGATGGTCCCTCTTCCTTCGCTTCTGGGGGTGCAGACTGGGCCGCCATCGCCCTCTGGTCTGCCGGGGTGGCGGCGTCCGTCGTGTTTGGCCTGGACTCTGTGCTGCGTAGCTGGGTGAAGTACGGCAGGGGCTCGTTCTGGATCTGGATCAGCGCGACATGAAACTGCTGATCATCCAGGAGATTCCTACACGGTAAGGAAAGTATAGGTTATATACAGCCGCGGTGCAAAGTGAATACCTATAGACCCTATATTACCCGGGTGTGTACAGTAACACGAGCCCTGTAAATCCGCCCCTATTGTACTCACCCTGCAGGTAATAGCTGTAATTAGCCGCACGCTGTAATCATCCGTGGCCTCGTTATAATGAGCGGTGTTACAGGAGCTGATGACATTCTTAGGCTAGGTTCACACTTCTGTTAAAATGTATCAGTCACAATCCGCGGCTCTGGTAAACAATGCAATCCGTTTAGCGGATTCCGTTGTGTCCCATAGACTTGCATTAGTGGCGAATTGTGACTGATGACCTTGCGTTGCGTCCGCTGCATCGCGGTCCGTCGTATTTTGGCTGACCGCCGGGTGGTAATGTAACGTTTTTCTGGCCGTCAAAATTGACGCACTGCGCAGGAATCCGCCGCAGTCCGTCACGCTTGTAATGTACGTCTATGGTGCTGGATTCCGTCATGTTTTACTGAGCATGCCCAGCATGTTTGGCACGCCCACTGGGCTGTCCCAAACACAAACGGATCATGACTGATCCGTCAAAAAACGGACGCACAGCGGATGCAACGGATCAGTTTTTTCACAGGATTCCTGTGAAAGGAATCCTGTGAAAAACACATCCGTTGCATCAGTTGACATCTAATAAACAACTGATCCGTTGCTGACGGACCTGACGGATTTAAAACAGCGGAAGTGTGAACCTAGCCTTATATAGTAACCGCTGCTCTCTAGCCGGTGTGAAATGGCAAGTGCCAGCGTGCCACGCCAACTGCAGAGTGTGATGCATGCTGGGACTTGTAGTGTCACGCCAGCTACAGAGTGTGATGCCATACTGGGACTTGTAGTGCCATGCCAACTGTAGAGTGTGATGCATGCTGGGACTTGTAGTGTCACACAAGCTGCAGAGTGTGATGCATGCTGGGACTTGTAGTGTCACACAAGCTGCAGAGTGTGATGCATGCTGGGACTTGTAGTGTCACACAAGCTGCAGAGTGTGATGCATGCTGGGACTTGTAGTGTCACACAGGCTGCAGAGTGTGATGCATGCTGGGACTTGTAGTGTCACACAAGCTGCAGAGTGTGATGCATGCTGGGACTTGTAGTGTCACACAGGCTGCAGAGTGTGATGCCATGCTGGGACTTGTAGTGTGACACAAGCTGCAGAGTGTGATGCATGCTGGGACTTGTAGTGTCACACAGGCTGCAGAGTGTGATGCATGCTGGGACTTGTAGTGTCACACAGGCTGCAGGTCCCAGCATGCATCACACTCTGCAGCTTGTGTGACACTACAAGTCCCAGCATGCATCACACTCTGCAGCTTGTGTGACACTACAAGTCCCAGCATGCATCACACTCTGCAGCCTGTGTGACACTACAAGTCCCAGCATGCATCACACTCTGCAGCCTGTGTGACACTACAAGTCCCAGCATGCATCACACTCTGCAGCATGTGTCACACTACAAGTCCCAGCATGCATCACACTCTGCAGCTTGTGTGACACTACAAGTCCCAGCATGGCATCACACTCTGCAGCTTGTGTGACACTACAAGTCCCAGCATGCATCACACTCTGCAGCCTGTGTCACACTACAAGTCCCAGCATGCATCACACTCTGCAGCCTGTGTGACACTACAAGTCCCAGCATGCATCACACTCTGCAGCTTGTGTGACACTACAAGTCCCAGCATGCATCACACTCTTCAGCTTGTGTGACACTACAAGTCCCAGCATGGCATCACACTCTGCAGCTTGTGTGACACTACAAGTCCCAGCATGCATCACACTCTGCAGACTGTGTGACACTACAAGTCCCAGCATGCATCACACTCTTCAGCTTGTGTGACACTACAAGTCCCAGCATGCATCACACTCTGCAGCCTGTGTGACACTACAAGTCCCAGCATGCATCACACTCTGCAGCTTGTGTGACACTACAAGTCCCAGCATGCATCACACTCTTCAGCTTGTGTGACACTACAAGTCCCAGCATGCATCACACTCTGCAGCCTGTGTGACACTACAAGTCCCAGCATGCATCACACTCTGCAGCTTGTGTGACACTACAAGTCCCAGCATGCATCACACTCTGCAGCCTGTGTGACACAGGCTGCAGAGTGTGATGCATGCTGGGACTTGTAGTGTCACACAGGCTGCAGAGTGTGATGCATGCTGGGACTTGTAGTGTCACACAAGCTGCAGAGTGTGATGCATGCTGGGACTTGTAGTGTCACACAGGCTGCAGAGTGTGATGCCATGCTGGGACTTGTAGTGTGACACAAGCTGCAGAGTGTGATGCCATGCTGGGACTTGTAGTGTCACACAGGCTGCAGAGTGTGATGCATGCTGGGACTTGTAGTGTCACACAGGCTGCAGAGTGTGATGCATGCTGGGACTTGTAGTGTCACACAGGCTGCAGAGTGTGATGCATGCTGGGACTTATAGTGTCACACAGGCTGCAGAGTGTGATGCCATGCTGGGACTTGTAGTGTCACACAGGCTGCAGAGTGTGATGCATGCTGGGACTTGTAGTGTCACACAGGCTGCAGAGTGTGATGCCATGCTGGGACTTGTAGTGTCACACAAGCTGAAGAGTGTGATGCATGCTGGGACTTGTAGTGTCACACAAGCTGCAGAGTGTGATGCATGCTGGGACTTGTAGTGTCACACAGGCTGCAGAGTGTGATGCATGCTGGGACTTGTAGTGTCACACAAGCTGCAGAGTGTGATGCATGCTGGGACTTGTAGTGTCACACAGGCTGCAGAGTGTGATGCATGCTGGGACTTGTAGTGTCACACAGGCTGCAGAGTGTGATGCCATGCTGGGACTTGTAGTGTCACACAGGCTGCAGAGTGTGATGCATGCTGGGACTTGTAGTGTCACACAAGCTGCAGAGTGTGATGCATGCTGGGACTTGTAGTGTCACACAGGCTGCAGAGTGTGATGCATGCTGGGACTTGTAGTGTCACACAAGCTGAAGAGTGTGATGCATGCTGGGACTTGTAGTGTCACACAAGCTGCAGAGTGTGATGCATGCTGGGACTTGTAGTGTCACACAGGCTGCAGAGTGTGATGCATGCTGGGACTTGTAGTGTCACACAAGCTGAAGAGTGTGATGCATGCTGGGACTTGTAGTGTCACACAAGCTGCAGAGTGTGATGCATGCTGGGACTTGTAGTGTCACACAAGCTGCAGAGTGTGATGCATGCTGGGACTTGTAGTGTCACACAAGCTGAAGAGTGTGATGCATGCTGGGACTTGTAGTGTCACACAAGCTGCAGAGTGTGATGCATGCTGGGACTTGTAGTGTCACACAAGCTGCAGAGTGTGATGCATGCTGGGACTTGTAGTGTCACACAGGCTGCAGAGTGTGATGCATGCTGGGACTTGTAGTGTCACACAGGCTGCAGAGTGTGATGCATGCTGGGACTTGTAGTGTCACACAAGCTGCAGAGTGTGATGCATGCTGGGACTTGTAGTGTCACACAGGCTGCAGAGTGTGATGCCATGCTGGGACTTGTAGTGTGACACAAGCTGCAGAGTGTGATGCCATGCTGGGACTTGTAGTGTCACACAAGCTGCAGAGTGTGATGCATGCTGGGACTTGTAGTGTCACACAGGCTGCAGAGTGTGATGCATGCTGGGACTTGTAGTGTCACACAAGCTGAAGAGTGTGATGCATGCTGGGACTTGTAGTGTCACACAAGCTGCAGAGTGTGATGCATGCTGGGACTTGTAGTGTCACACAAGCTGCAGAGTGTGATGCATGCTGGGACTTGTAGTGTCACACAAGCTGGAGAGTGTGATGCATGCTGGGACTTGTAGTGTCACACAAGCTGCAGAGTGTGATGCATGCTGGGACTTGTAGTGTCACACAAGCTGCAGAGTGTGATGCATGCTGGGACTTGTAGTGTCACACAAGCTGCAGAGTGTGATGCATGCTGGGACTTGTAGTGTCACACAAGCTGCAGAGTGTGATGCATGCTGGGACTTGTAGTGTCACACAAGCTGCAGAGTGTGATGCCATGCTGGGACTTGTAGTGTCACACAAGCTGCAGAGTGTGATGCATGCTGGGACTTGTAGTGTCACACAAGCTGGAGAGTGTGATGCATGCTGGGACTTGTAGTGTCACACAAGCTGCAGAGTGTGATGCATGCTGGGACTTGTAGTGTCACACAAGCTGCAGAGTGTGATGCATGCTGGGACTTGTAGTGTCACACAAGCTGCAGAGTGTGATGCCATGCTGGGACTTGTAGTGTCACACAAGCTGCAGAGTGTGATGCATGCTGGGACTTGTAGTGTCACACAAGCTGGAGAGTGTGATGCATGCTGGGACTTGTAGTGTCACACAAGCTGCAGAGTGTGATGCATGCTGGGACTTGTAGTGTCACACAGGCTGCAGAGCCTCACGTTGCAGATAAATGTTTTAGTCTGTTTGCAGACTTGTGAATATTCCCTGAAATTCCTTTTAGGTGGCATCACTGGGATTTACCAATGCCGGATTATTGAGGGTTTGGGAATCAGATTTCCTAACTGCTCATTAACAAATGCCGGATTATTGGTATAAAAACTGAGAACAGCGACAACACATCACCGGATGATGGAGGTCATGACGTCCCGAGTCATCTCCTGCTGAGCCTCGTTCGGGCTCTCTCTGTAGCGGTCCGGCTCCCCGGTCTCCGGCTGAAGCAGCACAGGAAGAGGTCTCTCCATCTTCTTTCTGTATGGACTATAAAGTGTCCAGAAAATAAAGCCAAACAAAAGGAATAAACGTAAATCACACAATAAATGCTGCACGGGCAACTGATCCCAGAAATAAGAGTGTATATTCTGCTGGTGCAGTCACTGGGGACATACATTGCATTACTGATCCTGTATTATACTCCAGAGCTGCACTCACTATTCTGCTGGTGCAGTCACTGTGTACATACATTGCATTACTGATCCTGCATTATACTCCAGAGCTGCACTCACTATTCTGCTGGTGCAGTCACTGTGTACATACATTGCATTACTAATCCTGCATTATACTCCAGAGCTGCACTCACTATTCTGCTGGTGCAGTCACTGTGTACATACATTGCATTACTGATTCTGCATTATACTCCAGAGCTGCACTCACTATTCTGCTGGTGCAGTCACTGTGTACATACATTGCATTACTGATCCTGCATTATACTCCAGAGCTGCACTCACTATTCTGCTGGTGCAGTCACTGTGTACATACATTGCATTACTGATCCTGCATTATACTCCAGAGCTGCACTCACTATTCTGCTGGTGCAGTCACTGTGTACATACATTGCATTACTGATCCTGTATTATACTCCAGAGCTGCACTCACTATTCTGCTGGTACAGTCACTGTGTACATACATTACATTACTGATCCTGTACTGATCCTGAGTTACCTCCTGTATTATACTCCAGAGCTGCACTCACTATTCTGCTGGTGTAGTCACTGTGTACATACATTACGTTACTGATCCCGAGTTATCTCCTGTATTATACTCCAGAGCTGCACTCACTATTCTGCTGGTGCAGTCACTGTGTACGTACATTACATTACTGATCCTGAGTTACCTCCTGTATTATACTCCAGAGCTGCACTCACTATTCTGCTGGTGCAGTCACTGTGTACATACATTACGTTACTGATCCCGAGTTATCTCCTGTATTATACTCCAGAGCTGCACTCACTATTCTGCTGGTGCAGTCACTGGGAACGTGCATTACATTACTGATCCTGAGTTACCTCCTGTATTATACTCCAGAGCTGCACTCACTATTCTGCTGGTGCAGTCACTGTGTACATACATTGCATTACTGATTCTGAGTTACCCCCTGTATTATACTTCAGAGCTGCACTCACTATTCTGCTGGTGCAGTCACTGTGTACATACATTACATTACTGATCCTGTATTATACTCCAGCGCTGCACTCACTATTCTGCTGGTGCAGTCACTGTGTACATACATTACATCACTGATCCTGAGTTACATCCTGTATTATACTCCAGAGCTGCACTCACTATTCTGCTGGTGCAGTCACTGTATACATACATTACATTACTGATCCTGTATTATACTCCAGAGCTGCACTCACTATTCTGCTGGTGCAGTCACTGTGTACATACATTACATCACTGATCCTGAGTTACCTCCTGTATTATACTCCAGAGCTGCACTCACTATTCTGCTGATGCAGTCACTGTGTACATACATTACATTACTGATCCTGAGTTACCTCCTGTATTATACTCCAGAGCTGCGCTCACTATTCTGCTGGTGCAGTCACTGTGTACATACATTACTGATCCTGCGTTACCTCCTGTATTATACTCCAGAGCTGCACTCACTATTCTGCTGGTGCAGTCACTATGTACATACATTACATTAATGATCCTGTACTGATCCTGTGTTACCTCCTATATTATACTCCAGAGCTGCACTCACTATTCTGCTGGTGCAGTCATTGTGTACATACATTACATTACTGATCCTGAGTTACCTCCTGTATTATACTCCAGAGCTGCACTCACTATTCTGCTGATGCAGTCACTGTGTACATACATTACATTACTGATCCTGAGTTACCTCCTGTATTATACTCCAGAGCTGCACTCACTATTCTGCTGGTGCAGTCACTGTGTACATACATTACATTACTGATCCTGAGTTACCTCCTGTATTATACTCCAGAGCTGCACTCACTATTCTGCTGGTGCAGTCACTGTGTACATACATTGCATTACTGATTCTGAGTTACCCCCTGTATTATACTTCAGAGCTGCACTCACTATTCTGCTGGTGCAGTCACTGTGTACATACATTACATTACTGATCCTGTATTATACTCCAGCGCTGCACTCACTATTCTGCTGGTGCAGTCACTGTGTACATACATTACATCACTGATCCTGAGTTACATCCTGTATTATACTCCAGAGCTGCACTCACTATTCTGCTGGTGCAGTCACTGTGTACATACATTACGTTACTGATCCCGAGTTATCTCCTGTATTATACTCCAGAGCTGCACTCACTATTCTGCTGATGCAGTCACTGTGTACACACATTACATTACTGATCCCGAGTTATCTCCTGTATTATACTCCAGAGCTGCACTCACTATTCTGCTGGTGCAGTCACTGTGTACATACATTACATTACTAATCCTGAGTTACCTCCTGTATTATACTCCAGAGCTGCGCTCACTATTCTGCTGGTGCAGTCACTGTGTACATACATTACTGATCCTGCGTTACCTCCTGTATTATACTCCAGAGCTGCACTCACTATTCTGCTGGTGCAGTCACTATGTACATACATTACATTAATGATCCTGTACTGATCCTGTGTTACCTCCTATATTATACTCCAGAGCTGCACTCACTATTCTGCTGGTGCAGTCATTGTGTACATACATTACATTACTGATCCTGAGTTACCTCCTGTATTATACTCCAGAGCTGCACTCACTATTCTGCTGATGCAGTCACTGTGTACATACATTACATTACTGATCCTGAGTTACCTCCTGTATTATACTCCAGAGCTGCACTCACTATTCTGCTGGTGCAGTCACTGTGTACATACATTACATTACTGATCCTGAGTTACATCCTGTATTATACTCCAGAGCTGCACTCACTATTCTGCTGGTGGAGTCACTGTATACATACATTACATCGCTGATCCTGAGTTACCTCCTGTATTATACTCCAGAGCTGCACTCACTATTCTGCTGGTGCAGTCACTGTGTACATACATTACATTACTGATCCTGAGTTACCTCCTGTATTATACTCCAGAGCTGCACTCACTATTCTGCTGGTGCAGTCACTGTGTACATACATTACATTACTGATCCTGAGTTACCTCCTGTATTATACTCCAGAGCTGCACTCACTATTCTGCTGGTGGAGTCACTGTATACATACATTACATTACTGATCCTGAGTTACCTCCTGTATTATCCTCCAGAGCTGCACTCACTATTCTGCTGGTGCAGTCACTGTGTACATACATTACATTACTGATCCTGAGTTACCTCCTGTATTATACTCCAGAGCTGCACTCACTATTCTGCTGGTGCAGTCACTGTGTACACACATTACATCACTGATCCTGAGTTACCCCCTGTATTATACTCCAGAGCTGCACTCACTATTCTGCTGGAGCAGTCACTGTGTACATACATTACGTTACTGATCCCGAGTTATCTCCTGTATTATACTCCAGAGCTGCACTCACTATTCTGCTGATGCAGTCACTGTGTACACACATTACATTACTGATCCCGAGTTATCTCCTGTATTATACTCCAGAGCTGCACTCACTATTCTGCTGGTGCAGTCACTGTGTACATACATTACATTACTAATCCTGAGTTACCTCCTGTATTATACTCCAGAGCTGCGCTCACTATTCTGCTGGTGCAGTCACTGTGTACATACATTACTGATCCTGAGTTACCTCCTGTATTATACTCCAGAGCTGCACTCACTATTCTGCTGGTGCAGTCACTATGTACATACATTACATTAATGATCCTGTACTGATCCTGTGTTACCTCCTATATTATACTCCAGAGCTGCACTCACTATTCTGCTGGTGCAGTCACTGTGTACATACATTACATTACTGATCCTGAGTTACCTCCTATATTATACTCCAGAGCTGCACTCACTATTCTGCTGGTGCAGTCACTGTGTACATACATTACATTACTGATCCTGAGTTACATCCTGTATTATACTCCAGAGCTGCACTCACTATTCTGCTGGTGGAGTCACTGTATACATACATTACATCGCTGATCCTGAGTTACCTCCTGTATTATACTCCAGAGCTGCACTCACTATTCTGCTGGTGCAGTCACTGTGTACATACATTACATTACTGATCCTGAGTTACCTCCTGTATTATACTCCAGAGCTGCACTCACTATTCTGCTGGTGCAGTCACTGTGTACATACATTACATTACTGATCCTGAGTTACCTCCTGTATTATACTCCAGAGCTGCACTCACTATTCTGCTGGTGGAGTCACTGTATACATACATTACATTACTGATCCTGAGTTACCTCCTGTATTATACTCCAGAGCTGCACTCACTATTCTGCTGGTGCAGTCACTGTGTACATACATTACATTACTGATCCTGAGTTACCTCCTGTATTATACTCCAGAGCTGCACTCACTATTCTGCTGGTGCAGTCACTGTGTACACACATTACATCACTGATCCTGAGTTACCCCCTGTATTATACTCCAGAGCTGCACTCACTATTCTGCTGGTGCAGTCACTGTGTACATACATTACATTACTGATCCTGAGTTACCTCCTGTATTATACTCCAGAGCTGCACTCACTATTCTGCTGGTGCAGTCACTGTGTACATACATTACATTACTGATCCTGAGTTACCTCCTGTATTATACTCCAGAGCTGCACTCACTATTCTGCTGGTGGAGTCACTGTATACATACATTACATTACTGATCCTGAGTTACCTCCTGTATTATACTCCAGAGCTGCACTCACTATTCTGCTGGTGCAGTCACTGTGTACATACATTACATTACTGATCCTGAGTTACCTCCTGTATTATACTCCAGAGCTGCACTCACTATTCTGCTGGTGCAGTCACTGTGTACACACATTACATCACTGATCCTGAGTTACCCCCTGTATTATACTCCAGAGCTGCACTCACTATTCTGCTGGTGCAGTCACTGTGTACATACATTACATTACTGATCCTGAGTTACCTCCTGTATTATACTCCAGAGCTGCACTCACTATTCTGCTGGTGCAGTCACTGTGTACATACATTACATTACTGATCCTGAGTTACCGCCTGTATTATACTCCAGAGCTGCACTCACTATTCTGCTGGTGCAGTCACTGTGTACACACATTACATTACTGATCCTGAGTTACCTTCTGTATTATACTCCAGAGCTGCACTCACTATTCTGCTGGTGCAGTCACTGTGTACATACATTACATTACTGATCCCGAGTTATCTCCTGTATTATACTCCAGAGCTGCACTCACTATTCTGCTGGTGCAGTCACTGTGTACACACATTACATTACTGATCCTGAGTTACCTCCTGTATTATACTCCAGAGCTGCACTCACTATTCTGCTGGTGCAGTCACTGTGTACATACATTACATTACTGATCCTGAGAATTCTGCTCTTGGGGTCCATTGCTTGGCATACAATGTTTGCTTGTTATAGAATGTTTTGTTCGCTCACTCCAGGATCAGACTACACATACGGTAGTTAGTTGTCTGTTACCATGGAGACATATAAACATACCCAGGGGCTGGAGATATAATTTTATAGGACATTTTTATATCGATCTATTGCAATTCTTCGTTTTCTTCGTTCTCGGCAGTGGTAGTGAACGTGGACAGAGACTTTCCGTCCATACTGTCCTTAATGCAGAGGAGGGGAGATCTCCGCCAGTTTCAGGTGTGATCCTTCCATTATTGGGTAATCACCGCCGGCAGCAGGTTCCCGGATAACATAATACAGGGGCAGATTTCAGTGTTTTATGAATGGATTATGTAAAATGCAGACAATCCGGGGCCCGGACTTGTGGAATTTCCAGTTCTACCCGGAGACTGTATTCACCTCTGTGTGATCAGTAATGAGAGGCGACGAGAGGATGGCCCCGGAATATGCATACAGTATATCACAAAAGTGAGTACACCCCTCACAGTTTTGCAAATATTTCTTTATCTTTTCATGGGAGAATACTGAAGATCTGACCCTGTAATACAATGTACAGTGTCAGTGTGCAGCTTGTATAACAGTGTAAACAAAAGTGAGTACACCCCAAAGTGAACATGTCCGAATTGTGCCCTTGGTGTGAATATTTTGTGAGGCCGCCATTATTCTCCAGCACGGCCTTCCCTCTCTTGGGCCTGGAGGTCACTAAAGCTTCACAGGAGCCGCTGGATCCTCTTAATCCTCCATGACGACATCCCGGAGCTGGTGGATGTTACAGACCTTGCGCTCCTCCACCTTCCGATTGAGGAGGCCCCACAGATGCTCCATAGGGTTTAGGTCTGGAGATGCTCGGCCGGTCCAGCACCTTTACTGTCAGTTTCTGTAGCGAGGTAGTGGTGGTCTTGGAGGTGTTTGGGGTCATTATCATGTTGAAATATGAAGAGAGGGGATACTGCTCTGCTTCTATATGTTGCAGGACATCTTGGCATTCATGGTTCCCTCAATGAACTGTAGCCAGCCACAGCTGGCAGCACTCATGCAGCCCCAAACCATGACGCTCCACCACCATGCCTGACTGTAGGCAGGACATTCTTGTCTTCGTGCTCCTCACCTGGAGCAACAACACATGCTTAACACCATCTAAACCAAATAAGTTTATCTTGATCTCATCAGAGCACAGGACAGTTCCAGTAATCCATGTACTTAGTCTGCTTGTTTTCAGCAAAGTGTTTTTGGCTTTCTTGTGCATCAACTTTAGAAGAGGCTTCCTTCTGGGACGAAAGACATGCATAGCAAACTGATGCAGTGTGTGGCGTATGGTCTGAGCACTGACATGGTTGACCATGGTGAGGCGTGTTCTGAGTGGATCCTGTCTGGTTATACCGCTGTATGGTCTTGGCCACCGTCCTGCAGCTCAGGGTCAGGCTGGTGACAATCTTCTTACAGCCTCAGCCATCTTTATGTAGAGCAACAATTCTTTTTTGTCAGATCCTCAGAGAATTCCTGGCCATGAGGAGCCATATTGAACTTCCAGTGACCAGTATGAGAGAGTGTGTGAGAGATAACCCCAAATGTAACACCCCTGCCCCCATTCACACCGGAGACCTTGTAACACTAATGAGTCACACGACACTGGGGATGGAAAATGGCTAATTGGGCACAATTTGGCCATTTTCACTTAGGGGTGTACTCACTAGTAGTTTAGACATTAATAGCTGTGTGTTTACCCTGTTATACAAGCTGCACACTGACACTGTACATTGTATACAAGCTGCACACTGACACTGCACATTGTATACAAGCTGCACACTGACACTGTACATTGTATACAAGCTGCACATTGTATACAAGCTGCACACTGACACTGTACATTGTATACAAGCTGCACACTGACACTGCACATTGTATACAAGCTGCACACTGACACTGTACATTGTATACAAGCTGCACACTGACACTGCACATTGTATACAAGCTGCACACTGACACTGTACATTGTATACAAGCTGCACACTAACACTGTACATTCTATACAAGCTGCACACTGACAATGTACATTGTATACAAGCTGCACACTGACACTGCACATTGTATCACAGGGTCAGATCTGCAGTGCTCTGACATGAAAAGATATAATAAAATATTTACAAAAATGTGAGGGGTGTACTCACTTTTGTGATATACTGTGCATATATAACCGGACTACAGTGATCACTTACTAGGTTCACATCTCCACAGTGGTCAGCTCCTCACCGGACATTAGGCACCTTACTGAAGTGCAAGACGTGCAATGTGATTGTGCCACGCAGAAGATGGAGCAGGAACAGGGCAGCGGAGTATTTTTTTTTCGGGGCGCACTATATGATAGCATTATAAATGAGGACTGTAGCTCTTCAAAGAAGCAATATTAGGGGAAATGATAAAGGGACACTATGCGGTATAAGTATGAAGGGGCACTATGCGGTTGTATTATAAACTGGGACTATATAGTAGCATATTAAGGGTGCACTATGTGGTAGCATTGTAGCACTATAGGGTGAACTAGGTGGTGGCACTATATAGAAGAAATGTTAAACCACAGCATAAAGGAGCACTTTTCAGTAGCACTATAAAGGGGAAATATGCCTGGGCATATAATGGGACAGACTATATGGTGAACGTGCAGGGTCAGCCTCATCGTTCAGCAGGCCTGCGTGTGGTACTGTACGGTCTTCAGCAGCCTTATAGGACACTTTTGCAGGGGGTCGTACATTATGTTGCACTGCTAGGCACTATTTTCATGATTAAACGGGTACACCGGTAAGAAGACATTCTCAGGTATCCACATGATAGAGGATAACCTCTCGTTTGCTGGGGGTCCAAGCTCTGAGATTTCTGTCCCCTTGTGAGTGGATCAGCGCTGCACACAATTGACCACAGCTCCATTCATTCTCCATGGAATGACTGACACAGCCGAGCGCTGCACGGGGCTCTGTCCGGAAGACCAATGTCTTATAGCCCTTTAAAGGGAACCTGTCACCACTTTTTTGGCCTATCAGCTGCGGCCACCACCACCGGGCACTTATATACAGTATTCTAACACCCTGTATATAAGAGCTCAGACCGCTGTGTAGAACATAAAAAACCACTTTATAATACTTACCTAACGGTCGCTCGGTTGGCCTTATGGGCGTCTCCATTCTCTGGTGCTGGCGCCGCCTCTTTCGGCCATCTTCGTCCTCCTTCTTCTCTAGCCGCGGTGCATGACGCGTACGACGTCATCCACACTCGCCGGCATTCAGGTCCTGTGCAGGGCAGATCATAGTATTGTAGTGCGCCTGCGCAGGACGGGCAAGTGTGGATGACATCGGATGCGTCATGCACACAAGAGTCGGAAGGAGGACGAAGATGGCCGAAAGAGGCGGCGCCGGCACCGGACAACGGAGACGCTGATAAGGCCAACCGAGCGACCATTAGGTAAGTATTATAAAGTGTTTTTTATGTTGTCACAAAGGCCTGGGTTCTTATATACAGCATTCAAACACGCTGTATATAAGAGCCCGGTGGTGGTGGCCGCAGCTTATACGGCAAAAAAATGGTGACAGGGTCCCTTTAAGTGAACATTCTCACCTTACCTTTATCTAACACTTTATATCTTCCAGATACTTTTTTGTGTTCTTGTGATGCTGTTATGGCTGTGTCCCATCCAATCCTGCACTCATCATGCTGCTGGCTCCTGTTCGCTCTCACGATTCACCTTTTTTTTTGCTTGTGGTTTATTTTGTGTCACGTTTCACCAGTAACTATGTGTCATGGCGTAGGACGGGCCTAGTATGTGATATATTGGGTATGTGGTAATTGTTTATCCGATTATCAGTCTATGGACACTTCTCAGACACATCACGGGCGTGTTTATAGTCAGTCACACTGTAAACCTGATGGCGGTGCTGGGATTGTGGCCTCATCATATACCGTCTCTCGGTAGTAATGACACTCACCGCTGCTGGAAATGGCGGAGGAAATCATTCTGGAATTGGTTGAGATAATCTGGAGTGTGGTGGGATCTTCCGGTCACTGATAAGTGGAGCTGTAATGGCGCAGGGGGCCGGGGTCTCGCCCAGATTCGCGCTGCCTGTTTCATTGCTTTTCGGTTTTCTCGGTCTCGGCTGGCGGGTGCTCGGGCGGCGTTCTTGATGGGGGGTAGGGTCTGTCAATGAAAACACAGTCTGGTCTCATAAATTAGGAATCCCCCCAGCATAGGTCATGATATTATAGATTGTCGGGGTCTAGCCTGTGACAATCACTCCCCAATGGCTGACTGTGACTGTGAGCTGCAATGTATGACCCAGGGTCCAGTTTTGGAATAAACAGTTGATGTGGCCCAGACACCGATGACTTCCAATTACTATGCAGTGGACCCACACAGATGGAAAATCACAGTGCTGCCCCCTGGTGGTTATTCTTTATTGATGTGTAGTAGGGTTATTTGTACAAGTCAAAGTGGCTTCTGATTACTAATGTGCATGATAAATGGAATATAAACTATGAAGGTTCCTGACCTGCGAGCATGACGTGACCGCAACTTCTTACCTTGTATCTCCTTATTTCCGTCAGTTGTCGCTCAGCAGGATCGATCCGGGCACCCCTGGACTCCGGCGCGCCCTACAACATAAGCAGCCTGTGAGTACACACCGGCCATGAGCAAAACTAATGCTGGTAATGGTAATGAGGATATCCCATTACTATTGTGGAGATAGAGAAACATTTAAAGGGAACCAGCCATCAGGATTTTCCTATATAAAGTAAAGCCGGTGCTATACTGGGGCTAGGATGCTGGATGTAAGCATGGCTTTTGTTCAGAGATTGGATGTTTTATTTCAGAAATATGTGCAAGTAAAGTTCCAGCAATGCACTGCTATTTGATTGACAGGTGCAACAGGAAGGGAATATGTTTGATGGGTCTTGCTATCTATTCCTGTCCCTGTCTGTCTGCCTGCGCCAGAATTCACATCTATGATGGTTTGAGGAGGAAGGTCAGGCAGGCAGACAGGCGGGGGAATTTATAGCAAGATCTGACCAACATTTTCCCTTCCTGTTGCACCTGTCAATCAAATAGCAGTGCATTGCTGGAACTTTACTTGCACATATTTCTGAAATAAAACATCCAATCTCTGAACACAAGCTATGCTTACATTCAGCATCCGAGCGCCAGTATAGCACCGGCTTTACTTTATATAGGAAAATCTTGGTGGTTAGTTGCCTTTAATATACAGAAGAATAAGCATTCATGTATATTAATGTCCCCTAGGTAACTTTAAGTAGTATGTATTAGGGCTACAACGTTTATATAAAAAATTCCCAAAAAACCTATATCATCTGGGGCTAGTATTTTAAATATTTAGTATCAAGAAACGTATCCTGCCTGTAAGGTATTATCTACTCCTTGGCTTCAAAATCTCTGCTTTGATTGTTTGCTTGGTAAACCGGAAGAAAAGCTCGGTGGAATAAGCATTTGATAAAATATAAAGATATAATTGTAACCCTATGATCCACCTGGTCAGTGATATCACACCATAGTCACCTCCAAAGCAGCATTCAACGCTCTGTTCACCACCAATCTGATTCTGCACTTTTGTATTTCTTCCATTTTCCTGGCATAAACACTACGGGCCCCATTCATTATCGCCCAGTTTCTGTCTTGTTTTTCTTGTTGTGAAGCTGTTTTTTGTTTTCTAGTTTCATGCAAAACTCTTCTATTAAGTTTTAAGTTATTTTTGAGCCTATTTTCTACTTTGTCGTCCTTGTTTTTCGCTGTTCGCCGTTATGGACATCGTTTTTTGTTTATCCAGATGTTTGCAGCCAATTCATTTTTTTTGTGACTTTTTGCGTTCCCCTTACCAGAAGTGATTTTCTTTCTTTTAGCTCAGCAGAAATGTTACAGATGCATGGGACATATTAACTGATCATGAGACTTTTTGTTATCAAAAAGGCACAAAAAAGGAAAAATTAAAAAAAAGTACATTTTTTTTTACTTTGCACAAAGTTTATGACCCACATGCGCCATTTTAAAGAACTTGATGTTAAAAACAACAACGAGTAAAAAATAAACTTAAAATTGACTCAAAAAAATAAATGGAAAAGGCGAAGGCCTGCATCTTCATAATGCAGCTCTGAAGCGCATGTTTAGTCCAGATCCTGAACCAGCAGCAGAAGATCGGGAGCTTTCAGAAAAGCAGCAGAATCCCGAATGCAGCTTTGGATGCAAAGTAGCAAAACTAAATCAAGACACGTAAAGCAAAAAGCTGTAAAAAAAAAAGTCAACCGTCTTTGTGATTTCTAGCACTACATTGCAGCTCTAATGTCAGAGCACTGTCTATACGTCACAGTGACGTGTCAGAGGCTTTGATGGTTGGAGGTCCGGGTGCTGAGACCCCACCAATCACTGAAACGAAGGTGCAAAGACCCTTCTCTGATTGCGGCGCCCCTTCATCGCTGCACAACGGGTCTCCAGAAACAGAGGGTTAGTGGTATAAAAGGATCATAAAAAGTATACGGCTATGTGCGCACGCTGCGTTTTTGCGTTTTTCGGGTGAGTTTTTGGCCTCAAAACCGCATGCACTTCCTTCCCCAGCAAAGTCTATGAGATTTCACTTTTGCTGTCTGCACAGTGCAGTTTTGTTTCAGGTGCGTTTTTCTGGTGACCAAAAAAAGCAACATGTCAATTATTTCTGCGTTTTTCCGAGTTTTTTTCACCCATGCAATGCACTGGAAAAAACGCAGGAACAAAAACACAGCAAAACACAGGAAAAAACGCACAAAAACATGCATTTTTTGGATGCATTTTTACTGCGGGTCCGTTTTTCTGTGGCCAAAAAAAGCACAAAAACGCTGCATCTTTGTGGTCGCAAAAAAAAAGACAACATGCGCACTGCACACATACCCTAAATGCCGCTTTACACACAATGATATTGCTAGCGATCTCGTTAGCGGTGTGACACGCCCAGATCGTTGCTACGATTTGCCGAGATCGCTCATAGGTCGTTTTGTAGCGGTCACACGTACACATCTCACAAACGATGCTACATTGTGTGTACACCATCACACAGCATTCCTCCCAACGATTCCTGCAACGACAGAGGCGTATAATTGTCCATAGCACACACCCTGGCGTGATACCAATCAGAGCGGAGGAGGCGTGGAGCATTGCTCGCAACGACACGCCCGCATCGCTGATGACGGATGCACTAACGATGTTGTTCGTCATTGGCACGGTGTCAAACATAGTAATAGGCCTGCTGCGTTCGCAACGACGACCAATATTTTTGAAAATGAACGATGTGTCAACGATCAACGATTTTCGCTAGTTTTAGAATAGTTCGGAGTCGCTCGTAGGTGTCACACGCAACGTCGTCGCTAACCTGACCCCGACGACATATTATCAGATAAATCGTAGCGTGTAACGGGGCCTTAAGAGTCTGTTCACTCCCATGTTCACAGTTTCACTTCCCCGCCACGATTTTGCCCCCCACATTTCGCTGCTCCGTTCTTTGCTGTCCGGACGCCAGTTATGCTATACTTGTGTGAATGGAGACGTACCTCCGCCGTCCGGCTTCTCTTTTCTGGCTTCTCCGATTTAGTGATCGTGAACTCCAATGACTGCCGTTCCCCTTCTTCCTCCCAATCGCGGAGATCTCGCTCGTACTCGGCTATGGCTCTCTCCATGAATATCTGCACGGGGATATTACATTACATACGATCCATCACAGAAGACGATTAGTGCCGTATAAAGCTTCAGTCCGCACCTCACACACCAGCTCCAGAGCATAGAACGAGGCCTGCTCTCCAGACTGAAGGGTGACCGTGATACTGAGACTGTCACCGGGACGTACCGCGCCGGACAAAGGGGAGACCTGAAGAGTCTGCAAAACCAGAGGACACTCCAGTAACGGTCTCATAGACTCAGACACATCCATGGGAGGAGAAACGGGGTCTTAGGAGTTCTCAAATCCCCTTCTCAGACAACCCCCTCTTAAACACTATATTCCCCTTTGTGAATTAAGCTAGTGGATCATATCCTGCCCCTTCACGGTGTGTTAGTGACTGTACCCACCTCGCTGGCATTGGGCGACGCTGCGTACCAAGTGAAGAAGATGGATTCGGACCCAGAAGTGTTGTTCAGGAACAGCAGCCGACTGGACTTACTGAAAACGGGAATATCCCCGAATGATAACTTCTGCTGGGTCAAGTGCGGGATCTGCATGAGACAGAAAGCACAATATAATATAATATAATAATAATAATAATATTTATTCACTTATATAGCGCTATTAATTCCACAGCGCTTTACATACATCAGCATCACTGTCCCCATCGGGGCTCACAATCTAAATTCCCTATCTGTATGTCTTTGGATACAATATACCTCTACATCACACCACCCGAAAAATTACATACAAAACAGAATATGTAGGATGCACGCACGGCTGAGCGTACACATACCGTCACTGTAAACCTGCACAGACCCGTGTCCTCACCTGTCCAGGAAGAGTAAGCTGCGGAACAGCTGATAATGGCCAAAAGTCCTCAAATACCGCTGTGCCCCCCAAAACACTGCGATCATAACCAATCCCTTCAAAGGTGATTAAGGCAGAGTCCCCCCCTAAGATGTGAACAGGAACAGTGACCTGTGAGAGGAAGAAGAGGCCATTACTGGAGATAACGCAGCTACCTGCAGACAGCAAACCATCCAGAAGACGAGGAGACGCTTACCGAGTACGTCCTGGCCTCCAGCGGTGAGAAGATCCACTCCACACCGGCCGTGGCCCCGGGTAGAATCTCCCCTCTGGGGTTCAGGCACTGGAGTATGGGGTGGTGGTAGTTCTGCTCTTGGACTTCCCGCAATGGTTCTAGCTGGATCTCATAGATTACGGCAACAGATCCTCCATTGAACAGCTCATAGATCTAGAGAAATGTGGAAGATCACACATCAGCTGTACCCCATCAGCAAAGAAGAAGCAACACTATGATTTACAGTCTGACTAAGTCCCTGGGAGACTCCATACACTGACCCCATACAATGCCCCCATACAGTGATCCCATACAATGCCCCCATACACTGACCCCATACAATGCCCCCATACACTGACCCCATACAATGCCCCCATACAGTGATCCCATACAATGCCCCCATACACTGACCCCATACAATGCCCCCATACAGTGACCCCATACAATGCCCCCATACAGTGACCCCATACACTGACCCCATACAGCAACCACATACAATGCCCCCATACACTGACCCCATACAGTGACCCCATACAGCAACCACATACAATGCTCCCATACAGCAACCACATACAATGCTCCCATACACTGACCCCATACAGTGACCCCATACACTGACCCCATACAGTGACCCCATACAGTGACCCCATACAATGCTCCCATACAGTGACCCCATACACTGACCCCATACAGTGACCCCATACAATGCTCCCATACAGCAACCACATACAATGCCCCCATACACTGACCCCATACAGTGACCCCATACAGCAACCACATACAATGCTCCCATACAGCAACCACATACAATGCTCCCATACACTGACCCCATACACTGACCCCATACAGTGACCCCATACAATGCCCCCATACACTGACCCCATACACTGACCCCATACAGCAACCACATACAATGCGCCCATACACTGACCCCATACAGTGACCCCATACAGCAACCACATACAATGCTCCCATACAGCAACCACATACAATGCTCCCATACACTGACCCCATACAGTGACCCCATACACTGACCCCATACAGTGACCCCATACAATGCTCCCATACAGTGACCCCATACACTGACCCCATACAGTGACCCCATACAATGCTCCCATACAGCGACCACATACAATGCTCCCATACACTGACCCCATACAGTGACCCCATACAATGACCCCATACAATGCCCCCATACAGTGACCCCATACAATGCCCCCATACAGCAACCACATACAATGCTCCCATACACTGACCCCATACAGTGACCCCATACAATGACCCCATACAATGCCCCCATACAGTGACCCCATACAATGCCCCCATACAGCAACCACATACAATGCTCCCATACACTGACCCCATACAGTGACCCCATACAATGAGCCCATACAATGCCCCCATACAGCGACCACATACAATGCTCCCATACACTGACCCCATACAGTGACCCCATACAATGAGCCCATACAATGCTCCCATGCAATGGCCCATACTGTGACCCCATACAGTGACCCCATATAATGCCTACATACAGTGCCCTCAGTGACCCCATACAATGCCCCCATACAGCGACCACATACAATGCTCCCATACAATGCCCCCATACAGCGACCACATACAATGCTCCCATACACTGACCCCATACAGTGAACTCATACAATGACCCCATACAATGAGCCCATACAATGCTCCCATGCAATGCCCCATACTGTGACCCCATACTGTGACCCCATACAGTGACCCCATACAATGCCTACATACAGTGCCCTCAGTGACCCCATACAATGCCCCCATACAATAAGCCCATACAGCGACCACATACAATGCTCCCATACACTGACCCCATACAGTGAACTCAAACAATGACCCCATACAATGCTCCCATGCAATGCCCCATACTGTGACCCCATAAAGTGACCCCATACAATGCCTACATACAGTACCCTCAGTGACCCCATACAATGCCCCCATACAGCGACCGCTTACAATGCTCCCATACAGTGATCTCATACAGTGAACTTATACAATGACCCCATACAATGAGCCCATACAATGCTCCCATGCAATGCCCCATACTGTGACCCCATACAATGCCTACATACAGTGCCCTCAGTGACCCCATACAATGCCCCCATACAGCGACCGCATACAATGCTCCCATACAGTGATCTCATACAGTGCTCAAGTACAGTGTCCCCATATAGTGCCTCCATACAGTGACCACATACAATGCCCTTATACAGTGACCATATACAGTGACCCATACGGTGTCTCCATACTGTACCCTCATACCGTGACCCCATACAGTGACCCCATACAGTGTCAGTGCTTTATCACTGCATCTTACCTGCTTGGAAGGACTGGAGCTGCCGATGGCCACTGGGGTGAAGCAATGTTTAGTGGAGGTAAAATGCACGTAGCGTTGTTCCTTCTCTACTGTCACTCCAATGAAGTTCAGCTGGAATGTTAGACAGGTGGAAAATGATACAAATGCTTCAATTAAATGTCATATAAACCCTGAATAGGGCACAAAACATCCACCACAGGGGTCTGACCTTCCTGTATGACATTAGCATTCACACCACTAGGGGGAGCTTGTGAGGCTCCTGCAGACTGTTTAATAGTTGAGCTCGATGTAACATTCGTCTGCAGTGAGCTCCCCCTAGTGGTCATTGTAGGCAGCCACAACTAAGGCTGTGTGAAGAAAGCAGTGGATTTGGAGCTTTGTATCAGACAAATAATGGTCTGAATGTGAATAATTAATCTGTGGTACATACCAAAATCTCCCGGCCATGTGAGACTTTTAGGAGGACGGGCAGGCGGTCAGTTCCGACAAAATCATGTCTGTGCATAAAACGGATAAAACACAAGAGTGAAAAATCCAAACTTTTGCAACTTTTGTAACTTTTTGTGTCGCATTGTAGGGGTTTTATCAGCTTTTTTCCAAAAATATTAATTTGTAACCTAATAATAAAAGTTCCGCATACTATTTTCATCACGTAAATCTGCTGCATAGTCACCGCACGGTGTCCTCAAGGCCCTAAGTAGCAGCATCATTAAAGAATTAAACGGTTGCTCTGGCCGCACTCACTTCCGGGCCTGGAGGAGAGCAGCGCCGATGACAGGTGCCGCCATAGTGTGCACGGCCGGCGGGTTTAGGGAAATTGTGCTAGGATAAGGGTATGATACCGGACGGCCAAGCACGAATATACAGTCATATGTTGACGAGATGCATCAGTGCCACTCACCGTACAAACATGGGAGTGGCACCAGAACAACCCATTACTGGTGTTGAGTGGACACGGACCGAAAAGTCCGCATCCGCGCAGTTTCAGCGCTAGCTCCGGGGACCCGGACGCGGGATTCCAGGTGCACGATCCAGATTTGGCAATAAAACATGAAAAAAATTCTCTTTACAAGGTGACAGAATATCTTCTGTAAATTCTGGACCTATTCTATAGGAGCCCATACGTTTCCCTCTGTGGTGCTCCTTATACCAGTGTATGATGTATACGTCCGTGCGTCTCACCTGTACGTTACTGTATGACGTATACGTCCGTGCGTCTCACCTGTACGTTAGTGTATGACGTATACGTCCGTGCGTCTCACCTGTACGTTAGTGTATGACGTATACGTCCGTGCGTCTCACCTGTACGTTAGTGTATGACGTATACGTCCGTGCGTCTCACCTGTACGTTAGTGTATGACGTATACGTCCGTGCGTCTCACCTGTATGTTAGTGTATGATGTATACGTCCGTGCGTCTCACCTGTACGTTAGTGTATGACGTATACGTCCGTGCGTCTCACCTGTACGTTAGTGTATGACGTATACGTCCGTGCGTCTCACTTGTACGTTAGTGTATGACGTATTCGTCCGTGCATCTCACCTGTACGTTAGTGTATGACGTATACGTCCGTGCGTCTCACCTGTACGTTAGTGTATGACGTATACGTCCGTGCGTCTCACCTGTACGTTAGTGTATGACGTATACGTCCGTGCGTCTCACCTGTATGTTAGTGTATGACATATACGTCCGTGCGTCTCACTTGTACGTTAGTGTATGACGTATACGTCCGTGTGTCTCACCTGTATGTTAGTGTATGACGTATTCGTCCGTGCATCTCACCTGTACGTTAGTGTATGACGTATACGTCCGTGCGTCTCACCTGTACGTTAGTGTATGACGTATACGTCCGTGCGTCTCACCTGTACGTTAGTGTATGACGTATACGTCCGTGCGTCTCACCTGTACGTTAGTGTATGACGTATACGTCCGTGCGTCTCACCTGTACGTTAGTGTATGACGTATACGTCCGTGCGTCTCACCTGTACGTTAGTGTATGACGTATACGTCCGTGCGTCTCACCTGTACGTTAGTGTATGACGTATACGTCCGTGCGTCTCACCTGTACGTTAGTGTATGACGTATACGTCCGTGCGTCTCACCTGTACGTTAGTGTATGACGTATACGTCCGTGCGTCTCACCTGTACGTTAGTGTATGACGTATACGTCCGTGCGTCTCACCTGTACGTTAGTGTATGACGTATACGTCCGTGCGTCTCACCTGTATGCTAGTGTATGACGTATACGTCCGTGCGTCTCACCTGTATGTTAGTGTATGACGTATACGTCCGTGCGTCTCACCTGTATGTTAGTGTATGACGTATACGTCCGTGCATCTCACCTGTATGTTAGTGTATGACGTGTATATCTGTGCGTCTCACCTGTATGTTAGTGTATGACGTATACGTCCGTGCGTCTCACCTGTACGTTAGTGTATGACGTATACGTCCGTGCGTCTCACCTGTATGTTAGTGTATGACGTATACGTCCGTGCGTCTCACTTGTACGTTAGTGTATGACGTATACGTCCGTGCGTCTCACCTGTACGTTAGTGTATGACGTATACGTCCGTGCGTCTCACCTGTATGTTAGTGTATGACGTATACGTCCGTGCGTCTCACCTGTACGTTAGTGTATGACGTATACGTCCGTGCGTCTCACCTGTATGTTAGTGTATGACGTATACGTCCGTGCGTCTCACCTGTACGTTAGTGTATGACGTATACGTCCGTGCGTCTCACCTGTATGTTAGTGTATGACGTATACGTCCGTGCGTCTCACCTGTACGTTAGTGTATGACGTATACGTCCGTGCGTCTCACCTGTACGTTAGTGTATGACGTATACGTCCGTGCGTCTCACCTGTACGTTAGTGTATGACGTATACGTCCGTGCGTCTCACCTGTATGTTAGTGTATGACGTATACGTCCGTGCGTCTCACCTGTATGTTAGTGTATGACGTATACGTCCGTGCGTCTCACCTGTATGTTAGTGTATGACGTATACGTCCGTGCGTCTCACCTGTACGTTAGTGTATGACGTATACGTCCATGCGTCTCACCTGTACGTTAATGTATGACGTATACGTCCGTACGTCTCACCTGTAGGTTAGTGTATGACGTATACGTCCGTGCGTCTCACCTGTACGTTAGTGTATGACGTATACGTCCGTGCGTCTCACCTGTACGTTAGTGTATGACGTATACGTCCGTGCGTCTCACCTGTACGTTAGTGTATGACGTATACGTCCGTGCGTCTCACCTGTACGTTAGTGTATGACGTATACGTCCGTGCGCGTCACCTGTACGTTAGTGTATGACGTATACGTCCGTGCGTCTCACCTGTACGTTAGTGTATGGCGTATACATCCATGCGTCTCACCTGTACGTTAGTGTATGGCGTATACGTCCGTGCGTCTCACCTGTACGTTAGTGTATGGCGTATACGTCCGTGCGTCTCACCTGTATGTTAGTGTATGAAATATACGTCCGTGCGTCTCACCTGTATGTTAGTGTATGACGTATACGTCCGTGCGTCTCACCTGTATGTTAGTGTATGACTGTGAAGATGTAATTTACCCTCTCACTGTATATGCTGTGATACTATGTCATGATATGTATATTTCCCTGTCATTTATTTTGTATAATATGTCATGTAACTTTTCCCTGGTTGTATTAGTTGTAATTCATGTATTTCCTTGGGGGAGCTACTGGTCTCAATGTGTCTCTCTCATACAATTGCAGTCTTGGCATCTAATGTGATTATGTCAATAGCCTGTCCTCTTCTTTCCAGAGTTGTGTATCTAGTCTGTATTTGCATTGGCCAGTGAAGGAATAGTCATTGTTCTGCACAGCAGGGGATCCCTTCATCTACTGTGGCTGGCAGACATATTGGAGCCCTGTGATGGACCAAACCATTGATGATAGGATGTGTGACCCCTACCCCCTGAACATGGTGGGCTGGTCAAGGAGCACAGACAATGCATTTCCCTTTTTGTAACTTCAGAGTGAGCTGAAACTTGGAAGAAGAAGGAGCTCCCAGCCTGGGTGGCTGTGGACACGGACGGAGCTAGGCCTGTGTGGTGGCCCGTGGGATTGTGTGGAACTCTTTGGACTACTGTAAGGACGATTGCTTTGTTATCCGGGCCGAGGATTGTCGGGAAGGGCCCCCGAATCTGTTTTACGTGGAGTTATCGTGTGCTGTTCCAGTGTTCTTGTGAATAAACCTGTTGGATCATCCCTCAGCCTCGTCCATCCTTTGCTCTGTTGTACACCCCCGTCACAATGACGTATACGTCCGTGCGTCTCACCTGTATGTTAGTGTATGACGTATACGTCCGTGCGTCTCACCTGTACGTTAGTGTATGACGTATACGTCCGTGCGTCTCACCTGTATGTTAGTGGATGACGTATACATCCGTGCATCTCATCTGTATGTTAGTGTATGACGTATACGTCCGTGCGTCTCACCTGTACGTTAGTGTATGACGTATACGTCCGTGCGTCTCACCTGTACGTTAGTGTATGACGTATACGTCCGTGCGTCTCACCTGTACGTTAGTGTATGACGTATACGTCCGTGCGTCTCACCTGTATGTTAGTGTATGGCGTATACGTCCGTGCGTCTCACCTGTATGTTAGTGTATGACGTATACGTCCGTGCGTCTCACCTGTATGTTAGTGTATGACGTATACGTCCGTGCGTCTCACCTGTACGTTAGTGTATGACGTATACGTCCGTGCGCGTCACCTGTACGTTAGTGTATGACGTATACGTCCGTGCGTCTCACCTGTACGTTAGTGTATGGCGTATACGTCCATGCGTCTCACCTGTACGTTAGTGTATGAAATATACGTCCGTGCGTCTCACCTGTATGTTAGTGTATGACTGTGAAGATGTAATTTACCCTCTCACTGTATATGCTGTGATACTATGTCATGATATGTATATTTCCCTGTCATTTATTTTGTATAATATGTCATGTAACTTTTCCCTGGTTGTATTAGTTGTAATTCATGTATTTCCTTGGGGGAGCTACTGGTCTCAATGTGTCTCTCTCATACAATTGCAGTCTTGGCATCTAATGTGATTATGTCAATAGCCTGTCCTCTTCTATCCAGAGTTGTGTATCTAGTCTGTAATTGCATTGGCCAGTGAAGGAATAGTCATTGTTCTGCACAGCAGGGGATCCCTTCATCTACTGTGGCTGGCAGACATATTGGAGCCCTGTGATGGACCAAACCATTGATGATAGGATGTGTGACCCCTACCCCCTGAACATGGTGGGCTGGTCAAGGAGCACAGACAATGCATTTCCCTTTTTGTAACTTCAGAGTGAGCTGAAACTTGGAAGAAGAAGGAGCTCCCAGCCTGGGTGGCTGTGGACACGGACGGAGCTAGGCCTGTGTGGTGGCCCGTGGGATTGTGTGGAACTCTTTGGACTACTGTAAGGACGATTGCTTTGTTATCCGGTCCGAGGATTGTCGGGAAGGGCCCCCGAATCTGTTTTACGTGGACTTATCGTGTGCTGTTCCAGTGTTCTTGTGAATAAACCTGTTGGATCATCCCTCAGCCTCGTCCATCCTTTGCTCTGTTGTACACCCCCGTCACAATGACGTATACGTCCGTGCGTCTCACCTGTATGTTAGTGTATGACGTATACGTCCGTGCGTCTCACCTGTACGTTAGTGTATGACGTATACGTCCGTGCGTCTCACCTGTACGTTTGTGTATGACGTATACGTCCGTGCGTCTCACCTGTACGTTAGTGTATGACGTATACGTCCGTGTGTCTCACCTGTATGTTAGTGTATGACGTATACGTCCGTGCGTCTCACCTGTATGTTAGTGTATGATGTATACGTCCGTGCGTCTCACCTGTGCGTTAGTGTATGACGTATACGTCCGTGCGTCTCACCTGTATGTTAGTGTATGGCGTATACGTCCATGCGTCTCACCTGTACGTTAGTGTATGAAATATACGTCCGTGCGTCTCACCTGTACGTTAGTGTATGACGTATACGTCCGTGCGTCTCACCTGTACGTTAGTGTATGACGTATACGTCCGTGCGTCTCACCTGTATGTTAGTGTATGGCGTATACGTCCGTGCGTCTCACCTGTATGTTAGTGTATGACGTATACGTCCGTGCGTCTCACCTGTATGTTAGTGTATGACGTATACGTCCGTGCGTCTCACCTGTACGTTAGTGTATGACGTATACGTCCGTGCGCGTCACCTGTACGTTAGTGTATGACGTATACGTCCGTGCGTCTCACCTGTACGTTAGTGTATGGCGTATACGTCCATGCGTCTCACCTGTACGTTAGTGTATGAAATATACGTCCGTGCGTCTCACCTGTATGTTAGTGTATGAAATATACGTCCGTGCGTCTCACCTGTACGTTAGTGTATGAAATATACGTCCGTGCGTCTCACCTGTATGTTAGTGTATGACGTATACATCCGTGCGTCTCACCTGTATGTTAGTGTATGATGTATACGTCCGTGCGTCTCACCTGTACGTTAGTGTATGACGTATACGTCCGTGCGTCTCACCTGTATGTTAGTGTATGACGTATACGTCCGTGCGTCTCACCTGTATGTTAGTTTATGACGTATACGTCCGTGCGTCTCACCTGTATGTTAGCTGAAGCGTTTGCTGCTCGCCGGGTCTTAGATCCCCCGATTTGGGGCTGATGGTAAACAGTTTATTATCCTGAATCCTCATCTGGTGGATCTCACCGGGGTCGAACTCCCAGGTCTCAGCCCAGAACTCCAGTTCAATCTGCTGATCCGCTGGAAACAAAAAATCCCTACAGAAAAGCACAAATCTTCACTACATCGGATCAACAGGTGACGGGAAAAGGAAAATATTCTAAACTCAGGTGACAAATCACCATCTTGTGGCAGCAAGAAGTAACGCCTGACCCTTGTCCTGTTAAAAGGGTTTGTCCCGCTACACATAGGAAGCTGATCTGCATATACCTGCCAGTACAACTGCACGATCAACATATACTGTGCATGTGTCCTATCCTGTCTGCACATACCTGCCAGGACGAGGGCACGATCAGCACGTACTGTGCATGTGTCCTATCCAGTCTGCATATACCTGCAAGTATGAGTGCACGATCAGTATATACTATGCATGTGTCCTATCACAGTCTGCACATATCTGCCAGGACAAGTGCACGATCGGCATATACTGTGCATGTGTCCTATCCTGTCTGCACATACCTGCCAGGACGAGTGCACGATCAGCATATACTGTGCATTTGTCCTATCCTGTCTGCATATACCAGCCAGGACAAGTGCACGATCGGCATATACTATGCATGTGTCCTATCCTGTCTGCATATACCAGCCAGGACAAGTGCACGATCAGCATATACTGTGCATGTGTCCTATCCTGTCTGCATATACCAGCCAGGACGAGTGCACGATCGGCATATACTGTGCATGTGTCCTATCCTGTCTGCACATACCTGCCAGGTCGAGTGCACGATCAGCATATACTATGCATGAGTCCTATCCTGTCTGCACATACCTGCCAGGACGAGTGCATGATCAGCATATACTGTGCATGTGTCCTATCCTGTCTGCATATACCAGCCAGGACAAGTGCACGATCTACAGGAATTGTGCATGTGCCCTATCTAGTATGCATATACCAGTCAGTACAATTGCATGATCTACAGGAATTGTGCATGTTTCCTATCCTGTCTGCACATACCTGCCAGGTCGAGTGCACGATCAGCATATACTATGCATGAGTCCTATCCTGTCTGCACATACCTGCCAGGACAAGTGCACGATCAGTATATACTGTGCATGTGTCCTATCCAGTCTGAACATATCTGCCAGGGCATATGCACGATCGGCAGGTATTATGCATGTGTCCTATCCTGTCTGCACATATCTGCCAGGACGAGTGCACGATCGGCATATACTGTGCATGTGTCCTATCCTGTCTGCACATATCTGCCAGGACAAGTGCACGATCGGCATATACTGTGCATGTGTCCTATCCTGTCTGCACATATCTGCCAGGACGAGTGCACGATCAGCATATACTGTGCATGAGTCCTATCCAGTCTGAACATACCTGCCAGGACGAGTGCACGATCGGCAGGTATTGTGCATGTGTCCTATCTTGTCACCACGCCTTTATGATTAAGGCCCCAGTACGCGTTTCTCTTTGATGTGGTGGCGGCTTCATACAGATCAGAATGTTACCTAAGACCCCCGTGTTCAGTTTTGTACACTCTTCCTTAGCCGCATAGTCCAGTGTATGGGTTTGGATGTGCGGTCCGTATCTTGTGCCGCAGTTATGTTATTTGAGGTGGGAATGCTGCGGACATAGTGTGCCGTACAGTCACTGCGCACTCACCATCTTACAGGTAATACGCCTTTATTCTCCAATAGAAGTAGAGCCACAAACGGCTCAGACCCCACCGGGGCGGCTCCGAAGTTAAAGTCCAGGAGCACCGGAGAGTTTACAGAGGGGCACCGGCGGATGCTGCTTGAAAAAGTACAAAAATGCATCATGTGACATTCATGGAGCGTTCAGGCCTTATGCAGAGTAAACATATCGGGCTCATCTTCCAGCTATGATACCCTGATGGGTGTTACCTGTGTCGCGTGGGCACCCTGTATATGAGCTCCCCTGGGGTGGGGTCACTTTGCAGGCAGGAATTTAACCTTTGCAGGGAGAAGAGCTTCCAGAGCTGGGTCTTGCTGAGGGCGGCAGCGCCCCCCGCTGGACATGCATCCACCACAGAGAAGGTTGGGTACACACCATGTGCCGTCACCGTACATAGAAACCGCTCCTCACTGATGGCACTGCCAGGATCCAGAGCTACAAAGAGAGAACAGTCAACTCCAGAGCTAAAAAGAAGCTGCAGGTGGCTGCACTCATCGCAGAACACTTCTGCTGCTTTCAAATACAGCGCCACTCCCCCCCACAGGTTGTGTGCGGTATGACAGCTCAGCCCTGATCAGCGGAGCAGAGTCACAATGCTCAGTCTCACTGGACTTCTACACGAGCAGCGGTGTACGTCCTGCTCCTGTGCAGCCAAGTAATGAAAGTCAGCAAACTAGGAGCCGAGTACTGAATCTGCAGCTCTAGTAATGGAAGCTGATCGGCGACATAGAAACAAAAGCACCTTTTGGTGACAGGATGAAGTAGTGGATGGTCCAAGTGTAGGAAACCCGGCGGGCAGGACGAGCGGTGACCCTGATCCTCAGCTTGGTACGTGCCGGCAGGCTGCCCTTATTGTGTTCAAAGTCCAGAGCTGAAGAGAGAAGGACAAAGAATGGAGTAGCCGGTTACCGCTCATGTGGTAGATGGTCATGTGGCTATCGGTATTATCGGCCGTGTGGTAGATGGTGATGTGGTAGGCGGTTGTGTTTTGTGTTATACGGAAAAATGGGTTTTGGTATTATCGGTGGCGTGGTTATTGGTTGTGCGGTTATCTGTTGTGTGGCTATCAATCGTGCAGTTATCAGTCGTGCAATATCGGTCATGTGATTATGGTCGTGCGGTTGTTGGTCGAGCAGTTATCGGTCATGCGGTTATTGATCGAGCGGTTATCGGTCATATGATTATGGTCGTGTGGTTATTGATCGAGCGGTTATCGGTCACATGATTATGGTCATGCAGTTATTGGTCATGTGATATCAGTCATGTTATAATGGTGGTGCGATCAGTCAAGCAATATCGGTCATGTGCTTATGGTCGTGCGGTTATTGGTCGTGCGGTTATTGGTCAAGCGGTTATCTGTCATGTGATTATGGTCATGCAATTATTGGTCGTGTGATATCAGTCGTGTGGTTATCGGTCATGTGATAATGGTCGTGCGATTATCGGTCGTGCGATATCGTTCATGTGATTATGGTCGTGCAGTTATTGGTCAAGTGGTTATCGGTCATGTGATTATGGTCACGCGGTTATTGGTCGTGTGATATCAGTCGTGTGGTTATCGGTCAAGTGATAATGGTCGTGCAATATCGTTCATGTGATTATGGTCATGCAGTTATTGGTCGAGTGGTTATCGGTCATGTGATTATGGTCATGCGGTTATTGGTCGAGTGGTTATCGTTCATGTGATTATGGTCATGCAGTTATTGGTCGAGTGGTTATCGGTCATGTGATTATGGTCATGCAGTTATTGGTCGAGTGGTTATCGGTCATGTGATTATGGTCATGCGGTTATTGGTCGTGTAATATCGGTCGTGTAGTTATCGGTCATGTGATTATAGTTGTGCGATATCGGTTGTGTGGTTATCGCTCATGTGGTTATTAGTCGAGTGGTTATCGCTCATGTGGTTATTGGTCGAGCGGTTATCGGTCATGTGGTTATTGGTTGTTTGGTAGGCAGTCATAGAAACTTAGGAATAGCTGTAACCTCGGCAGCTTTCTGAGCAGCAGAGGTGAGTGGATTTTGGGTAGTGACCAGCAATCTGTCTTTTTACTGACCTGTGACATAAGTGAATAACATCCCCAACAGGTGAAAGTGCAGCAGAAGCCGGCCGTACAATATCGCTGACACCCTGCCGCATCAATCATAATCACTTTTGGCACCTACGCGGCTGTTTAACCCCTTGAATGCTGCTGTCAATAGTTAATAGGAATTTTAAATAGGTGAATAGGACTTTTAAATTCCTATTTTGCATCTGTGTTCTCTAAGAAAGTAAATGTAAAATCAACTGATCTTCAATTTACTATCGAAAGAATAAAATAATCCAGGCCATCAATAAACAGAGAGACGGGGAGGGAATATTTAAATAACGTAAATGAATTAAAATCCTGATGACTTGCATCCCTGGGTCCTGAAAGTGATAGCAGAGGAAAGTTCAGAACCACTAGCCAGAATCTTTTACAATTCCTGGAGAACAGGAGCAGTCCCAGAAGATTGGAGAAGGGCAAATGTTGTCCCTGTCTTCAAAAAAGGAACGAAGATGGAGCCAGGAAATTAAAGGCCTGTGAGCCTAACTTCTATACTAGATTATTAAACAGCGTGTATGTAACTACTTGAATAAGAAAACAGAAATTAGCTGGAGCCAGCATGGGTTTGTAGCAAAGAAGCCATGCCAGACTAATCTAATGTCCTTCTATGATGGAATCACTGACTGGGTGGATCAGGGAAATGCGGTAGATATAGTATTTCTCAACTTCAGCAAAGCATTTGATAAACTATCTCATACCATCCTTATTGAAAAAATGACCAAGTATGAGATTGACAAGGCTAAATGGATTCATAACTGGCTCAGTGATCATACTCAAAGAGAGGTAATAAATGGCTCCACATCCAATTGGAAGAAAACTTCAAGTGGGGTAACACAAGGCTCTGTCTTGGCCCCAGTGTTGTTCAACATTTTTGTAAATAATCTAGATTTGGGAACAGTAGGTAAACTAATCAAATTTGCAGATGATACAAAGCTAGGAGGGATAACCCTAGAGAAGACAGAGAAAGGATTAACAAGGATCTAGATAAGCTGGAACAATGGGCAGCGACTAATAGAATAGTATTTAACTGGGACAAATGCAAAATTCTACATCTGGGCAAGAAAAACCAAAATGACATCTACAGAATGGGAGGAATACGGCTAAGCAACAGCACTTATGAAAAGACTTGGTATACTAATAGATCACAGACTGCACAGGAGTCCACAGTGTGATGCAGCAGCAAAAAAGGCAAACACAGTTCTGGGATGTATTAACAGAAGCATACAGTCTAGATCATGGGAAGTCATTATCCCTGGAATACTGTGTCCAGTTCTGGGCACCACATTTTAAAAAAAGACATCAACAAACTGGAGCAAGTTGGGAGAAGCGCTACCAGGATGGTGAGCGGACTAAAAGCTACGTCCAACAAGGAACAGTTAAAGGATCTGGGAATGCTTGGCTTGCAAAAAAAGAAGGCTAAGAGGAGGCTAAGGCTGGCTTTGCACACTACGACATCGCAGGTGCGATGTTGATGGGGTAAAATCGAAAGTGACGCACATCCGGCGTCACTTGCGATGTCGTAGTGTGTAAAACCTTTTTGATACTATGAACGAGCGCAAAAGCGTCGTTATCATATCATCGGTGTAGTCTCCAACATTTCCATAATGCCGGTGCGGAGACAGGTACGATGTTGTTCCTCGCTCCTGCGGCAGCGCACATCGCTGTGTATGAAGCTGCAGGAGCGAGGAACATCTCCCTACCTGCGTCCCGACTGCTATGAGAAGGAAGGAGGTGGGCGGGATGTTTACATCCTGCTCATCTCCGCCCCTCCGCTGCTATTGGCCGCCAGCCGTGTAACGTCGCTGTGACGCCGCACGACCCGCCCCCTTAGGAAGGAGGCTGGTTGCCGGCCAGAGCGACGTCGCAGGGCAGGTAAGTGCATGTGAAGCTCTCGTAGCGAGAATATTCTCTACAGCAGCTATCAGAAGATATCGCATGTGCGTCGGGGGCGGGGACTATCGCGCTCGACATCGCAGCATCGGCTTGCGATGTTGCAGCGTGCAAAGTACCCCTAAGAGTCGGGGTCACGGTTTTCGTGACACACATCCAGCATCGTTAGCGGTGTCGTTGCGTGTGACACCTACGTGCGACTCCGAACGATCGCAAATAGGGTGAAAATCGTTGATTGTTGACACGTCGTTCAGTTTCAAAATATTGTTCGTCGTTTGGAACGCAGCAGACATATTGCTACGTTTGACACCCTGCCAACGACGAACAACATCCACACGACCGCCTTGGTCAAACAATATATCGCTGAACGATGTAGCGTCGTTTGTGAGATGTGTACGTGTGACCGCTACAAAACGACCTATGAGCGATCTCGGCAAATCGTAACAACGATCTGGCGTGTCACATCGCTAACGAGATCGCTAGCGATAGCGTTGTGTGTAAAGCGGCCTTAACGTTCTATGATTCTATGACTATGGCATCTGAATGGTTAGAGTGTGGGGGTCCACGTCAACCCATCAGCATCCTGAGGTCATGCTTGTGGGGTCCTTTTGACAACAGCTGAACAGGTCCTTTCAGCTATAGGGATCTGTTCAGAAGTTAGCAATATTTAGGTGGTAAAAAAAATGTGTTTTCTAAATTTCCTTGAAAAATCTGAAATTTCTGCTACATTTTGAAAACTCCTAACATAAAAAAAGGAGCTTTTACAGATGGGGCTGATGTAACGAAGACAGGAGGGACTTGTTATTTATTAACTATGTGGTGTGTTGTGATGATCTGGATTAAAGGGATAATCAATCAAAGTTAGAAAATTGCAACATTTTAGAAAGCCCCATTTCTGCTATTTTTATAAATCAACGCAAAACCTATCAAGCTAAATTTACCATTTCATAAAGTAGAATGTGTCACAAAATAACAATCTCAAAATCACTGGGATAAGTTAAAGTGTTCCAGAGTTATCGCCAGATAAAGTGACACCGGTCAAATTTGAAAACTTCGACCCAGTCACTAAAGAGTTAAAACAAAAAAAATGGAGAGAATTCAAATAAAGTACGGAAGTTTCAGAACTTTTCATTGTTAATGCTTATTATTTATTTTATAGTCATTTAGGCCCCGCAGTTACTCACCCACAGGGTCGGTGAGGACGTCATCCGGGTCACACGGGCCAGAGATCTCCTGTTTAGCACTGAGCGTATATTCCAGGGTGCAGACACCATCATTACACAGAAGCAGATCGTAGGACTGAAAACTCCCGACCAGAACGTTCCCCAAGTCGACCGACTCTGGCTCCGTCTGCAGAAATAATCAGGGAAGTATAATATGGAAGAACAGAAGCCTACCTAGAGCCGCAGCCTGACTTACCGACAACCACCCTTTACAGCCCTCGCCATTGATGCGCAAGGTGCAGTGGTTTTTGGGGCTTAGATCATCAAACCACGACAGTACAGTGGCTTTAATGAAGTAATTTCTTTCTTCTTGCGGCACAAATGACCACTTCTGTGCCTGAAAATCAAAATATCACAGTTTAGAGCTCAGAGCAATTATATAAAGTCATCAGCCAGCGGCTCAGGTTGTCCCCGTCAACTAAAAAGCGCTGGCCCACGCTTCCCCCTCTAGGCAGGGGGCACACTTATGGGGTATCTGCACTGGACAATAATTGGGAACAGGCGTTCCTAGGATCGCCCAGTCTAAAAAGGAAGATTTTTGTGTACTCACCGTACTATCTTTTTCTCTGAGCCTTTATTGGGGGACACAGGACCATGCCGTGTCCCCCAATAAGGCGAGAGAGAAAGGTCGCCAATCACCCCCCCCACCAGTCTGCATAAAAATCACCAACAGGAAACGTGCTGCTGACTACCATGACAGTTTTAGTGCACAGAACGATTGTATCAAAGGGTAATTCCCATCTTCATGGCTGGTTATTGTTGATACATTTTGTAAAAACAAGCCCTTTTGCAATTTACGGCTTATTAAAATTTGCAGCGGTTCTTGTAAAAATGAACACTTTTCATTTGTTTACAACTTGTTGTCTGGGAGACCGACCTCCGCTGCTGTCCAGCTTGTAAGCACAGTGCTGCAACTGAGCGTGATCTGTAGATCAGTGGGCTCCAGCGATCATGGTCACCTCTAAAACAGTGCTTACAAGCTCAAGACAAAAGAGTTTGTAAGCAGTGCCCCTGTCCTGCTGTGGAGCAGCGGTGGCCGGTCTCCAAGGCAACTAGATGTAAGCAAAAGAATAGTGTTAAAATCTCAAAAACACCTCATCGATATTAATAAATCGTTTGATGCTGCAAAATTAGTGGGCTTGGGCAAATTTCAAACAATGTGGATAGGCAGAATAAAAAGTACGGTCCGGGCCAATACTATAAAACAACTGACAAACAAGCCAGATTAACCCCCTCTCACCAGGATTTCATTTGGTCTGATAATCCCTGATCTTGGATGCACGGATACGTATTGCACATGATCCGGCTGGATCCTCCACTCGAAGTGCACGGGGACTCTGCAGACGTTTCTTATGGAATAGCATTGCTCGCACCGGCTGCCCACCGAGGTCGGCTTAAAGTAAAGTCTTCCTTCTTTTTCTAGAGACAGTTGTGGAGTTTCCGCTCGACAGAACAAGACGATCTCCTGCAGAATACAACACACCGAGGAACAGAAGTGGACGTCATTTCTATATTATTAGATGTGGCCCCAGATATACACAGCATTCAGTAATAACCCCCCACGTGGAGCACTCTCTGCCGATCTCTATGCTATATCTCTACCATATACACAGCATTCTGTCAATGAGTAATAACCCCCCACGTGGAGCACTCTCTGCCGATCTCTATGCTATATCTCTACCATATACACAGCATTCTGTCAATGAGTAATAACCCCCCACGTGGAGCACTCTCTGCCGATCTCTATGCTACATCTCTACCATATACACAGCATTCTGTCAATGAGTAATAACCCCCCACGTGGAGCACTCTCTGCTGAGCTCTATGCTACATCTCTACCATATACACAGCATTCTGTCAATGAGTAATAACCCCCCACGTGGAGCACTCTCTGCCGATCTCTATGCTACATCTCTACCATATACACAGCATTCAGTAATAACCCCCCACGTGGAGCACTCTCTGCCGATCTCTATGCTACATCTCTACCATATACACAGCATTCAGTAATAACCCCCCACGTGGAGCACTCTCTGCCGATCTCTATGCTATATCTCTACCATATACACAGCATTCTGTCAATGAGTAATAACCCCCCACGTGGAGCACTCTCTGCCGATCTCTATGCTACATCTCTACCATATACACAGCATTCTGTCAATGAGTAATAACCCCCCACGTGGAGCACTCTCTGCTGAGCTCTATGCTACATCTCTACCATATACACAGCATTCTGTCAATGAGTAATAACCCCCCACGTGGAGCACTCTCTGCCGATCTCTATGCTACATCTCTACCATATACACAGCATTCAGTAATAACCCCCCACGTGGAGCACTCTCTGCCGATCTCTATGCTACATCTCTACCATATACACAGCATTCTGTCAATGAGTAATAACCCCCCACGTGGAGCACTCTCTGCCGATCTCTATGCTATATCTCTACCATATACACAGCATTCAGCAATAACCCCCCACGTGGAGCACTCTCTGCCGAGCTCTATGCTACATCTCTACCATATACACAGCATTCTGTCAATGAGTAATAACCCCCCACGTGGAGCACTCCCTGCCGATCTCTATGCTACATCTCTACCATATACACAGCATTCTGTCAATGAGTAATAACCCCCCACGTGGAGCACTCTCTGCCGATCTCTATGCTATATCTCTACCATATACAGAGCATTCTGTCAATGAGTAATAACCCTCCACGTGGAGCACTCTCTGCCGATCTCTATGCTACATCTCTACCATATACAGAGCATTCTGTCAATGAGTAATAACCCCCCACGTGGAGCACTCTCTGCCGATCTCTATGCTATATCTCTACCATATACACAGCATTCTGTCAATGAGTAATAACCCCCCACGTGGAGCACTCTCTGCCGATCTCTATGCTACATCTCTACCATATACACAGCATTCTGTCAATGAGTAATAACCCCCCACGTGGAGCACTCTCTGCCGATCTCTATGCTATATCTCTACCATATACAGAGCATTCTGTCAATGAGTAATAACCCCCCACGTGGAGCACTCTCTGCCGATCTCTATGCTATATCTCTACCATATATACAGCATTCTGTCAATGAGTAATAACCCCCCACATGGAGCACTCTCTGCCGAGCTCTATGCTACATCTCTACCATATACACAGCATTCTGTCAATGAGTAATAACCCCCCACGTGGAGCACTCTCTGCCGATCTCTATGCTACATCTCTACCATATACACAGCATTCTGTCAATGAGTAATAACCCCCCACGTGGATCACTCTCTGCCGATCTCTATGCTACATCTCTACCATATCCACAGCATTCTGTCAATGAGTAATAACCCCCCACGTGGAGCACTCTCTGCCGATCTCTATGCTACATCTCTACCATATACACAGCATTCTGTCAATGAGTAATAACCCCCCACGTGGAGCACTCTCTGCCGATCTCTATGCTATATCTCTACCATATACACAGCATTCTGTCAATGAGTAATAACCCCCCACGTGGAGCACTCTCTGCCGATCTCTATGCTACATCTCTACCATATACAGAGCATTCTGTCAATGAGTAATAACCCCCCACGTGGAGCACTCTCTGCCGATCTCTATGCTATATCTCTACCATATACACAGCATTCTGTCAATGAGTAATAACCCCACACGTGGAGCACTCTCTGCCGATCTCTATGCTATATCTCTACCATATACAGAGCATTCTGTCAATGAGTAATAACCCCCCACGTGGCGCACTCTCTGCCGATCTCTATGCTACATCTCTACCATATACAGAGCATTCTGTCAATGAGTAATAACCCCCCACGTGGGGCACTCTCTGCCGATCTCTATGCTACATCTCTACCATATACAGAGCATTCTGTCAATGAGTAATAACCCTCCACGTGGAGCACTCTCTGCCGAGCTCTATGCTACATCTCTACCATATACAGAGCATTCTGTCAATGAGTAATAACCCCCCACGTGGAGCACTCTCTGCCGAGCTCTATGCTATATCTCTACCATATACACAGCATTCTGTCAATGAGTAATAACCCCCCACGTGGAGCACTCTCTGCCGATCTCTATGCTATATCTCTACCATATACAGAGCATTCTGTCAATGAGTAATAACCCCCCACGTGGAGCACTCTCTGCCGAGCTCTATGCTACATCTCTACCATATACAGAGCATTCTGTCAATGAGTAATAACCCCCCACGTGGAGCACTCTCTGCTGAGCTCTATGCTATATCTCTACCATATACAGAGCATTCTGTCAATGAGTAATAACCCCCCACGTGGAGCACTCTCTGCTGAGCTCTATGCTATATCTCTACCATATACAGAGCATTCTGTCAATGAGTAATAACCCCCCACGTGGAGCACTCTCTGCCGATCTCTATGCTACATCTCTACCATAAACAGAGCATTCTGTCAATGAGTAATAACCCCCCACGTGGAGCACTCTCTGCCGAGCTCTATGCTATATCTCTACCATATACACAGCATTCTGTCAATGAGTAATAACCCCCCACGTGGAGCACTCTCTGCCGATCTCTATGCTATATCTCTACCATATACAGAGCATTCTGTCAATGAGTAATAACCCCCCACGTGGAGCACTCTCTGCCGATCTCTATGCTATATCTCTACCATATACACAGCATTCTGTCAATGAGTAATAACCCCCCACGTGGAGCACTCTCTGCCGAGCTCTATGCTACATCTCTACCATATACAGAGCATTCTGTCAATGAGTAATAACCCCCCACGTGGAGCACTCTCTGCCGATCTCTATGCTACATCTCTACCATATACAGAGCATTCTGTCAATGAGTAATAACCCCCCACGTGGAGCACTCTCTGCCGATCTCTATGCTATATCTCTACCATATACACAGCATTCTGTCAATGAGTAATAACCCCCCACGTGGAGCACTCTCTGCCGATCTCTATGCTATATCTCTACCATATACAGAGCATTCGGTCAATGAGTAATAACCCCCCACGTGGGGCACTCTCTGCCGATCTCTATGCTACATCTCTACCATATACACAGCATTCTGTCAATGAGTAATAACCCCCCACGTGGGGCACTCTCTGCCGATCTCTATGCTACATCTCTACCATATACACAGCATTCTGTCAATGAGTAATAACCCCCCACGTGGAGCACTCTCTGCCGATCTCTATGCTACATCTCTACCATATACAGAGCATTCTGTCAATGAGTAATAACCCCCCACGTGGAGCACTCTCTGCCGAGCTCTATGCTACATCTCTACCATATACACAGCATTCTGTCAATGAGTAATAACCCCCCACGTGGATCACTCTCTGCCGATCTCTATGCTACATCTCTACCATATCCACAGCATTCTGTCAATGAGTAATAACCCCCCACGTGGAGCACTCTCTGCCGATCTCTATGCTACATCTCTACCATATACAGAGCATTCTGTCAATGAGTAATAACCCCCCACGTGGAGCACTCTCTGCCGATCTCTATGCTATATCTCTACCATATACACAGCATTCTGTCAATGAGTAATAACCCCACACGTGGAGCACTCTCTGCCGATCTCTATGCTATATCTCTACCATATACAGAGCATTCTGTCAATGAGTAATAACCCCCCACGTGGGGCACTCTCTGCCGATCTCTATGCTACATCTCTACCATATACAGAGCATTCTGTCAATGAGTAATAACCCTCCACGTGGAGCACTCTCTGCCGAGCTCTATGCTATATCTCTACCATATACAGAGCATTCTGTCAATGAGTAATAACCCCCCACGTGGAGCACTCTCTGCCGATCTCTATGCTATATCTCTACCATATACACAGCATTCTGTCAATGAGTAATAACCCCACACGTGGAGCACTCTCTGCCGATCTCTATGCTATATCTCTACCATATACAGAGCATTCTGTCAATGAGTAATAACCCCCCACGTGGGGCACTCTCTGCCGATCTCTATGCTACATCTCTACCATATACAGAGCATTCTGTCAATGAGTAATAACCCTCCACGTGGAGCACTCTCTGCCGAGCTCTATGCTATATCTCTACCATATACAGAGCATTCTGTCAATGAGTAATAACCCCCCACGTGGAGCACTCTCTGCCGATCTCTATGCTATATCTCTACCATATACACAGCATTCTGTCAATGAGTAATAACCCCACACGTGGAGCACTCTCTGCCGATCTCTATGCTATATCTCTACCATATACACAGCATTCTGTCAATGAGTAATAACCCCCCACGTGGAGCACTCTCTGCCGATCTCTATGCTACATCTCTACCATATACAGAGCATTCTGTCAATGAGTAATAACCCTCCACGTGGGGCACTCTCTGCCGATCTCTATGCTACATCTCTACCATATACAGAGCATTCTGTCAATGAGTAATAACCCTCCACGTGGAGCACTCTCTGCCGAGCTCTATGCTATATCTCTACCATATACACAGCATTCTGTCAATGAGTAATAACCCCACACGTGGAGCACTCTCTGCCGATCTCTATGCTATATCTCTACCATATACAGAGCATTCTGTCAATGAGTAATAACCCCCCACGTGGGGCACTCTCTGCCGATCTCTATGCTACATCTCTACCATATACAGAGCATTCTGTCAATGAGTAATAACCCTCCACGTGGAGCACTCTCTGCCGAGCTCTATGCTACATCTCTACCATATACAGAGCATTCTGTCAATGAGTAATAACCCCCCACGTGGAGCACTCTCTGCCGAGCTCTATGCTATATCTCTACCATATACACAGCATTCTGTCAATGAGTAATAACCCCCCACGTGGAGCACTCTCTGCCGATCTCTATGCTATATCTCTACCATATACAGAGCATTCTGTCAATGAGTAATAACCCCCCACGTGGAGCACTCTCTGCCGAGCTCTATGCTACATCTCTACCATATACAGAGCATTCTGTCAATGAGTAATAACCCCCCACGTGGAGCACTCTCTGCTGAGCTCTATGCTATATCTCTACCATATACAGAGCATTCTGTCAATGAGTAATAACCCCCCACGTGGAGCACTCTCTGCTGAGCTCTATGCTACATCTCTACCATATACAGAGCATTCTGTCAATGAGTAATAACCCCCCACGTGGAGCACTCTCTGCCGATCTCTATGCTATATCTCTACCATATACAGAGCATTCTGTCAATGAGTAATAACCCCCCACGTGGCGCACTCTCTGCTGAGCTCTATGCTATATCTCTACCATATACAGAGCATTCTGTCAATGAGTAATAACCCCCCACGTGGAGCACTCTCTGCTGAGCTCTATGCTACATCTCTACCATATACAGAGCATTCTGTCAATGAGTAATAACCCCCCACGTGGAGCACTCTCTGCTGATCTCTATGCTATATCTCTACCATATACAGAGCATTCTGTCAATGAGTAATAACCCCCCACGTGGAGCACTCTCTGCCGATCTCTATGCTATATCTCTACCATATACACAGCATTCTGTCAATGAGTAATAACCCCCCACGTGGAGCACTCTCTGCCGATCTCTATGCTACATCTCTACCATATACAGAGCATTCTGTCAATGAGTAATAACCCCCCACGTGGAGCACTCTCTGCCGATCTCTATGCTACATCTCTACCATATACACAGCATTCTGTCAATGAGTAATAACCCCCCACGTGGAGCACTCTCTGCCGATCTCTATGCTATATCTCTACCATATACAGAGCATTCGGTCAATGAGTAATAACCCCCCACGTGGGGCACTCTCTGCCGATCTCTATGCTACATCTCTACCATATACAGAGCATTCTGTCAATGAGTAATAACCCCCCACGTGGAGCACTCTCTGCCGATCTCTATGCTATATCTCTACCATATACAGAGCATTCGGTCAATGAGTAATAACCCCCCACGTGGAGCACTCTCTGCCGATCTCTATGCTACATCTCTACCATATACACAGCATTCTGTCAATGAGTAATAACCCCCCACGTGGAGCACTCTCTGCCGATCTCTATGCTATATCTCTACCATATACAGAGCATTCTGTCAATGAGTAATAACCCCCCACGTGGAGCACTCTCTGCCGATCTCTATGCTATATCTCTACCATATACACAGCATTCTGTCAATGAGTAATAACCCCACACGTGGAGCACTCTCTGCCGATCTCTATGCTATATCTCTACCATATACAGAGCATTCTGTCAATGAGTAATAACCCCCCACGTGGAGCACTCTCTGCCGATCTCTATGCTACATCTCTACCATATACAGAGCATTCGGTCAATGAGTAATAACCCCCCATGTGGAGCACTCTCTGCCGATCTCTATGCTACATCTCTACCATATACAGAGCATTCTGTCAATGAGTAATAACCCCCCACGTGGAGCACTCTCTGCTGAGCTCTATGCTATATCTCTACCATATACACAGCATTCTGTCAATGAGTAATAACCCCCCACGTGGAGCACTCTCTGCCGATCTCTATGCTATATCTCTACCATATACAGAGCATTCTGTCAATGAGTAATAACCCCCCACGTGGAGCACTCTCTGCCGAGCTCTATGCTACATCTCTACCATATACAGAGCATTCTGTCAATGAGTAATAACCCCCCACGTGGAGCACTCTCTGCCGAGCTCTATGCTATATCTCTACCATATACAGAGCATTCTGTCAATGAGTAATAACCCCCCACGTGGAGCACTCTCTGCCGATCTCTATGCTATATCTCTACCATATACAGAGCATTCTGTCAATGAGTAATAACCCCCCACGTGGAGCACTCTCTGCCGATCTCTATGCTATATCTCTACCATATACAGAGCATTCTGTCAATGAGTAATAACCCCACACGTGGAGCACTCTCTGCCGATCTCTATGCTACATCTCTACCATATACAGAGCATTCTGTCAATGAGTAATAACCCCCCACGTGGAGCACTCTCTGCCGAGCTCTATGCTACATCTCTACCATATACAGAGCATTCTGTCAATGAGTAATAACCCCCCACGTGGAGCACTCTCTGCTGAGCTCTATGCTATATCTCTACCATATACAGAGCATTCTGTCAATGAGTAATAACCCCCCACGTGGAGCACTCTCTGCCGAGCTCTATGCTATATCTCTACCATATACACAGCATTCTGTCAATGAGTAATAACCCCCCACGTGGAGCACTCTCTGCTGAGCTCTATGCTACATCTCTACCATATACAGAGCATTCTGTCAATGAGTAATAACCCCCCACGTGGAGCACTCTCTGCCGATCTCTATGCTATATCTCTACCATATACACAGCATTCTGTCAATGAGTAATAACCCCCCACGTGGAGCACTCTCTGCCGATCTCTATGCTATATCTCTACCATATACACAGCATTCTGTCAATGAGTAATAACCCCCCACGTGGAGCACTCTCTGCTGAGCTCTATGCTACATCTCTACCATATACAGAGCATTCTGTCAATGAGTAATAACCCCCCACGTGGAGCACTCTCTGCCGATCTCTATGCTACATCTCTACCATATACACAGCATTCTGTCAATGAGTAATAACCCCCCACGTGGAGCACTCTCTGCCGATCTCTATGCTATATCTCTACCATATACAGAGCATTCTGTCAATGAGTAATAACCCCCCACGTGGATCACTCTCTGCCGATCTCTATGCTATATCTCTACCATATACACAGCATTCTGTCAATGAGTAATAACCCCCCACGTGGAGCACTCTCTGCCGATCTCTATGCTATATCTCTACCATATACAGAGCATTCGGTCAATGAGTAATAACCCCCCACGTGGGGCACTCTCTGCCGATCTCTATGCTACATCTCTACCATATACAGAGCATTCTGTCAATGAGTAATAACCCCCCACGTGGAGCACTCTCTGCCGATCTCTATGCTATATCTCTACCATATACAGAGCATTCGGTCAATGAGTAATAACCCCCCACGTGGAGCACTCTCTACCGATCTCTATGCTACATCTCTACCATATACAGAGCATTCGGTCAATGAGTAATAACCCCCCACGTGGGGCACTCTCTGCCGATCTCTATGCTATATCTCTACCATATACACAGCATTCTGTCAATGAGTAATAACCCCCCACGTGGAGCACTCTCTGCCGAGCTCTATGCTACATCTCTACCATATACAGAGCATTCTGTCAATGAGTAATAACCCCCCACGTGGAGCACTCTCTGCCGATCTCTATGCTACATCTCTACCATATACAGAGCATTCTGTCAATGAGTAATAACCCCCCACGTGGAGCACTCTCTGCTGAGCTCTATGCTATATCTCTACCATATACACAGCATTCTGTCAATGAGTAATAACCCCCCACGTGGAGCACTCTCTGCTGAGCTCTATGCTATATCTCTACCATATACACAGCATTCTGTCAATGAGTAATAACCCCCCACGTGGAGCACTCTCTGCCGATCTCTATGCTACATCTCTACCATATACACAGCATTCTGTCAATGAGTAATAACCCCCCACGTGGAGCACTCTCTGCCGAGCTCTATGCTACATCTCTACCATATACAGAGCATTCTGTCAATGAGTAATAACCCCCCACGTGGAGCACTCTCTGCCGATCTCTATGCTACATCTCTACCATATACACAGCATTCTGTCAATGAGTAATAACCCCCCACGTGGAGCACTCTCTGCCGAGCTCTATGCTATATCTCTACCATATACAGAGGTCTCACTGGAGGCAGAAAAATCAGACACAAAACCCTGTAAAAATATATACATTTTTTATGCATTTCTTGACATGTATTTCTCTGCTTCTAGATGGTTAAATGGTAACATTTTGAGCATTTTTCATAATGAAACATAACAAGAAATGACATACAACGTGTAGTAAAGCCGCGCTATGTGCACTATAATTGCATTTTCTTTCTGAAATCAACAGAAAGTCATGTAGGCCTCCTTCACACATCCGTGTCTCCAAGGACATGTGATATCCGTTTTCAAACGTACCTAAAGGCTGCTTTAAACATATCAGTTTATCGTGCGTTCGCACCCACCCCCATCGTTTGTGTGATACGAGCAATTTGTTGCCCGTGTCACACAAACTCGGTAACCCCCGTCACACGCACTTACCTCCCGAACGACCTCGCTGTGGGCGGCGAACATCCACTTCCTGAAGGGGGAGGGACATTCAGCGTCACAGCGACGTCACACAGCGGCCGGCCAATAGAAGCGGAGGGGCGGAGATGAGCGGGACGTAACATCCCGCCCACCTCCTTCCTTCCGCATTGCCGGCGGGACACAGGTAAGCGGTGTTCATCGTTCCGGGATGTCACACGGAGCGATGTGTGCTGCACCGGGAACGATGAACAACCGGCGCGCAGAAGGACGTTCGATTTTTTTGAAATGAGTGATGTGTCAACGAGCAACGATAAGGTGAGTATTTTTGCTCGATCACAGTCGCTCGTAGCCGTCACACGCAATGATATGTCAAACGAGGCCGGATGTGCGTCACTAACGACGTGACAACAACCACATATCGTTTGATAAATCGTAGTGTGTAACGCGCCCTTTAGACACAGACACACGTAGACCCATTAAATTCAGTGGGTTTGCACACACGTCTGTGTTTTCACGTGGAATACGTGTCCGTGTGCTCCATACTGTGACATGTCAGTTTTCTGCTGGCAGCACGGGTGTCACACGGACCGCACACTGATGTAATCTGTTAGACATCAGTGTGATACATACCGGGGAAAACACAGGTCACATAAAAATAAAGAGTTTTTATACTTACCTGTCTCTGGCGCTGCTATCTCCGGAGAAGCTGTTGTTTTCCGGATCCCATTCATTATGCTCATGCATATTCACTGCACTGACCGTGGACCCGGAAGTAACAGCAGCGCCCGGGACAGGTAAGTATACCAGCTCATGCTGTCTGTGTGTTATCCTGAAGTCACACTGACAGCACATGTAGAATACACATACGGACACATGGATGGCCTTATGTACTCTCCCCACGGACTGTGACACGTGTGTGTTTAATGCACGGATATGTGAAAGAGTATGTTAAACGTGTTTTAACACAGGTTTTGAATGAAATCCTACTTAAACATTGGCGTGAACATGAAACTCTTGAGAACAACTCCAGACAGGTCTGTATATTGAGGGCTTGGTCCGTGCAGGGAAGACTCACCTGTGTATAGTCCGGGCTGCAGTTTAGCAGCAGCGGCACAGTGTGTTTTACTAGTCCACCTTCACTCGGACTGGTCCTCGCCAGTAAAATCTGATGGGATCCGGGGTCCAGGTGACCGGACCTTGGTTTCACGTGGACCTCAGGGCAGCTCTTCTCATCCATCACAAATGTCATTATAGTAGGTCCTGTATTCTGCAGCAGCAGGGTGCGGTGAGTGCGGTCATCTTGTTTAGCCGGTGGAAAAAGCTGTGACAAATGGAGAGAATATGAAGCTTCTTGTCTCACGGGTTACAAGTAAATCTCGTTTTTACTTTCCTTACCATCCGTGGAGAATCCAGCACACACCTGGGTACAAAATGTTCTTGTCCCAATGCGAAAGTGTGTCCCCTCGCTCTAAGCGTAATGCACCACGGAGGACAAACAGTGATCTCCTTCACGTTGCGATAATCACGCTGAACCTGGAAGACAAGAGGGCCACCAGGATTTGAGAGGCTGACCGCATGCTTCGTAGTCACCTGACATAGTTGTGCCATTTATCTTCTTAATTAATTTGGCCAATTATTGTTAAGGGCCCTTAGAAATAAGTGCATTTTCCAGTGTAATTCACACATCTCCCATTCGCTCACCTTATAAAAGACAAAGCCCTCCAGTTCCGCAGCATACAAAGAATTGATCTGTGCTGGGTGGAAGATGGCTCTGAAGGCCGTGGACTTGAGCGGTGGTATCTCCGTGCACTCGGGGGTGATCCTAAAAGGGCTGCCAGGCTTACAGGTCCAGATGACGGTCACCTTGCCTTTAGTGTGATTGGTCAAAGAGAGGGGACGGGGTTCCTGGGAGCTGCACTCACAGCGGCCAAAATCAAAGTGTCTGGTGCTGGCTGTGATATGGGAGGTCGGGCTGGGGGCCTCGGGGTTAAACTCATCATGGAAGTATTCGGTGGAGGCGTCGGATGGGGCACACGTCTCAGGAGACGGGGAATCTGGACCCTGGAGAGAAGAAATAAGAGACCAAGATTCTGACAATGTGGAAAAAGAAACCTAAACAATCACATGATACCAATATTCTTATATCTGGGGTCACAGCCCCGACCTCGCCTGCAGGAGCGGGGAGCCAGCTCTTTTACCTATACACATGTGTCATTTATATTATTTTTTTATTTAGAAAGAAAAAGAAGAAAACGATTCTATTGTAGCTTTTATTTTGTGATAACGTACCCCAAACATCATGGATAGTGATAAAGGCACAAGTTGTTCTGATGTTATGAACAATCTGTATAATATTTAATAAAGTTTTGGGACTTACATGTAATAAAAGATTATTTATTGGAAAAATTGTGCATTTGTGTCAGCTTTTTTTTAAAGTATAATGCAATGGCTCCTATTTGTCAGTATATCACCCGTGTGTACACATATTACACATATCTAACTACAGGGCAGCACGGTGGCTCAGTGGTTATCACTACAGTCTTGTGGTGGCTCAGTGGTTATCACTGCAGTCTTGTGGTGGCTCAGTGGTTAGTACTGTAGTCTTGTGGTGGCTCAGTGGTTACCACTGTAGTCTTGTGGTGACTCAGTAGTTAGCACTGCAGTCTTGTGGTGGCTCAGTGGTTAGCACTGCAGTCTTGTGGTGGCTCAGTGGTTAGTACTGAAGTCTTGTGTTGGCTCAGTGGTTATCACTGTAGTCTTGTGGTGGCTCAGTGGTTAGCACTGCAGTCTTCTGGTGGCTCAGTAGTTAGCACTGCAGTCTTGAGGTGGCTCAGTAGTTACCACTGCAGTCTTGAGGTGGCTCAGTGGTTAGCACTGGAGTCTTGTGGTCGCCCAGTGTTAGCACTGCAGTTTTGTGGTGGCTCAGTAGTTAGCACTGCAGTCTTGAGGTGGCTCAGTGGTTAGCACTGCAGTCTTGTGGTGGCTCAGTGTTTAGCACTGCAGTCTCTAGAGGTGTCAGTGGTTAGCACTGCAGTCTTGTGGTGGCTCAGTGGTTAGTACTGTACTCTTGTGGTGGCTCAGTGGTTACCACTGTAGTCTTGTGGTGACTCAGTAGTTAGCACTGCAGTCTTGTGGTGGCTCAGTGGTTAGCACTGCAGTCTTGTGGTGGCTCAGTGGTTAGTACTGTAGTCTTGTGGTGGCTCAGTGGTTAGCACTGTAGTCTTGTGGTGGCTCAGTGGTTAGCACTGCAGTCTTCTGGTGGCTCAGTAGTTAGCACTGCAGTCTTGAGGTGGCTCAGTAGTTACCACTGCAGTCTTGAGGTGGCTCAGTAGTTAGCACTGTAGTCTTGTGGTCGCTCAGTGTTAGCACTGCAGTTTTGTGGTGGCTCAGTAGTTAGCACTGCAGTCTTGAGGTGGCTCAGTGGTTAGCACTGCAGTCTTGTGGTGGCTCAGTGTTTAGCACTGCAGTCTCTAGAGGTGTCAGTGGTTAGCACTGCAGTCTTGAGGTGGGTCAATGGTTAGAACTGCAGTCTTGAGGTGGATCAGTGGTTAGCACTGTAGTCTTGTGGTGACTCCGTAGTTAGCACTGCAGTCTTGAGGTGGCTCAGTGGTTAGCACTGCAGTCTTGTGGTGGCTAAGTGGTTAACACGGCAGTCTTGAGGTGGCTCAGTGGTTAGCACTGCAGTCTTGCAGTGCTGGGGTTTTTGGTTCAAATCCCACCAAGGACACCATCTGCAAGGGGTTTGTATGTTGTCCCCGCGTTTGCGTGGGTTTCCTCTGGGTTCTCCGGTTTCCTCCCACCCTCCAAAGACATACACATAGGGAATTTAGATTGTGAGCCCCGATGGGGACAGTGTTGCCCATGTATGTAACGTGCTGTGGAATTAATAGCGCTATATAAATGAATAAATATGATTATATTATAAGTATGTCCTAACAACAGCAAATACAGTATGGCAGCCGTGGGGCCCTTCAATGCTCCGGGCTGTCTGCCATTGTGATGTACGGGCCCCTGTCATGTCAGAGATTCCCTGCAATGCTATACAGGGGACCCAGCACAACACATCAGATCCCCTTCATGTGACGCCCCCCATTACAAATCCCACCGGTTCTAGGAGTGCGAGCGCTCCGCTGGGGTCTGCGCTGAGCTGCCCGCTTTCCAGCATGGCGTCCAGGATGTCAGGAGAGTAGACAGATAGGCCCCGCGCCATATTAGTTCTGTAGATAGAAAGGTGTTTTGGACGGATGATGGCGGGTTTATCCATATCTGAGTGACAGGTGCCGATCAGATCCACAAACAGAGGGTCCTGGACGAAGCAGAGGACGATTGTCATCCACAAATGTGCCTAAAAACACGATAAATCTAACAGCAGACAGTTATTACAGAGCTACCTGGTGGTGGATGAGACAGGCGACCCTCCGATAGTGCGGGATCGGGTGCATCGGAGAGAAGGTGATCCTTACACTCCGCGTCTCCTTAGGACCCAGATTCCCAAAGAGGGGATCGAAGCAGAAAACGCTTTCACTGCTGTCGATGTCAAACTGGTAGACGGCGGGCACCTCCGAGGAGTTGGTGACGTCCAGGGTCCGCACAGCTTTCTCCTCCAATTGCAACAAGCCAAAATCCACTAAAGACGTCTGTAAGGAAATCAGGGGCCCTGCAAAATAATGATCCAAGAATGAAGTGTATCTCGTAGGTGAGAGACTTGTCTGACTGCACCAGTAAATCACAACGGAAGTCGGAGTCCTCTATGAGTTATCGTAGAAGTGCCCATCTATCTGTAAGTGTTCTAATATTACAGGTGATGTGGAGTCACAGTAACCCTTAAAGGGGTTGTTCACTACTGCGATATTGATGACCTATCATTTGTATAGGTCCTCAGTACGAGATCAGTGAGGGTCCGACATCAAGAACCTCCATGATTGGCTGTTTATAGCTCCAGCACCGGCCAACTATAGACAATAAATGGAGCAGAGACACAGAGTATCAGTACATGCAGTGGCCCAGGAGGTACAAGCAGAAGACCTGGGAAATACATGCAGAGGCCTGGGAGGTACAAGCAGAAGACCTGGGAGGTACAGGTGGAGGGCCCGAGAAGTACATGCAGAGGCCCGGGAGGCACATGCAGAGGGCTCGGGAGGTACATGCAGAGGGCCCAGGAGGTACATGCAGAGGGCCCGGGAGGTACATGCAGAGGGCCCGGGAGGTACATGTAGAGGGCCCGGAAGGTACATGCAGAGGGCTCGGGAGGTACAGGTAGAGGGCCCGAGAGGTACATGCAGAGGCCCGGGAGGTACATGCAGAGGGCCCGGGAGGTACATGCAGAGGGCCCGGGAGGTACATGCAGAGGGCCCGGGAGGTACATGCAGAGGGCCCGGGAGGTACATGCAGAGAGCCCGGGAGGTACATGCAGAGAGCCCGGGAGGTACATGCAGAGAGCCCGGGAGGTACATGTAGAGGGCTTGGGAGGTACATGCAGCGGACCCGGGTGGTACAAGCAGAGGGCCTGGGAGGTACAAACAGAGGGCCCAGGAGGTACATGTAGAGGGCTAGGAGGTACATGTAGAGGGTTGGTAGGTACATGTAGAAAGCTGGTAGGTACAAACAGATGACCAGGGAGGTACAAGCAGAGGGCTCGGGAGGTACATGCAGAGGGCCGGGAGGTACATGCAGAGGGCTCGGGAGGTACATGCAGAGGACCCGGGAGGTACATGCAGAGGGCCCGGGAGGTACATGCAGAGGGCCCGGGAGGTACATGCAGAGGGCCCGGGAGGTACATGCAGAGGGCCCGGGAGGTACATGCAGAGAGCCCGGGAGGTACATGCAGAGAGCCCGGGAGGTACATGCAGAGGGCCCGGGAGGTACATGCAGAGGGCCCGGGAGGTACATGCAGAGAGCCCGGGAGGTACATGCAGAGAGCCCGGGAGGTACATGTAGAGGGCTTGGGAGGTACATGCAGCGGACCCAGGTGGTACAAGCAGAGGGCCTGGGAGGTACAAACAGAGGGCCCAGGAGGTACATGCAGAGGGCCCGGGAGGTACATGCAGAGGGCCCGGGAGGTACATGCAGAGGGCCTGGGAGGTACAAACAGAGGGCCCAGGAGGTAGAAGTGCCCATCTATCTGTAAGTGTTCTAATATTACAGGTGATGTGGAGTCACAGTAACCCTTAAAGGGGTTGTTCACTACTGCGATATTGATGACCTATCATTTGTATAGGTCCTCAGTACGAGATCAGTGAGGGTCCGACATCAAGAACCTCCATGATTGGCTGTTTATAGCTCCAGCACCGGCCAACTATAGACAATAAATGGAGCAGAGACACAGAGTATCAGTACATGCAGTGGCCCAGGAGGTACAAGCAGAAGACCTTGGAAATACATGCAGAGGCCTGGGAGGTACAAGCAGAAGACCTGGGAGGTACAGGTGGAGGGCCCGAGAAGTACATGCAGAGGCCCGGGAGGCACATGCAGAGGGCTCGGGAGGTACATGCAGAGGGCCCAGGAGGTACATGCAGAGGGCCCGGGAGGTACATGCAGAGGGCCCGGGAGGTACATGTAGAGGGCCCGGAAGGTACATGCAGAGGGCTCGGGAGGTACAGGTAGAGGGCCCGAGAGGTACATGCAGAGGCCCGGGAGGTACATGCAGAGGGCCCGGGAGGTACATGCAGAGGGCCCGGGAGGTACATGCAGAGGGCCCGGGAGGTACATGCAGAGGGCCCGGGAGGTACATGCAGAGGGCCCGGGAGGTACATGCAGAGAGCCCGGGAGGTACATGCAGAGAGCCCGGGAGGTACATGTAGAGGGCTTGGGAGGTACATGCAGCGGACCCGGGTGGTACAAGCAGAGGGCCTGGGAGGTACAAACAGAGGGCCCAGGAGGTACATGTAGAGGGCTAGGAGGTACATGTAGAGGGTTGGTAGGTACATGTAGAAAGCTGGTAGGTACAAACAGATGACCAGGGAGGTACAAGCAGAGGGCTCGGGAGGTACATGCAGAGGGCCGGGAGGTACATGCAGAGGGCTCGGGAGGTACATGCAGAGGACCCGGGAGGTACATGCAGAGGACCCGGGAGGTACATGCAGAGGGCCCGGGAGGTACATGCAGAGGGCCCGGGAGGTACATGCAGAGGGCCCGGGAGGTACATGCAGAGAGCCCGGGAGGTACATGCAGAGAGCCCGGGAGGTACATGTAGAGGGCTTGGGAGGTACATGCAGCGGACCCAGGTGGTACAAGCAGAGGGCCTGGGAGGTACAAACAGAGGGCCCAGGAGGTACATGCAGAGGGCCCGGGAGGTACATGCAGAGGGCCCGGGAGGTACATGCAGAGGGCCCGGGAGGTACATGCAGAGGGCATGGGAGGTACAAACAGAGGGCCCAGGAGGTACATGTAGAGGGCTAGGAGGTACATGTAGAGGGTTGGTAGGTACATGTAGAAAGCTGGTAGGTACAAACAGATGACCAGGGAGGTACAAGCAGAGGGCTCGGGAGGTACATGCAGAGGGCCGGGAGGTACATGCAGAGGGCTCGGGAGGTACATGCAGAGGGCTCGGGAGGTACATGCAGAGAGCCCGGGAGGTACTGTACATATAGAGGGCTTGGGAGGTACAAGGTTAGGTTGGGGAACACTGTATTTTACTAGGGCACATAATCCCCAATATAATTACCTTTACATGTTCCAGAAACCTTTAGCACCGTCCTAGTGAGATTCCCCGCAGGAATAACATGAAAATAGTCCACGCTGTCCAAGCCCACGATACGTGGCCGAAACTGCAGGGGAACTCGCAGCTTCCCTTGAGCAGGAACGACCCCACGGACAACTTCACAAGAAAAGTTACAGTCCACTTGGGAAGGGCGTTTCTCTTGCTCAATAAGGAACGGAGAATCCACCTACGGGTACAAGGATACAAAAAGATAATAGTACAGTCATACAGTTGATACAGTATATCCCAAAAATGGGAACACCCCGCACATTTTTTTTAAATACTTTATTATATCTTTTCATGGGACAACCCTGGTAACAAAAGTGAGTACACCCCCCCCTCCCAGAAGGGAAAATGGCCAAATTGTGCCCAAAGTGGCAATAATTTGTGTGGCCACATTATTTTCCAGCATGGCATTGGGCCCGGCTCTTTTGAGCCGCTGGATCCTCTTCCATCCTGCATGACGACATCCCGGAGCTAGTGGATGTTAGAGACCTGGCGCTCCTCCACCGCAAGGTCCAAGGTAGGTGGACGGTGGGGCTGGAAAATGAAAAAGTTATGGCTCTTGGAAGAAGGGAAGGAAAGACTGAAATTATAAAAACTATAGTTGAATGCATCCTTAACATGCGAAGGAGCCCCTGACAACAATCGCCAAATCAATATATTATCTTAGAACTCTACATCGTGTCATTCCTATGATAATGTATGAATGCACGGACAAATGAGAGTTACTATACAGTGTGTCCACCCGTATCCTGTATACACCGCACCTATATACAGTGTGTCCACCCATATCCTGTATACACCGCACCTATATACAGCGTGTCCACCCGCATCCTGTATACACCGCACCTATATACAGTGTGTCCACCCATATCCTGTATACACCGCACCTATATACAGCGTGTCCACCCATATCCTGTATACACTGCACCTATATACAGTGTGTCCACCCATATCCTGTATACACCGCACCTATATACAGTGTGTCCACCCATATCCTGTATACACCGCACCTATATACAGTGTGTCCACCCATATCCTGTATACACCGCACCTCTATACAGTGTGTCCACCCATATCCTGTATACACCGCACCTATATACAGTGTGTCCACCCATCTCCTGTATACACCGCACCTATATACAGCGTGTCCACCCATATCCTGTATACACCGCACCTATATACAGTGTGTCCACCCATATCCTGTATACACCGCACCTATATACAGCGTGTCCACCCGTATCCTGTATACACCGCACCTATATACAGTGTGTCCACCCATATCCTGTATACACCGCACCTATATACAGCGTGTCCACCCGCATCCTGTATACACCGCACCTATATACAGTGTGTCCACCCATATCCTGTATACACCGCACCTATATACAGCGTGTCCACCCATATCCTGTATACACCGCACCTATATACAGTGTGTCCACCCATCTCCTGTATACAGTGTGTCCACCCATATCCTGTATACACCGCACCTATATACAGCGTGTCCACCCATATCCTGTATACACCGCACCTATATACAGTGTGTCCACCCATCTCCAGCAGAGTGAAGGCAGATAGACGTAACGTACATGACTGAGGCAGTGATAGATCCAGGAAAGGGTTAAGGAGTAAGGGATGGGGGTTTTTACCTAAGGAATGTGGTGGTGGGCGAGCAGGAGGAGAGATGGGGGCAGGGGCCATATAAGAAATAGGTCCCATGTTAAGGTGTCATTCCTTTGTCCTGGACTTAAAGACTGAACAAGCAGTATGGATGCCTTGCTGAAGAGCGTTCAGGCCGCGGCTTTGACATGTAGGCCCGAATGGATTCAGGCCCAGCTAGACGAATTGCTGAAGAATGCCCGGGATACAGCATCTGTCCCTTCTGAACTTTCTGAACATCAAACTCTAAGAAGATCAAGACCTCCTGAGAGACTAACTTCTGAAATGGCCAATAGGACTCACAATAGGATCATAAGTCCTTCCGTTACCTCTAGGAAAAGAGCAAAGCGTAGCACGGCCTCTGATCCTGCTTACAAACCAGGAAGGAAATTACAGTACAAGAATAACAAAGGACAGAGAAAAGAGCCCGACCATCTAACCAGAGAGACACCAAGAAGTGCAAGGAGAAAGTCCAGCTCTACTGAGGTGCCAGCCAGAGAAGCAGCCACACAAGCTACAACTGACGTGACCACAGCCCACCATGAATCCTTAGAACTTCCTCAACAAACTTTGTATCATTCTAGAGGACATCATACGGCCTTACCCCAGGAAATAAACCAACACGGGGGGATGGGCTTAGGACACACAACATTTCCGGATCCGGGTTCTCATTACACGAGGAGTGGCAGGAATCCAAAAAGACAACTGCGCAAAAGTACTTTAACCAGACAAAGACTTCTTCGGCCGGCTCAGGATATGAGTCCGGCAAGAAATCTACAGCTACAAGACTCAGAAGAGATTCCAGACAATGACTATGACACAGATAACGACTGCCCACTAGAGGGCAGCAGCACGCAGCACTTCAATAATGGAGGGGCTGTAGAGACTATAACTAATACGTCACGGACGGCTGGTCAACCTAGGACGCAGCCAGGTATTGGTGAGAACACTTTTTCTTGTCCTATATCTAGTGTAACAACACCTGTAATGAATCCAGTGGGCGCAGTTGGGGGTACAGTTCCCGGCAATGTAGGATGGGATCTTAATTCAGTAGTACAGCAATTAGTGTCCGGGGTTAAGGAGGCTTTGAGTCAGTCTAGCTTACCCATAACTTCTTCTCCTATTGCTGCATGGTGTGGGAATGGTCCCCGGACACCGGAGGTGGTAAGTCAGTCGTGTGCTGATCCAGACACACAGGAGGACGCAGTAATTTCACAAGGGGTTCCATTATCTGATGCAGCAAAAGGAGAATTATATGTATGTTTTGAGGGTCCTCTAGGAATTCATTTGAAACAGGAGGTTAGGGAGAAGATTTGGGCCGACGAATATGTGGAAATATTTTCATTATTGCCCTTAGAAAAATATAACTTGGATAGAGTAAGGTTTGATGAGAGGAAAAGAGAGGAACAAGAAAGACGGTATTGTCTCATCCCCCAAACATTTAGCAATTGGTTCCAGGCTTTTGCCATATTAGCAAGTGTAATAGGCCAAAAAACTCCTGAACATTGCTCTGCCTTATTTTGTTACATGAATTCTATCGGGGAGGCGCACCGTGCGTATGGAGGTTTAGCATGGCTGCGCTATGATGAGCAGTTTCGCCAACGAAAGGCTGGTCGCCAAGGGATTCGTTGGGATCACAAAGATATTAGTTTATGGATGCGTCTCATGACAGCGCCACGTGGGGTTAATCAGCCCTTTCAGGGCTATGTCGGCAGATCATCAGCAATCGGATTGTCGGCAGCAAACAGAAAAGGTTGCTGCTGGCAGTTCAATGATAGCCAGTGCAGATTCGGAAACACATGCAGGTACAAACATGAATGCAGCTTCTGTAGTGGAAACCATAGCCTATCAAAATGCTTTAAACGAAATAAAACCCCAACAGCAGAGATTAACCAAAAAGGGGGAAACCCCAATTAGACTCGGGGAGATGGTGGGCTATCTAAGCAGGTACCCAGATAGAAAAGCAGCACAATTGCTGGGGGAGGGTTTCTCAGAAGGTTTTAAGATCCCATCTACTTCAGGCCCATTAACCTGTTCTCGTAACCTTGCTTCAGCTTATACATATTCTCACATTGTCTCCACAAAACTAAACAAAGAAATTGACCTGGGCCGCATGGCAGGCCCATTCCCCAAAATGCCAATAGAAAACTTAAGGGTCTCTCCATTGGGGGTGGTCCCAAAGAAGGAACCCAATAAGTTTAGGCTGATCCATCATCTGTCCTTCCCTCATGGAAGCTCAGTTAATGATGGAATCGATCAGGAACTTTGCACAGTCTCGTATACTTCATTTGATACAGCGATTGCATGGGTTCAGAAGTACGGCAGAGGAGCTTTAATGGCAAAAACAGACATTGAAGCTGCCTTTAGACTCCTACCAGTCCATCCAGAAAGCTTCCATCTCTTGGGTTGTCAGTGGCAGGGAAGGTTTTATGTAGACTTGTGTTTACCGATGGGCTGCTCCATCTCATGCTCCTTGTTTGAATCATTTAGCACATTTTTGGAGTGGGTAGTAAAGAAGGAAGCCGGCGTGCGTTCTGTCCTGCATTATCTAGATGATTTCCTATGTATTGGTCCACCAAAGTCATTTGTTTGTGCTTCATTATTGGCAGCGATTCAGTCGGTTTTTAAGTGTTTTGGAGTACCGTTAGCATCAGATAAAACAGAAGGCCCGTCTACACTTATCAAGTTTTTAGGAATTTTGATTGACAGTGAAGCAAAGGAGTGCAGATTACCGGATGACAAGGTCAGTGATCTGCTGGAGGCAGTCAGAGAAGCTAGATCTCACCGTAAGATCAGATTAAAGGATCTACAATCGCTGTTAGGGAAAATGAACTTTGCGTGTCGCATTATTCCAATGGGTAGAGTTTTTTTGTAGGCGCCTAGCTGCAGCTACCTCAGGCATAACCTTTCCACATCACTTTGTGCGGCTGGCTAGAACATTAAAGGACGATCTGGCGGTATGGGAACAGTTCTTAATAGAGTTTAATGGGAGGTCATTGTGGATCAGACCACCGGTTTCAAATTTTGATCTAGACATCCACACTGATGCAGCGGGGTCAACTGGTTTTGGTGCATATTGTTCGGGACAGTGGTGTGCAGATAGGTGGCCAGAGAGTTGGAGAAACAATGGGTTAACACGAAACTTAGTACTCCTTGAATTGTTCCCCATAGTGGTTGCTTGTGAAATTTGGTACAATATTTTCCAAAACCGAAAAGTGAGATTTCATTGTGATAACTTGGGAGTTGTAGAAGTCATCAACAAACAATCAGCTTCTTCCCTGCCTGTTGTTACGTTGCTGCGTCATCTAGTGCTGCGCTGTGTAAAGTCACATTGTCAGATTACAGCTGTGCATGTCCCCGGTGTGTGTAATTCTGGGGCTGATGCTCGGGCTCGTTTTCAGTGGGACAGATTCCGTTCGTTAGCCCCGATGGCAGAGGTACAAGGCAAGAAGTGTCCGGATTTTCTGTGGTCACTGCCAGTGACACCGCATACGCTCTGATAGAACGGTCTGTGGGTGTAAGCACATGGCAGAGGTACCAGTCAGCATGGAGGGAATGGGAAAACTTGTGTGCTCTAGTGGGACATGATGCCAGGTTACATGACAATGTTTCCTTGTTGTTATTTTACATTAGCAGGGCCTTTGTGGATGGTACTTCATTGTCCAGTATTGATAGTAAAATGTCTGGATTAGCTTTTTGGTTTAAGTTGCACGACTTCACTGATTACACAAAGCATTTTTTAGTTAAGCAGGCCCTAAAGGGTTACAGGAAAAGTTGTAAGAAGACCAGAGATAAACGGCGTCCGATTTCTTTCCAGTTATTGCAGCAGATACTGAGTGTACTAGGCCGAGTCTGTAGCAGTCCCTTTGAAGTGTTTCTCTTTAGTTGTGCATTCACACTGGCCTTTTTTGGCGCTTTTAGAATCAGCGAGTTGGTGGCGAGTAGCTCCACCAGAAGTGGGGGTCTACAAGACGAGGACGTGCATCAGTACACAGACAGATTAGAATGTTTTCTGGCAAAGTCAAAAACTGATCAACAGGGTAGAGGAAAATGGATCACATTGTTTCCTTTAAGCGGGTCCAGGGCCTGCCCGGTCATCTGTTTTAGAAACTATGTCTCAAGAAGGCCAAATATCCAAGGTTCATTACTAATTCATGAGGATTGTAAGTCATTGTCACAATTTCAATTCACAGCAGTTCTTAAAAAATGCCTGACAATATTGGGAGAGTCTCCAAATGCATTCACTTCACACTCATTTAGGATAGGAGCAGCCACAGAAGCTGCTAGATGGGGCTTAGGGCCTGACATAGTTAAAAAAATCGGGAGATGGGAATCGAGCAGATTTAAGAGTTACATTCGATTACATTTATTATAAATGGCGTACATGTATATATATGTGTACATTGTGGTAATCCTATAGTAGTTGTGTCTTCATTTAGACAATTGTGTGATAATTGTGTTTTTGTTTTTTGTTTTAGCTGAACAGCAATGCCTGGTTTGGATCATGGGACATTCATTTGTTTTTTGGGGGGCCTTACGTGCAGCAGTCAGGCCTAATGGCAAACAGTTGGGGTTGCCCAGTTCCTTGGCACGGGTGACATGGATAGGAAAGAGGGGAATGCAGTGGCATCAGCTGTTAAAAGAAATCCAGTATCATGTGGAGTTCTACCGCCCCCCGGACGTCTTACTTATCCATTTAGGTGGTAATGATTTAGCAATAAGAACATCAAGACATTTAGTTAGGAACATAAAGCTTGATATGTTGAATTTATGGAGGTCTTACCCAGAAACAGTGGTGGTCTGGTCGGATATAGTAGCTAGACAAATGTGGAGAACAGCGCGATCAGTGGCTCGCATCAATAATACAAGGATAAAGGTTAATAAAAAAATAACAAAATTTGTGTTGGAAAACGGAGGGGTGGCCATACGTCACCAGATGCTGGAAAATACAAAGGAACATTTTTGGAGAGATGATAAGGTACATCTTAATGACATTGGCATTGATATATGGATGTTGGGAATACAAGAAGGAGTAGAACGAGCCATTAAGTTGTGGAGGAACTCACTCTTGTAAGGTGTCACAAGAGCGAGTCTTGGCGGGATGTGGTTGTTTAAACCCCCTCTTTGTTGGTTGGAGAATTATGTTTTTAATGGGGTCCCTGGGCCAGAGCTCAGCGGACAGTGGAATATGGGTCCCTGGGGAGGAGCTCAGTGGACAGTGGAATAGATGGGTCCCTGGGGAGGAGCTCAGCGGACACAAGGAAAATGATCAAGGGGTATACCCAGATTCCCCCTTGAGCTAGGTGTACACGGCGGAGGGGGATATGGGGCTGGGATTTATAACAACCACATCTCTGGGCCGATAATCTTGTTTTTTCTTATTGATGTTTTTTCTTATTAAAATAAAGGGCTGCTGTGGCCAAAATTTTAATCCATGTCACGCAGTGTGTGGTGTCTTATTTATTAGATTACCAGGAGCGCAATTCACTAGTCCATCAGTCAAGCAGAGTGAAGGCAGATAGACGTAACGTACATGACTGAGGCAGTGATAGATCCAGGAAAGGGTTAAGGAGTAAGGGATGGGGGTTTTTACCTAAGGAATGTGGTGGTGGGCGAGCAGGAGGAGAGATGGGGGCAGGGGCCATATAAGAAATAGGTCCCATGTTAAGGTGTCATTCCTTTGTCCTGGACTTAAAGACTGAACAAGCAGTTGTCCCACCCACCCTCCCTATAAAAAAGGGAAATGTATCAATATCAGGACTTTGCAACACTGTCATTATTCTAACAATGTTATTGGTATTCAACATCATCGGTATTTTATCAACATTATTAGTATTGTATCATATTGTATTAATTGTTATCAGTAATGTATCCAAATTGACAATGTCATATCAACATATTAATATTGTATTAACATTTTAATATTGTATGTTACAGCAGCATTTGGCGGCGGCGGGATGTGGTTGTTTAAACCCCCTCTTTGTTGGTTGGAGAATTATGTTTTTAATGGGGTCCCTGGGCCAGAGCTCAGCGGACAGTGGAATATGGGTCCCTGGGGAGGAGCTCAGTGGACAGTGGAATAGATGGGTCCCTGGGGAGGAGCTCAGCGGACACAAGGAAAATGATCAAGGGGTATACCCAGATTCCCCCTTGAGCTAGGTGTACACGGCGGAGGGGGATATGGGGCTGGGATTTATAACAACCACATCTCTGGGCCGATAATCTTGTTTTTTCTTATTGATGTTTTTTCTTATTAAAATAAAGGGCTGCTGTGGCCAAAATTTTAATCCATGTCACGCAGTGTGTGGTGTCTTATTTATTAGATTACCAGGAGCGCAATTCACTAGTCCATCAGTCATGTATACAGTGTGTCCACCCATATCCTGTATACACCGCACCTATATACAGCGTGTCCACCCATATCCTGTATACAAAGCACCTATATACAGTGTGTCCACCCATCTCCTGTATACAGTGTGTCCTCCCATATCCTGTATACACCGCACCTATATACAGCGTGTCCACCCATATCCTATGTACACCGCACCTATATACAGTGTGTCCACCCATATCCTGTATACACCGCACCTATATACAGTGTGTCCACCCATATCCTGTATACACCGCACCTATATACAGTGTGTCCCCCCATATCCTGTATACACCGCACCTATATACAGTGTGTCCACCCATATCTTGTATACACCGCACCTATATACAGTGTGTCCACCCGTATCATGTATACACCGCACCTATATACAGTGTGTCCACCCATATCCTGTATACACCGCACCTATATACAGCGTGTCCACCCATATCCTGTATACACCGCACCTATATACAGTGTGTCCACCCATATCCTGTATACACCGCACCTATATACAGCGTGACCACCCATATCCTGTATACACCGCACCTATATACAGTGTGTCCACCCATATCCTGTATACACCGCACCTATAAACAGTGTGTCCCCCCATATCCTGTATACACCGCACCTATATACAGCGTGTCCACCCATATCTTGTATACACCGCACCTATATACAGCGTGTCCACCCATATCCTGTATACACCGCACCTATATACAGTGTGTCCACCCATATCCTGTATACGCCGCACCTATATACAGTGTGTCCCCCCATATTCTGTATACACCGCACCTATATACAGCGTGTCCACCCATATCCTGTATACACCGCACCTATATACAGCGTGTCCACCCATATCCTGTATACACCGCACCTCTATACAGTGTGTCCCCCCATATCCTGTATACACCGCACCTATATACAGCGTGTCCACCCATATCCTGTATACACCGCACCTATATACTGTGTGTCCCCCCATATCCTGTATACACCGCACCTATATACAGTGTGTCCACCCGTATCCTGTATACACCGCACCTATATACAGTGTGTCCACCCATATCCTGTATACACCGCACCTATATACAGTGTGTCCACCCATATCCTGTATACACCGCACCTATATACAGTGTCCACCCATATCCTGTATACACCACACCTATATACAGGATATGGGTGGACACGCTGTATATAGGTACGGTGTATACAGGATATGGGTGCACACACTGTATATAGGTGCGGTGTATACAGGATATGGGTGGACACACTGTATATAGGTGTGGTGTATACAGGATATGGGTGGACACACTGTATATAGGTGCGGTGTATACAGGATATGGGTGGACACGCTGTATATAGGTGCGGTGTATACAGGATATGGGTGGACACACTGTATATAGATGCGGTGTATACAGGATATGGGTGGACACACTGTATATAGGTGCGGCGTATAAAGGATATGGGTGGACACACTGTATATAGGTGCGGTGTATACAGGATATGGCTGGAGACACTGTATATAGGTGCGGTGTATACAGGATATGGGGGGACACGCTGTATATAGGTGCGGTGTATACAGGATATGGGTGGACACGCTGTATATAGGTGCGGTGTATACAGGATATGGGTGGACACACTGTATATAGGTGCGGTGTATACAGGATATGGGTGGACACGCTGTATATAGGTACGGTGTATACAGGATATGGGTGCACACACTGTATATAGGTGCGGTGTATACAGGATATGGGTGGACACACTGTATATAGGTGCGGTGTATACAGGATATGGGTGGACACACTGTATATAGGTGCGGTGTATACAGGATATGGGTGGACACGCTGTATATAGGTGCGGTGTATACAGGATATGGGTGGACACACTGTATATAGATGCGGTGTATACAGGATATGGGTGGACACACTGTATATAGGTGCGGCGTATAAAGGATATGGGTGGACACACTGTATATAGGTGCGGTGTATACAGGATATGGGTGGACACACTGTATATAGGTGCGGTGTATACAGGATATGGGTGGACAGACTGTATATAGGTGCGGTGTATACAGGATATGGGGGGACACGCTGTATATAGGTGCGGTGTATACAGGATATGGGTGGACACACTGTATATAGGTGCGGTGTATACAGGATATGGGTGGACACACTGTATATAGGTGCGGTGTATACAGGATATGGGTGGACACACTGTATATAGGTGCGGTGTATACAGGATATGGGTGGACACACTGTATATAGGTGCGGTGTATACAGGATATGGGTGGACACACTGTATATAGGTGCGGTGTATACAGGATATGGGTGGACACACTGTATATAGGTGCGGTGTATACAGGATATGGGTGGACACACTGTATATAGGTGCAGTGTATACAGGATATGGGTGGACACACTGTATATAGGTGCGGTGTATACAGGATATGGGGGGGGACACACTGTATATAGGTGCGGTGTATACAGGATATGGGTGGACACACTGTATATAGGTGCGGTGTATACAGGATATGGGTGGACACACTGCATATAGGTGCGGTGTATACAGGATATGCGTGGACACACTGTATATAGGTGTGGTGTATACAGGATATGGGTGGACACACTGTATATAGGTGCGGTGTATACAGGATATGGGTGGACGCACTGCATATAGGTGCGGTGTATACAGGATATGCGTGGACACACTGTATATAGGTGCGGTGTATACAGGATATGGGTGGACACACTGTATATAGGTGCGGTGTATACAGGATATGCGTGGACACACTGTATATAGGTGCGGTGTATACAGGATATGGGTGGACACACTGCATATAGGTGTGGTGTATACAGGATATGCGTGGACACACTGTATATAGGTGTGGTGTATACAGGATATGGGTGGACACTGTATATAGGTGCGGTGTATACAGGATATGGGGGGGGACACACTGTATATAGGTGCGGTGTATACAGGATATGGGTGGACACACTGTATATAGGTGCGGTGTATACAGGATATGGGTGGACACACTGTATATAGGTGCGGTGTATACAGGATATGCGTGGACACACTGTATATAGGTGTGGTGTATACAGGATATGGGTGGACACACTGTATATAGGTGCGGTGTATACAGGATATGGGTGGACACCCTGTATATGTTGCTGCACAGTCGGTCATTGTAAAGTGAGCGTTGAATGTGTATGACTAATCACAGATAGAACGGTAACATCCAGTTGTCAATTTATTCCTACATTTCCAGGAGGAACAACAGAGGCACAACAATGTTCAAGGTATTAAGAACAGTTGTTTAGGAATGCAGATATTTAGGAAACGTCAGGTTTAGAAACAAGGAAGGGCAGAGATATGTTATTCTATACTCCCGCCCTACAATAAGGCACCTACCATAGACAGGTTGTATATTTCAATGACTTTTTCCGTTACCGTGCTCACTCCCACAGACCCAAAATCCAAAAGTGGTCCTCCTTCTTCCTTCTTCTCACAGGACGCCTCTGGCACTGTGACTAGGAGATGGGGATACTTTGCTACAACAAGGAACATTAGAAAGTTAGTTACCTGCATTCACAAAGATGTAAGATAAATAGATTCCGGGCCCCAATATATCAGGGCCCCCTGTGTGATATCTAGAATTGTGGGTCCTCCAGAGGCAAAGATCCTACAGCTTCAATGTGACGTCATTGACAGATTAACTCTTTCCAATCTACTAGTCTATGAATCTGCTGGAATAAGAGCTGAGCAAATCGATTCTCAGGACCCTGGTCAGCGGCCAGGTCGTTATTCAATGGCCGCTAGATGGGAGACCTGCGGACCGTGTCCCACCTGCTGGAATCCCGGGTCCTCTTTTGATGAGCTGGCCTGGCGTGATGCTGTGTGTGGACCGTGCCGTAATGATGATCAAATCAAAAGAGGAGCCGTGAACTCCGGGAGGTAGGCATATATTCCCCGGGTCCTGTCTAGCGGACGTGCAATACTGACCTGCCAAGTTCCTGTACTGTAACTACAATACATGGCTGTTACTCAGCACAGAAAAAAGCTTAAAGGGGCTCTCCATACTTATAATACTGATGTCTTACCCCCAGGGTAGTTCATCAATATCACATTAGTGGGGGCCCGACACTTGGCAGCTCAACTCATCAGATCCGGCAGCGGTTGAATGTCAGCAGTGAATGGAGGTGAACAGCACAGCTCCGTGCGCTGTGTGTGGCCGTTCACAGGTACTGCAGCTCAGCTCCTATTGAAGTGAATGTAATCAGAGCTGCAGCACCAAAGCACGACCACTACACTATATACGGAGCTGAGCTGTCCGGCACCCGTCATTGTTTACGACCAACTGCTGCTGGAGCTGGGAACAGCTGATCGGTGGAGGCGCCAGGGGACGGACCCCCACGATCTGCATTAATGACTTATCCTGAGGATAGGTCATGAATGTGAGAAGTCTGGTTAACAACTTTAAGGAACCTTGTACGCTCTTAATGCCCAATGTTTACCTATACAGAATACAGGTCCAGAAGAAGACGTTTCACTTAACAACATAGGGGGAGGTCCCATCACATAAAGTGCTGGCATATTGCGAGAATAAGCCATTAATCTAATATTGATGGGGATTCAATCTCAGGGACCCCTGCTAATCCTGAGAATAAGGGGGCACAGCAATGACAACTACTTTACTATTATCCCCTACACAGGGGCGCTGGTGACCACGCAATGAAGCTGCCATTAATCAGATAATTTGGGCTGACTACCGTTCCCATCAGGAAATGTGTTACAAGTTGTCAGGACCTAAACTCTGCTTCACTTCTTACCGATTGCAGTAAACTGGATGATTCTTTTATATTCTTCTCTTTCCCCAAAGTAACACGTTGCAGTTGCGTTATACACAAGGGCAATCTGTGGTTGGAATATGACTTTGGTCCGAATCTCGCCCCTGGGATCAAGGACTCCGCTGGATGGGATCACGAGGAAAGGCTCGGGCACATCCCAATGGAATCGAGTCTGCAAGTCTCTGAGAAGCAAAACGTATAACACATAATGGGGCATTCACAATGCTCCTGCCCATGGACTTCTAATTTACGAGTAGGGACAGATTCCAAGCATCACAATGGACAAAGTGATCACTTACCTTACATTACGCAGGATGAATGTGGCCTCTGATGTGTCGTACACGGCGCAGGTGGGAAGACTGAGGTCTGCAGGGACCAGCAGCTCGTGGTGAGTGAGAGTAGCACATAACGCCACTGAGAAACTGCCGTCTTCTGTCTCAAAAGTGATTGCATCTTCATAATCCTGCTATAGATTAATAACAAGGGCAAAATCAGCCAGAATCACACTTAATGATTGCATAATGACAAGTCCTGCAAATATCATACTGTGTCTCATATCTCTACATGATCCCTGCTTGCTGTCACAAATATACGGCCTGAGCACATTTTCACCTTCTATAAGTAAACAAGAACATTCTGGACCGCAAGCAGAGATACTAAGGTCAATAGGGGAGCATCAGAAAGCTGCAGAATATTGCATTCTACAATCGCACGCCGCTTCTAGAAATGACCACTAGATGGCGGTATAAGACAAGCAACTGAATCATATATTATCTGTATAATTCTGGTAAATTGAGAGCTACTTATTAATAATAATTTAATAATAATTGTATTCATTTATATAGCGCTATTAATTCCACAGCACTTTACATACATTGGCAACACTGTCCCCATTGGGGCTCACAATCTAGAGTCCCTATCTGTATGTCTTTGGAATGTGGGAGGAACCCGGAGAACCCGGAGGAAACCCACGCAAACACGGGGAGAACATACAAACTCATTAAAGATGGTGTCCTTGGTGGGATTTGAACCCAGGACCCCAGCGCTGCAAGACTGCAGTGCTAACCACTGAGCCACCACAAGACTGCAGTGCTAACCACTGAGCCACCACAAGACTGCAGTGCTAACCACTGAGCCACCACAAGACTGCAGTGTTAACCACTGAGCCACCACAAGACTGCAGTGCTAACCACTGAGCCACCACAAGACTGCAGTGCTAACCACTGAGCCACCGTGCCGCCCACTTAAATAAGACCCCCGAGCAGGGATCCAGAGAGAGCGAGTAATACCTTTTCCAGGGGGCAGAATGTGATCGGCAAAGTAAAAGACGTTCCTGCGTTCAGTGTGACGGTCTGCGGGAACAGAGTCTTGAAGAAGGTCGTGACGGGAGGACTGCAAGATGCACAGAGCAATACAGACGGTTATTACAGTCTTGGTATATTTCAGTGTATACAGTAGTTATAGCTTGATGTGGTCCAACCCCGTGACTGAGGACCAAGCCTTGCAACATGGCAATGAGGAACCCAAAACTATCCCTCCGGTGCCCCAAGTACAGCTCAAATGTTCTTAAACCCAAGCCTGATGTCAGGTGATTATGTCCTAAATCTCAGCAATACATAATATACAATCCCATGTTTCAAAGTCACATATTTCAGAGGCCCAACTCTCCCCGGATCCATTCCTGGGGGACCCAAATGCAAGATCATTGTTCTTTGTGAATATGTTTTCAGTCTAAGATACAGTATAAACTATACAAGACAATTGCCTAAAATTGCATTGAAAAAGTGGTCTCTGGGCGAGGGGGGGGTCTTCTCTGAGAAGATGTCCCATTTGGCCAAAATTTAAGTTGGAAGTGAAAACCTATCACAAGATTTCTGGACTGGATATTGGGGTGGTCTTCTCATAGAGGTGGTCTTCATTGTAAGACTATGGGTTGGCCCTTAGGTGTGGGGACAGCAGATGGGGTTTCTGTATGGGAGTCAAGACTCAAAATTAAAGGAAAGAAGCATCGGACCCTTATCAATAATGTTAGGTAAATGCTCCAGATTCACTGGACAGACGATAAATGTATGACTGCAGGGGTCCGAACGCTGGGACCTCCACGACCACGAGGACAGTGATCACAAAATCACTGTGTAAATGGAGCGGTAGTGAGTAAAGTGTGACCACTGTTCCATTCACCGTCCATAGGAGTGGTGGTCGCTCACTACTGCACCATTCACAAAAGGGATGATTAATGGGGGCCACCGCAGCCGGACCCCCAGTGATCATACATTTATCATCCAAACTGATTTTAGGGGACACCCCTTTTAAAGGGGTTGTCTCACAAATAACATGGTTCACCTAACGATGGGATACGCAATGAATACCTGCTCCCTGGGGGCCCCATTGAAAGACCCCCTAAAATATCATAATAACTGAGGTCCTGATGAATGACCACAGTGAAGCAGAGTTTGTATAGGTGGTGGTGGAGCAAATGAAGAAGTCTATGGGGAGACAACCAAATACAGGGGCATCAGTATCAGTGACCAGCTGGAGTCCAAACCGTGGGACCCCAGGTATGAGACTCTTATCCCCTATTCTGTGGATAAGCGGTGCATTTCTGTTGTGGTTTCAGGGTGGGATATGTCCACTTGGGACTAATTCACAAAATCGGGAGCATTTGAATGGCTTTGGTTTCATGTGAATGGAGTTGTGTGAATATAGCAGATACGGGAGGGGTAATGCAGAGGGGTAAAGTTTATTCTCCCAATTCAAAAGATTCAGAGCAATACCCTCGCCTTGTACCTAAATAGCACCTCTCTGGGTGATTGATGCCCCTCGGCCCCCGGGCACCCGTCACCCTCCATCATCACCTGAATTTTATCTTCTGCTTCCTCAGTCGGACATTTTTCAGGGTCAGGTTCTTGGTGATTTCCTTTCCTGGTTCCCAGTTCTGCCATCGTAGACGTTTGGAAACCTCGATCCCCAGGCTGTTGCCCTTCTCCTTCACCTTCCTGCGTATCATAGAGCGGGGCTGTGCCCCCGAGGAGATGTGTCTCTGTAACACACACATGTGGCCTGTCACCGCCTGCTCTTACATGGGACTGCACCTGGGGGCTGCGGATGGGTTACACACTCACCAGCTGGATTGAGGGGCTCCGGATCTGTCCCCCAAATGGACTGGAGTCCAAATGTCTCATGTGAACTGCTCCAAGCATCGTACCGCGAATTCTGAAGTGAATGCAGCCTCTGTGGAATCGTCAGTCTGCGGAGCAGAGACAGGTCAGTACGCCATCATCCACCTCGCACAGACCCCGGCTATTACAGGCTCCAAAAATACCAAGCCTGAAAAATAATAAGAAGTCATCCTCTAATTTCAACCGTTTATTTACTTTGTATCATTCTTCTGGTTCTCTGCACGCAGCCTGCAGTGTAAAGAATGGAGGCTTCAGTCTGATATATATAGGTCATTTTCCTGATTTTTACACTATAACTTAGTGTATCTCGTGTAAAAAGAGAATAGGTGTATATACATGTATGCATTTCCTATGAATGTTTCCATAGCAACCAGAAAGAGAGCCTCCATTCTTTACACTGCAGGCTGCATTCATACCACAGGAGAAGGGTGCAGAGGACAGACAAGGCACAAAGTGACTTCTTTTCCTATGAGACAGAGAAGATATATACCCAACGAGGTGCAGAAAGGGGTCTCATCTCCAGCCGCTGTGAATGGGGGGAGGCAGCAAATGTACTTAATCATCCCAGGACCAGTGCTGCAGCCAGTCAGCTCAGCGGCTCTGCTCTCTACTTGGCAGAACCAACCGGTGAGCTCAGCGGCTCTGCTCCCTACTTGGCAGAACCAATCAGTGAGCTCAGCAGCTCTGCTCTCTACTTGGCAGAACCAATCAGTGAGCTCAGCAGCTCTGCTCTCTACTTGGCAGAACCAACCAGTGAGCTCAGTGGCTCTGCTCTCTACTTGGCAGAACCAATCAGTGAGCTCAGCGGCTCTGCTCTCTACTTGGCAGAACCAATCAGTGAGCTCAGTGGCTCTGCTCTCTACTTGGCAGAACCAATCAGTGAGCTCAGCGGCTCTGCTCTCTACTGGGCAGAACCAACCAGTGAGCTCAGCGGCTCTGCTCCCTACTTGGCAGAACCAATCAGTGAGCTCAGCAGCTCTGCTCTCTACTTGGCAGAACCAATCAGTGAGCTCAGCGGCTCTGCTCTCTACTGGGCAGAACCAATCAGTGAGCTCAGTGGCTCTGCTCTCTACTTGGCAGAACCAACCAGTGAGCTCAGCAGCTCTGCTCTCTACTTGGCAGAACCAACCAGTGAGCTCAGCGGCTCTGCTCTCTACTGGGCAGAACCAACCAGTGAGCTCAGCGGCTCTGCTCTCTACTTGGCAGAACCAACCAGTGAGCTCAGCAGCTCTGCTCTCTACTTGGCAGAACCAATCAGTGAGCTCAGCAGCTCTGCTCTCTACTTGGCAGAACCAACCAGTGAGCTCAGCGGCTCTGCTCTCTACTTGGCAGAACCAACCAGTGAGCTCAGTGGCTCTGCTCTCTACTTGGCAGAACCAACCGGTGAGCTCAGCGGCTCTGCTCTCTACTGGGCAGAACCAACCAGTGAGCTCAGCGGCTCTGCTCTCTACTTGGCAGAACCAACCAGTGAGCTCAGCAGCTCTGCTCTCTACTTGGCAGAACCAACCAGTGAGCTCAGTGGCTCTGCTCTCTACTTGGCAGAACCAACCAGTGAGCTCAGCAGCTCTGCTCTCTACTGGGCAGAACCAACCAGTGAGCTCAGTGGCTCTGCTCTCTACTTGGCAGAACCAACCGGTGAGCTCAGCGGCTCTGCTCTCTACTTGGCAGAACCAACCAGTGAGCTCAGCGGCTCTGCTCTCTACTTGGCAGAACCAACCAGTGAGCTCAGTGGCTCTGCTCTCTACTTGGCAGAACCAACCAGTGAGCTCAGCAGCTCTGCTCTCTACTGGGCAGAACCAACCAGTGAGCTCAGTGGCTCTGCTCTCTACTTGGCAGAACCAACCGGTGAGCTCAGCGGCTCTGCTCTCTACTGGGCAGAACCAACCAGTGAGCTCAGTGGCTCTGCTCTCTACTTGGCAGAACCAACCAGTGAGCTCAGCGGCTCTGCTCTCTACTTGGCAGAACCAACCAGTGAGCTCAGCGGCTCTGCTCTCTACTTGGCAGAACCAACCAGTGAGCTCAGCAGCTCTGCTCTCTACTTGGGCAGAACCAATCAGTGAGCTCAGCAGCTCTGCTCTCTACTTGGCAGAACCAACCAGTGAGCTCAGCAGCTCTGCTCTCTACTGGGCAGAACCAATCAGTGAGCTCAGCGGCTCTGCTCTCTACTGGGCAGAACCAATCAGTGAGCTCAGTGGCTCTGCTCTCTACTTGGCAGAACCAACCGGTGAGCTCAGCGGCTCTGCTCTCTACTTGGCAGAATCAATCAGTGAGCTCAGCAGCTCTGCTCTCTACTTGGCAGAACCAATCAGTGAGCTCAGTGGCTCTGCTCTCTACTTGGCAGAACCAACCAGTGAGCTCAGCGGCTCTGCTCTCTACTGGGCAGAACCAATCAGTGAGCTCAGCAGCTCTTCTCTCTACTCGGGCAGAACCGCTGAGCTCAGTCATTGGCTGCAGCGCTATCGACGTGACGTCAGCATATCAGACAATACTGAACACCGGGAGCAGCGGCAAAGACTCAGCGCTGGACCTGGGGAGGGGGAGTAAAGCACAGTTTGTTTGTTTTCTAATAGACTGCTCTGGGGGACCAATATCTTCTGAAAGTTGACAGCCCCTTTAATTTCCAAATGCCCTTTAATTGCTGCTCTGAGCAAGGAATGTCTTCAGCAATGGTCGTCACGGATTTCTGGGTACAGGAGACCCCCCCATTACTGGCAGAGGGGGTGAGGGCCCCCATTCATTTTACACTTAAAGGGATATTCCAAAAATGTATCAGCAATCTACAGATTATTGTGCAAAGTTCCTGATGGCTGCGTCCCTCAGAGGACAACAAAGAGTGCCTGGTCCCCAGCAGCCACCAGCCCCAAACACTGAGCACAGCCGGTGTATATCACAGGCAGAGCACAAGATACAGCACCTAGGAGAGTAGTGACGTCACAAGTCGGGTGTATCTCCTGTGTAAGACTACCGACAAGCCATTAGCCCCTGGTCACACGCTGCATACATCGGTGGCGGCCGCGGTGCAGGAGACTGTCCGTCCTCACGGTTCGCTCGTCTTGCCGGCAGCCATGATCCGTCTCCTAGGTAACGGGACGCGGCCCTGTGTGTTGGGAAGAGCGTTGCTTGGTAACCACGGCAGCCGCGCAGGCTCAAATCTGTGAGAAAGCGAAGCAATAAAGATTGCGCTGGTGTCGCAAATTTTCCCGCTAAACTGCACTGCACGTGGATGACTGGTGCACAGTGTGAACGTGAGTCTGCTGTGCGGTAATCAGGCAGCTATCCGCAGATTGCGCTTCATAGTAACCTAAATGTAAGGTATTTAAAGTATGTAGAGGGTGAAGATCTGTGGGGAACGCTCAGAAAATGTTTCTTTTTGGCAGGAAATGCCCCACTGAAGACACCAGGCATCAACGAGGAGCAGAGGTGGAGGTAACACTGCGCCACCCCCCGAAACCACGGAACACGACCCCAAAATACCAGCTGTCTTCTTCAGGGGCCCCCAGTATCAGGGCATGACCAGCCTGTAGTCATGGAGACGGGACCAGCTCCTGGTGTATGTGGCCCCTGGAAGACCGAGTCCTAGTTACCAGTACCGAGCACCTGAGCATGGTAGTGCCCGCTCATCACTAGTTACCAGTACTGAGCACCCGAGCATGGTAGTGCCCGCTCATCACTAGTTACCAGTACTGAGCACCCGAGCATGGTAGTGCCCGCTCATCACTAGTTACCAGTACAGAGCACCCGAGCATGGTAGTGCCCGCTCATCACTAGTTACCAGTACAGAGCACCCGAGCATGGTAGTGCCCGCTCATCACTAGTTACCAGTACAGAGCACCCGAGCATGGTAGTGCCCGCTCATCACTAGTTACCAGTACAGAGCACCCGAGCATGGTAGTGCCCGCTCATCACTAGTTACCAGTACAGAGCACCCGAGCATGGTAGTGCCCGCTCATCACTAGTTACCAGTACTGAGCACCTGAGCATGGTAGTGCCCGCTCATCACTAGTTACCAGTACTGAGCCCCCGAGCATGGTAGTGCCCGCTCATCACTAGTTACCAGTACTGAGCACCTGAGCATGGTAGTGCCCGCTCATCACTAGTTACCAGTACTGAGCACCCGAGCATGGTAGTGCCCGCTCATCACTAGTTACCAGTACAGAGCACCCGAGCATGGTAGTGCCCGCTCATCACTAGTTACCAGTACCGAGCACCCGAGCATGGTAGTGCCCGCTCATCACTAGTTACCAGTACTGAGCACCTGAGCATGGTAGTGCCCGCTCATCACTAGTTACCAGTACTGAGCACCCGAGCATGGTAGTGCCCGCTCATCACTAGTTACCAGTACTGAGGACCTGAGCATGGTAGTGCCCGCTCATCACTAGTTACCAGTACTGAGCACCCGAGCATGGTAGTGCCCGCTCATCACTAGTTACCAGTACTGAGGACCTGAGCATGGTAGTGCCCGCTCATCACTAGTTACCAGTACCGAGCACCCGAGCATGGTAGTGCCCGCTCATCACTAGTTACCAGTACTGAGGACCTGAGCATGGTAGTGCCCACTCATCACTAGTTACCAGTACTGAGCACCCGAGCATGGTAGTGCCCACTCATCACTAGTTACCAGTACAGAGCACCCGAGCATGGTAGTGCCCGCTCATCACTAGTTACCAGTACTGAGCACCCGAGCATGGTAGTGCCCGCTCATCACTAGTTACCAGTACTGAGCACCCGAGCATGGTAGTGCCCGCTCATCACTAGTTACCAGTACTGAGCACCTGAGCATGGTAGTGCCCGCTCATCACTAGTTACCAGTACTGAACCCCCGAGCATGGTAGTGCCCGCTCATCACTAGTTACCAGTACTGAGCCCCCGAGCATGGTAGTGCCCGCTCATCACTAGTTACCAGTACTGAGCCCCCGAGCATAGTAGTGCCCGCTCATCACTAGTTACCAGTACTGAGCCCCCGAGCATGGTAGTGCCCGCTCATCACTAGTTACCAGTACTGAGCCCCCGAGCATGGTAGTGCCCGCTCATCACTAGTTACGAGTACTGAGCACCCGAGCATGGTAGTGCCCGCTCATCACTAGTAACCAGTACTGAGCACCCGAGCATGGTAGTGCCCGCTCATCACTAGTTACCAGTACTGAGCACCCGAGCATGGTAGTGCCCACTCATCACTAGTTACCAGTACTGAGCACCTGAGCATGGTAGTGCCCGCTCATCACTTGTTACCAGTACTGAGCACCCGAGCATGGTAGTGCCCGCTCATCACTAGTTACCAGTACTGAGCCCCCGAGCATGGTAGTGCCCGCTCATCAGTAGTTGCCAGTACTGAGCACCCGAGCATGGTAGTGCCCGCTCATCACTAGTTACCAGTACAGAGCCCCCGAGCATGGTAGTGCCCACTCATCACTAGTTACGAGTACTGAGCACCCGAGCATGGTAGTGCCCACTCATCACTAGTTACGAGTACTGAGCACCCGAGCATGGTAGTGCCCACTCATCACTAGTTACGAGTACTGAGCACCCGAGCATGGTAGTGCCCGCTCATCACTAGTTACGAGTACTGAGCACCCGAGCATGGTAGTGCCCACTCATCACTAGTTACGAGTACTGAGCACCCGAGCATGGTAGTGCCCGCTCATCACTAGTTACCAGTACTGAGCACCTGAGCATGGTAGTGCCCGCTCATCACTAGTTACCAGTACTGAGCACCTGAGCATGGTAGTGCCCACTCATCACTAGTTACCAGTACTGAGCACCTGAGCATAGTAGTGCCCACTCATCACTAGTTACCAGTACTGAGCACCTGAGCATAGTAGTGCCCGCTCATCACTAGTTACCAGTACTGAGCACCCGAGCATGGTAGTGCCCACTCATCACTAGTTACCAGTACTGAGCACCTGAGCATGGTAGTGCCCGCTCATCACTTGTTACCAGTACTGAGCACCCGAGCATGGTAGTGCCCGCTCATCACTAGTTACCAGTACTGAGCACCCGAGCATGGTAGTGCCCGCTCATCACTAGTTACCAGTACAGAGCCCCCGAGCATGGTAGTGCCCACTCATCACTAGTTACGAGTACTGAGCACCCGAGCATGGTAGTGCCCGCTCATCACTAGTTACCAGTACAGAGCACCTGAGCATGGTAGTGCTCGCTTATCACTAGTTACCAGTACTGAGCACCCGAGCATGGTAGTGCTCGCTTATCACTAGGTACCAGTACTGAGCACCCGAGCATGGTAGTGCCCGCTCATCACTAGTGACCAGTACTGAGCACCCGAGCATGGTAGTGCCCGCTCATCACTAGTTACCAGTACTGAGCACCCGAGCATGGTAGTGCACACTCATCACTAGTTACGAGTACTGAGCACCCGAGCATGGTAGTGCCCGCTCATCACTAGTTACCAGTACTGAGCACCCGAGCATGGTAGTGCCCGCTCATCACTAGTTACCAGTACTGAGCACCTGAGCATGGTAGTGCCCGCTCATCACTAGGTACCAGTACTGAGCACCCGAGCATGGTAGTGCCCGCTCATCACTAGTTACCAGTACTGAGCACCCGAGCATGGTAGTGCCCGCTCATCACTAGTTACCAGTACTGAGCACCTGAGCATGGTAGTGCCCGCTCATCACTAGTTACCAGTACTGAGCACCTGAGCATGGTAGTGCTCACTCATCACTAGTTACCAGTACTGAGCACCTGAGCATGGTAGTGCTCGCTCATCACTAGTTACCAGTACTGAGCACCTGAGCATGGTAGTGCCCGCTCATCACTAGTTACCAGTACTGAGCACCTGAGCATGGTAGTGCTCACTCATCACTAGTTACCAGTACTGAGCACCTGAGCATGGTAGTGCTCGCTCATCACTAGTTACCAGTACTGAGCACCCGAGCATGGTAGTGCTCGCTCATCACTAGTAACCAGTACTGAGCATGGTAGTGCCCGCTCATCACTAGTTACCAGTACTGAGCACCTGAGCATGGTAGTGCCCGCTCATCACTAGTTATCAGTACTGAGCACCCGAGCATGGTAGTGCCCGCTCATCACTAGTTACCAGTACTGAGCACCCGAGCATGGTAGTGCCCGCTCATCACTAGTTACCAGTACTGAGCACCCGAGCATGGTAGTGCCCGCTCATCACTAGTTACCAGTACTGAGCACCCGAGCATGGTAGTGCCCGCTCATCACTAATAATTTGGTCTTATAACCAATGAATGATGTGAAGATGAATGTGATCCGCTAATAACAGCGTCTCGCTGGGATCGCGGCCCCTCCGTGGTGCAGATTACAGGTGTATTTCATAACCGGAGAGTGGATCGCTGTTTAAGGCTCGGGGATAAGTGGGATTAATGAAGCACTAATGAGATCGGGCTGTGTATACACGGTGAGTCATGCACCACGGGGGCCATAAATCAGCGCTCCCGGGCCAAGAAGCAGAACTGGGCCCTCTGCCCGTCTCTCCCAAGCAGAGCCATAAATTAAAAAAAAATACTGCTCCTGACGGCCGCTGTCACTGCAGGAGCTACAGCAGCGCATTCATCACTTTAATGCTTGTACTTTGCAAATTAAAGCTGTCAGCGCGCAGCGAGGAGCCCGATTTCAATCGTTTACGTCCTTCCATATTCGCTGACCCCCCCCTCACTTTTCATCCTTTCTTCCTTCTCTATGAATCTCTCTGGCTGACAAGTGTCTGTGTCCTGGGACCAGTGCGTTTCTCTTCCAGATTTAATCCACAGTGGAATTATTTTCTCTTTTAATTCAGAAGAAAATTGGCCCAAATTAAACTTTAGTCACGAGGCTTCCGGTCATCCACGCTGCCGAGGCCTGGACGTCTGTGCACGGAGGCGGCCAAGTGCTGAGGCTCCATCAGGCCCATAAGAGCCCAGAGACTCTCCTTCAGGCACCATAGCCCCGATTCTGACAACTCGTACTCCAATCTCATTCCTACTGGAGCTGCTGAACTTTGTGCTACTTTGTTTTGTTTTTGTCTGTACAAGCCCCCACGTATTGTAAAGTGCTGCGGAATATGTTGGCGCTATAAACGTAAACATTATTATGTACACAGTGCCTGGACCAGCAGAATAGTGAGCGCAGCTCTGGAGTATAATACAGGAGGTAACTCAGGATCAGTAATGTAATGTATGTACACAGTGACTGCACCACAGAATAGTGAGCACAGCTCTGGAGTATATACAGGAGGTAACTCAGGATCAGTAATGTATGTATACAGTGAGTGCACCAGCAGAATAGTGAGTGCAGCTCTGGAGTATAATACAGGAGGTAACTCAGGATCAGTAATGTAATGTATGTAAACAGTGAGTGCACCAGCAGAATAGTGAGTGCAGCTCTGGAGTATAATACAGGAGGTAACTCAGGATCAGTAATGTATGTATACAGTGAGTGCACCAGCAGAATAGTGAGTGCAGCTCTGGAGTATAATACAGGAGGTAACTCAGGATCAGTAATGTAATGTATGTACACAGTGACTGCAGCAGCAGAATAGCGAGTGCAGCTCTGGAGTATTAATACAGAATGTAACTCAGGATCAGTAATGTATGTACACAGTGACTGCAGCAGCAGAATAGTGAGTGCAGCTCTGGAGTATAATACAGGAGGTAACTCAGGATCAGTAATGTAATGTAATGTATGTAAACAGTGAGTGCACCAGCAGAATAGTGAGTGCAGCTCTGGAGTATTAATACAGAATGTAACTCAGGATCAGTACAAGATAATATAATAATAAAAAAGTCAATTTTTATAGCGCCAATATATTCCGCAGCACTTTACAATTAAGCAGGAGCATGAACAGAGAAAAACAAAGTAGCACATAGTTCAGCAGCTACAGTAGGAATGAGGGCCTTAGGCCCCACTCACACTTGCGCTATTTTCACGCAAACGGACTCCGTCACTACTGTATTACAGTTCATTTATTTACAGTGTAAGCGCGACACCATGTGGACACAAGCGGGTAGTGCATGAGTCATGCTGTCGCTCTTCCACTGTAAATAAATGAACTGTAAACATTAGTGACGGAGTCCGTTTGCGTTGAAACAACGCAGATGTGAAACCAGCCTTACTCGAAAGCTTACAATCTATGTGGAAATAGGGGGACAGAAAGGTAAAACATGTCTGTAGTATCTGGTCCACCAGCACAATAGTGAGTGCAGCTCTGGAGTATAATACAGAATGTAACTCAAGATCAGTACAGGATCAGTAATGTAATGTATATACACAGTGACTGCAGCAGCAGAATAGTGAGTGCAGCTCTGGAGTATAATGTAGGAGGTAACTCGGGATTAGTTCAGGATAAATTAATTATAATTAACGTCACATAGTAGTAAATTCGGAGACTTAAGGTGTGAGCTTTTTTACAATGACCATCATATCACGTATAGTCCAGGAGGGATCCAGCGGGGCAGGATTTTTGCAGTAGGACACGCTGGGATCTTGCAGGATGTATAAGTATAGAATGTACTGAATTTCGCCATAATCTGCTTCCCAGCCCCATAAATTATCTAGTCTTTTTCTGTTCTCCAGGATATAAAGATTGAGTGATAACGGCACGGTCAGGAGTGGAGGACTCCGGGGTCACAGCACTCAATGATTATATCATCGTCAATAATCTTATCCCATGACCCCGTCCATCCCGATCCTGCACATCATCACTACTCTGCAATAAGGAGAGACATTCTGAGCAGATGTGAAAAGTGATTGTGTTGTTTATTTTACAGTGTTCCTCATATTTTCAGCCCACGTAATAACGCCACATGGTGCCAAGATAATACTGTCATATCCCATCTGCACCATATAGTGTATAGTGCCCGAGTGAGGCAGAGTATTGAATCACGCCTCTCAATGATGGGACCCACATGTATCAGACATTTGTCATAACCATAAATGTTTGAGGTGCAATAATACCGCCGTACGGTTACTATATACAACCCCTGGCACATATTATGGACTCACCTGGCTCTGAAGATCTTCATTCAGTTGTTTACTTTTGTTTAAAAAAAGCCGATCACAAACGGCACAAAACTAAAGTAATTTCCAATGGCAACTCTCTGGCTTTAAGAAATGCTAAAAAAAAAAAAATCATGAAAACAGCAGCCAGAAACAGTTACTTTTCCAGATGAAACAGGGGGAAAAATTATGGAATCATTCAATTATGAGGAAAAAATTATAGAATCATCCTATAAATTTTCATTCCCAAAACTAACACCTGTATCAGATAAGATCTGCTCGTTAGTCTGCATCTAAAAAGGAGTGATCACACCTTGGAGCGCTGTTGCACCAAGTAGACGGACATGAATCATGGCTCCAACACCAGAGATGTCAATTGAAACAAAGGAGAGGATTATCAAACTCTTTAAAGAGGGTAAATCCTCATGCAATGTTGAAAAAGATGTTGGTTGTTCACAGTTAGCTGTGTCTAAAATCTGGACCAAATACAAACAACATGGGAAGGTTGTTAAAGGCAAACATACTGGTAGACCAAGGAAGACGTCAAAGCGTCAAGACAGGAAACCTAAAGCAATATGTCTTCAAAACAGGAAATACAAAACAAATGAGGAACGAATGGGAGGAAACTGGAGTCAATGTCTGTGACCGAACTGTAGGAAACCACCTAAAGGAAATTGGATTTACATACAGAAAAGCTAAACAATAGAAAGATGACTGACTGAAGAGAAGATGTAAATATCCACAGTCATTGATGATATGGGTCTGCATGTCAGGCAAAGGCACTGGGGAGATGGCTGTCATTATATCTTCAATAAATGCCCAAGTTTACATTGAAATGTTAGACACTTTTCTTATTTCATCAATTGAAAGGATGTTTGGGGATGATGAAATAATTTATCAAGATGATAATGCATCCTGCCATAGAGCAAAAACTGTGAAAACATTCCTTGAAAGAAGACACCTAAGGTCAGTGACATGGCCTGCACATAGTCCGGGTCTCAATCCAAGTGAAAATCTTTGGTGGAAGTTGAAGAAAATGGTCCATGACAAGATCCAACCTGCAAAGCTGATCTGCAACAGCAATCAGAGAAAGCTGGAGCCAGATTGATGAAGAGACTGTTTGTCACTCATTAAGTCCACGCCTCAGAGACTGCAAGCTGTTATAAAAGCCAGAGGTGGCGAAACACAACACTAGTGATGTATTACAGAAGGGGTCTTATGTTTGTTTTTTTCATGATTCCATGAATGTTTCCTCATAATTGAGTGATTCCATAATTTTCTCCCTGTTTGGTCTTGAAAAGTCACCGTTACTGGCTGCACAATATGTTTTCAGGATTTTTTTTAGTATTTCTTAAAGCCAGAAAGTTGCTATTTGAAATGACTTTAGTTTTGTGCCGTCTGTGATCAACTGAATGGACATCCTCAGAGCCAGGGGAGGCCAGAATTTTTGCCAGGGGTCATAGTACTGCAGCTCGGTCCCCAACTAATACCGCCACACATTCCTAAATAATATCCGAGTCTTAGAGATGGGTCCTAGGGGCCCCTAGAAAGTGGGGGCTTCTGGGCTTTACACCTCAGCCCTGCTTATAGGGCAAAGTTTTTGTTAGATTTAATACTATATTAACTGGGTGTATCGTTAATGGCGTAGTTAGAGGTTATTTTGTTTTTCTTTCTTCGAGGCTGGTATTGTCTAAATTCCACCTTTGTCCCCCATGCTTTACACTGCAGCTCTGCTTGTTCACTTTACCCATTATGGAGAGATGATTTTTCTATTATAACAAGGACAGAAAGATTATAAACTCCAAGCAACTAAATTACAAAGGAGAGAAAGCGAATAATCCGATATTCCGGCAGCTAAATAGGAAAGGGTTCTTTACAGTTAGAGCGGTCAGACTGTGGAATGCCGACCACAAGAGGTAGTAATGTCCGACACTATAACAGCTTTATATCAGGGCGGATGATTTCCTCAGTACACAAGATTGTCAGTTATAAATGACTTAATGACAAAATATATAATTGGTGGAGGAAGGTAAAGTGGATGGATCGGGGGCTTTCTTCAACATATGTAAGATATTGACACCCTGATACCGAGGGTCTGGAGTTTCCCTTTAAATAATATCAAGAGCGCCCTGAAGGGAGAGGATTCCTTGTTTGTCAGCGGAGTTTATTTTCATGTTATCCATTATTATTAACTTTCCGTCACCGCTTCTCTTTTACAAGGAAATAATCATAAATGAATCATCAGAACAGCGCCACCTGGTGTACAAATGATCATGAAACATAAATATTTGTGAACATCACCCACAATGATTCCAAATATAGCAACAACCCCGCAGACCATCCCTGGCTCCTGACAAGCCATGCTGAGACTTGTAGTTCGCCTATGACTATGTCTAGTTGACAGTAGACGCGCTGCGGCCATAAGATAAGAGAAACATAAAGTGACAATCGATTTTGCTGCGGTCCGGTCACTGATCATGGAAAATGCTGTATCTATGGAAGGAAAACCTCTCTAACAAACCCACTCAATAATCCAGAATATTTCATAATCCGGCTCCTATGGACCCCCACATGTGTATTATATCAATGACCATCCAATAATCCAGAATGTCCGGTGTCTGATCTTGTTGATGCCATATTAAAGGAATTTTACGGCATAAGGCCATTTTTGGTTGAATCCACTGTGACGACGCTTCCTATTTATTTGCTAAGAAATCCTGGTAATTGTGTCACGAGAAGTTCTGCAATATTCCACTATACTGCAGTCCTCACTGGATCCATGCTTCTGCTTGCTGTCAGTGAATGGAAACATGCATTGTTTGATGGGGGGTAAGAGCAGGTGGTACAGACCCAATATCCCTCACCCTGAGTGTTTGCTACAATTGTATCCACATCAGCAGTAAGTACCTAGCATTGTTACATTGTATCGCTCTGGGGGGGTTGTCTAGATTGGATACAATTGTAGCAGATGCTCAGCTGTGAGCAGGTTTTGATCTATTTAGGATTCAGTCTCTTGATGTAAATTTGGATTTTTGTCCTAAAAAAAGATGAAGTATTAACACAGAAATTATATTACAAAGCTACAGAACCTGTTACTCTTCAGGACCCTATTCTCTACATCAGAGGCGCATAGGTCGCCCCTCACCCCGTACCCCCCCCCACAAACCCCACAACTCTCAGAAGATAATTAAATACATATAAATTAAATCTCTCCACCCTCCTCGTGTCTGTGGAGTAATCCTGTCCATGGTGAATAAATAATGTTGGGCTGCCCGGTGCCCGAGGTCCATGATGTGCCCGTCTTATAGAGAGGACCTGGCCGCAGTCTCTTCCTCGGAGCAGAACGACTCCGGGCTGTAGCTGCTCTGGGCCGGGAGCCGCAAGATGTCCGTGCCACACTCCGCTGCTTGGAACGCGCCATCCTCTTCCTCATCTTCCTCCTCCTCTTCCTCGTCTTCGTCTTTCGGAGGCGTTTTGCCCCCGGATCTTTGGCTGGACGATCCCTGTTCTTTGGTTTTGCGGCTTCTTTTCCATTTCATCCTGCGATTCTGAAACCAGATCTTTACCTGGAAATGAAGGCAGAGATGAGGTTTAGATGGATTTACCTGTGCCGGGGTGTAAAAAAAAATAACCTTAAATGACTATATTTATCTCCGTCACCTCACAGCTGAGGGTTTGTTACAATTGTATCATAGAAACTCAACGAAATAATAGCGGTATTAATCCAATTCTTTTTTTTTTTTATTTTATTCATAGAAATTTTAAAAAACAAGCAAGCAGTGCACAGTATGGGCGAATTCACAGTCAAGTCAGATTCAAAACAGAATAATTATATGCGGTATAATACGTTCCCTGATGAAGAGGTGAAACGCGCGTCGGGAAGCTCGGGTGGAACACAGATCAAGCAGTTAAAGGGAACCTGTCATCAGAAATTGAGCTTTAAACCTAAAAGATTACCCCTCTGCAGCTCCTGGGCTGCATTCTAGCAGGTTCCTGTACTTTTTGTGTCCCCTTTTAAACCAAATTAAACACTTTATAAAGTTGTACCTTTTTGTCTGCAATTCTTGTAAATTCTCCATGGGGGCGGGCTCTCTTGCGTCCGTTACTGTCCCTCCTTCTGGTTTACGCCGTCCCTCATTGCTTCATTTCATAGATCAGGACGCCGCCCACAGCGCCCGAGGTCCCGTGCACGCGAGGACTGCTGGTGACGTGGTCGCAGGCACGATATTATGCCCGCCCATAATACCGTGGCCGCGCTCTCCCCTTTGCCTCCTGCGTTCTGCGCAAGCGCTGGCCAAATGATCCGACGTCGCCTTTCCCATCTTGCCCTGCAGCAGGAAATAGATGGGAGGAGCGGATCAGGCCACCACAGGTTACGAGGAGACGCTTGCGCAGAACGCAGGAGGCAAAGGGGAAAGTGCGGTCATGAGGTTATGGGCGGCACTTGCTGATGACACTCACAGTGCCGCCCATAACCTCGTGCCCGCGCAAAGCGTCACCAGCGGTCACACGTGCACACAGTGCACGGCACCGCTACAGTCGCACAGCGCATGCGCAGGACCACGGGCACCCAGGGGCGGCGTCCTGAGGTTTGAAATTCAGCGTTCGGGGGCGGCGTAAATCGCCAGGAGAGCAACGGACACCAGGCAGCCCGCCCCCATGGATAATTTTCAAAATTTGCATACGAAAAGGTACAAGTTTATAAAGTATTTATTTGGTATAAAAGGGGCCACAAAAACTATAGGAAGCTTCCTAGAATGCAGCCCAGGAGCTGCAGAGGGGGGAACTTTTAGGTTTACAGGTAAATTTCTGATGACAGGTTCCCTTTAACCGATCAGTACTTTAATGCAACCTTACTGGTATTTATGAATCGATGTTGGTTACACTGATGTAATACTACTAAAGGGAGGAATACAAGCTACAGTTAGGTCCAGAAATATTTGGACAGTGACACAATTTTGGCGAGTTGGGCTCTGCATGCCACCACATTGGATTTGAAATGAAACCTCTACAACAGAATTCAAGTGCAGATTGTAACGTTTAATTTGAAGGTTTGAACAAAAATATCTGATAGAAATTGTAGGAATTGTCACATTTCTTTACAAACACTCCACATTTTAGGAGGTCAAAAGTAATTGGACAAATAAACCAAATCCAAAAAAAAAATTTTTATTTTCAATATTTTGTTGCGAATCCTTTGGAGGCAATCACTGCCTTAAGTCTGGAACCCATGGACATCACCAAACGCTGGGTTTCCTCCTTCTTAATGCTTTGCCAGGCCTTTACAGCCGCAGCCTTCAGGTCTTGCTTGTTTGTGGGTCTTTCCGTCTTAAGTCTGGATTTGAGCAAGTGAAATGCATGCTCAATTGGGTTAAGATCTGGTGATCGACTTGGCCATTGCAGAATGTTCCACTTTTTTGCACTCATGAACTCCTGGGTAGCTTTGGTTGTATGCTTGGGGTCATTGTCCATCTGTACTATGAAGCGCCGTCCGATCAACTTTGCGGCATTTGGCTGAATCTGGGCTGAAAGTATATCCCGGTACACTTCAGAATTCATCCAGCTACTCTTGTCTGCTGTTATGTCATCAATAAACACAAGTGACCCAGTGCCATTGAAAGCCATGCATGCCCATGCCATCACGTTGCCTCCACCATGCTTTACAGAGGATGTGGTGTGCCTTGGATCATGTGCCGTTCCCTTTCTTCTCCAAACTTTTTTCTTCCCATCATTCTGGTACAGGTTGATCTTGGTCTCATCTGTCCATAGAATACTTTTCCAGAACTGAGCTGGCTTCATGAGGTGTTTTTCAGCAAATGTAACTCTGGCCTGTCTATTTTTGGAATTGATGAATGGTTTGCATCTAGATGTGAACCCTTTGTATTTACTTTCATGGAGTCTTCTCTTTACTGGTGACTTAGAGACAGATACACCTACTTCACTGAGAGTGTTCTGGACTTCAGTTGATGTTGTGAACGGGTTCTTCTTCTCCAAAGAAAGTATGCGGCGATCATCCACCACTGTTGTCATCCGTGGACGCCCAGGCCTTTTTGAGTTCCCAAGCTCACCAGTCAATTCCTTTTTTCTCAGAATGTACCCGACTGTTGATTTTGCTACTCCAAGCATGTCTGCTATCTCTCTGATGGATTTTTTCTTTTTTTTCAGCCTCAGGATGTTCTGCTTCACCTCAATTGAGAGTTCCTTAGACCGCATGTTGTCTGGTCACAGCAACAGCTTCCAAATGCAAAACCACACACCTATAATCAACCCCAGACCTTTTAACTACTTCATTGATTACAGGTTAACGAGGGAGACGCCTTCAGAGTTAATTGCAGCCCTTAGAGTCCGTTGTCCAATTACTTTTGGTCCCTTGAAAAAGAGGAGGCTATGCATTACAGAGCTATGATTCCTAAACCCTTTCTCCGATTTGGATGTGAAAACTCTCATATTGCAGCTGGGAGTGTGCACTTTCAGCCCATATTATATATAGAATTGTATTTCTGAACATATTTTTGTAAACAGCTAAAATAACAAAACTTGTGTCACTGTCCAAATATTTCTGGACCTAACTGTATACCTTATCAAGGACTTAGGCGGGCTTTGCACACTACGACATCGCAGGTGCGATGTTGATGGGGTCAAATTGAAAGTGACGCACATCCGGCATCGCAGGCGACATCGTAGTGTGTAAAGCCCAGATGATATGATTAACGAGCGCAAAATCATCGTAATTGTATCATCGGTGCAGCGTCGGTGTAATCCATAATTACGCTGATGCGACGGTCCGATGTTGTTCCTCGCTCCTGCGGCAGCACACATCGCTGTGTGTGAAGTCACAGGAGCGAGGAACATCTCCTACCGGCGTCACCGCGGCTTCCGTAGGATATGTGGAAGGAAGGAGGTGGGCGAGATGTTTACATCCCGCTCATCTCCGCCCCTCCGCCGCTATTGGCCGCCTGCCGTGTGACGTCGCTATGACGCCGCACGACCAGCCCCCTTAGGAAGGAGGCGGGTCGCCGGCCAGAGCGACGGTCGCAGGACAGGTGAGTGCATGTGAAGCTGCCGTAGCGATAATTTTCGCTACGCCAGCTATCACACGATATTGTACCTGCAACGGGGGCGGGCACTATCGCGTGCGACATCGCAGCATCGGCTTGCGATGTCGCAACGTGCAAAGCCGCCCTTAGTGCAAACCAATTTACTGGAAGTTTAACTATTTAATTACTGGGTGCACTATAGTTAAAAATCTTCCTTGTATTTCATTATCTACATTGAGGTAGCATAACTACCGCATAGAATTATTCTGTTTTGAATCTGACTTGACTGTGAATTCGCCCATACTGTGCACTGCTTGCTTGTTTTTTGTGTTTTAAAATTTATATTAATAAAATAAAAAAATAAAAAAAAAAAGAATTGGATTAATACCACTATTTTTTTCGTTGAGTTTCTATGTAAATTGGGTGGTTCCGTGATTACTCTCACATAGGTCGTGTGTAGTGACTTATAGATACCATTGTATCATGTAAAGATCCTCTGTGAGCGAAACGCATCCGTATCTCTTATGCTGGTAGTTTGCTACAATGTATCAGTGTAGGGTCCAGATTGGCTCACAGAGGATTGTATAGAGTCGATACAATGGTAACAAACCCTCAGACGGGGAAGAATCCGGCAGAGGCTTATCCATGTGCAGTTTGTTTACTGACTCGTCTGCTTGGTCATGCTTCTACAACACGCACTATAGGAGATTTGTTGACAATTTTACTTTTTTAATATTATTATTTAGTTGTAAATGTATTTTGAATGTGTAATGGTAACGAGCAATCATCACCGGCAACACTCATTATTCAGTTACATTTTATCACTGATGCCCACTAGAGGGCGCAACTGCATCTGGGGAAAAAAAAGTGCAATGGACCAGAAATGAAAAAAGTCTTCGGCTATGTGCGTATTTGCTGTGGTTTTTTTGCATTCTTTTTTTTTATTGGTTTTATGGAAATAAATGCAAATAAAAAGATGATTTTTACAGCAGCAGCAAAACCTGTGAGATTCCAGAAATCTCCATACACACATTTGCTTTTTTTTTCCCCGACTGAAATGGGAAACTGCTGCGTTTTTCAAAAGAGCCGCGTGTCAATTCTTTCAGCGTTTTTGCTGCTTTTTTTTCCCATTGAAAACAATGAGAAAGTGAAAAAACTCAGCTGCGTTTTTGCTGCTTTTGTGGTGAATGAAACAAACTGTATTTAAACATGAGCTGTAGACACAGAACAGGCCAAAAATGCTGCAAAAAAGGCAACGTGTTTACTGCCAAGAGATTAGGATTTGCTGCAGAAAAAAAAATACAGCAAAAAATACCCTAGCCTTAAGCGGGCTTTACACACAGCGACATCGCTAGAGATGTCGCTGGCGAAAGCGCCCGCCAATGTCGGTTGTGCGTCACGGGAAAATCGCTGCCTGTGGCACACAACATCGCCAGTCCCCATCACATGGACTTACCTGCCTAGCGAAGTCGCTGTGGCCGGTGAACCGGCTCCTTTCTAAGGGGGCGGTTCGTGCGGTGTCACAGCAACATCACTAAGCGGCCGCCCAATAGAAGCGGAGGGGCGGAGATGAGCGGCCGTAACATCCCGCTCACCTCCTTCCTTCCTCATTGCCGGAGGACGCAGGTACGGTGATGTTCCTCATGCCCGAGGTGTGACACGTAGCGATGTGTGCTGCCGCAGAAACGACGAACAACCAGCGTCCTGCAACAGCAACGATAATCGGGAAAGGAACGACGTGTCAACACTCAATGATTAGGTGAGTAATTTTGATCGTTAACGGTCGTTCCTGCGTTTCACACACAACAACATCGCTAACGAGGCCGAAAGTGCGTCACGGAATCCGTGACCCCAACAACATCTCGTTAGCGATGTCGCTGCGTGTGAAGCCCCCTTGAGAGTATGTGCACTTTACAGCAGATATTTCTGCACTATTTATAGATCTCTTGCAGATAAAACGATATTAAATAGACGCGTTTTTGCCATGTTTTTTACCTGCGTTTTTGTTGCAGATTATTCCTTTTTAGTGGGTGAAATCTGCAGCAAAATTGTTGAAAGACTTGACATGCTGCAGGTAAATCTAGCAAGCAGGAAATCCGCAACGTGTGCATGAGAGCACTTTGCTGGGACAAAGAAATCCTTCCGATTTTGTGAAAATCTGCACAGAAAAAAATGCAACAAAGCTACAATGTGTGCACAGACCCTAAGGCCATGTGCCCACGGGAGCTTTTTGTTGCGGAGTTTGCCGCGGAAAACCTGCAGATTTTTCTGGATATTCCAGATAAATCCGCAGGTTCTAGCATGTACAGGCACTCCCCATGTTACCCTATGGGACATGGGGAGTGTCTGTGTCCACGCTGCGGAAAGTGCGGCTGCGGAACATGCTGCAGAGATCCCTCAGCCGCACCTAACTGCATGTCAATTATTCATGCGGATTTACTTGCAGAGATCCCGGCCCTCCGCTATGGAGATAGAGGCCGGGACGTCCGCAGGTAAATCGCGTGAAACTCCGCATGTTTCCCGCAGCTATTCTGCTGGAAACTCGCAGCTAAAAATAGCTGCGGCTGCCGGCGGGCAGCTGCGGGAAACATGCGGCCGTACCTGCGAATATATCTGCAGGTATGAGCGTCCCGTGGGCACATGGCCTAAGGCTGCGACCGTACTTTGCGTTTCCAGCTGCGTTTCAGGTGCTTTTTAGGTCCGTTTTGAGAAGCACCTTTTCCAGCCAAATGCATGCGTTTTGATTTCACAGCAAAGTCTATGGAAAATGGGGATTTCTAGACCGCACTTTGCGTTTCTAAACGCTGCGTTTAATTTGCATATTTTGTGGCAGAAACCATGCGTTCAAAGAAGCAGCATGTCAATTGTTTCTGCCATTTTGGGTGCGTTTTGCCAACATTGAAGTCAATGAGAAAAGGCAAAAACCAAGATTACTTCAAATTCCTGCGTTTTATCTGCTTTTTCAGTGCAGACACAATGCGTTTTGAACTTACAAAACGCATGCTTTTTGCAAATTAAATTAATGATTACATATGTCCCTTTACACACACAGATAATCCGACAATTAAATTAAAGAAAATGTTAAATTTAGTGCTATTTTTCTAATAAATACTATATTACCGCTATAATTCCATTATATATTTCTATTTTCTTTTTAATTTCTGAACTTATGTTTTTAATCCTTTTTTTTTTTTTTTCTCTTTTTTCAATATATTTATTTGAATGTTTAACTTTTATTTAGCAGTGTCTTGATTTACAAAACGCAGGTGGAAAACCAGGTAAAAAGCGCTGAAAATGCATAAAAAACGCGGTAAATACGCATGCGTTTTCAGCGCTAAATTTCTGAAAAATGCAACTTTGGTCAAATCAATTAAGCACAAAATGTGCGTTTAGAAATGCAAGTAGGTGAACGCAAAGTGCGGTCGCAGCCTAACAGTTGCATGTGTGAAAGAAGACATAAACCAGAATGGCGACTACGAAGTTAGACAGTGGGTAAAAAAAATCATATGGACCTGAAAACAATGGGTCAGACTGAGCACTAATGGGGCACAATACCAAATATTACAGGGTATGTCTGCGGATTTTCATACCTGGGTCTCGGTCAGCATAAGAGACGTCGCCACCTCGAATCGCTTCGGTCGGGACAGGTACTTGTTCAGCTTGAACTGGTTTTCCAGCTCCAGCAGTTGTTGGCTGGTGAAAGCCGTCCGGGGGCGTCTGCACTTCCCCATGAGCCCTGGCTGAACGGAGGCTGCAAAGTAAGACCCCAGAGTCAGCAAACCGGTGTATATAATCTGGCTGTGGATTACAAAACCATCAATATACAGGGTGTCCCCCCATATCCTGTATATACCGCACCTATATACAGTGTGTCCACCCATATCCTGTATACACCGCACCTATATACAGTGTGTCCACCCATATCCTGTCCACCGCCATTAACTTGAGAACGGCGGCAGCTATAGGCATAGAAGTGGTGTCTAGGTGTAGTAAAGTATCCATGTGCTACGCAGTGAAACCACCTATTGCGCCACCTGGTGGAAAACAACGGAGTTAGCATTTTTATTTCGAAAATAAATGAGAGAGAAAAAAAGTGAATTACAAAGTTGTAGGGAATCATCAATTCAATACGAATCCACACCTTGCATACAGAAATGCTATGATTAAAACGTGTAAAACTCACAAGGCTGCGGACGTGAAGCGATACCTCATGGAGACCTTCCTACAAGTCATTGGGTATGGTGGCTGCGTGGAGTGGCCTCCGCTCACCTGACCTGACCCCATTGGACTTCTTTCTGTGAGGTCACATCAAACAGCAGGTGTATGCGACCCCTCCCCCAACATTGCAGGACCTACGACCACGTATCACAGATGCTTGTGCAAACGTGTCACCTACCATATTGCACAACGTGCAGCAAGATACAGTATGCTGTGCAGAGGCCAGATGTGCATTGCAGCAAAATACAGTATGCTGTGCAGAGGCCAGATGTGCATTGCAGCAAGATACAGTATGCTGTGCAGAGGCCAGATGTGCATTGCAGCAAGATACAGTATGCTGTGCAGAGGCCAGATGTGCATTGCAGCAAGATACAGTATGCTGTGCAGAGGCCAGATGTGCATTGCAGCAAGATACAGTATGCTGTGCAGAGGCCAGATGTGCATTGCAGCAAGATACAGTATGCTGTGCAGAGGCCAGATGTGCATTGCAGCAAGATACAGTATGCTGTGCAGAGGCCAGATGTGCATTGCAGCAAGATACAGTATGCTGTGCAGAGTCCAGATGTGCATTGCAGCAAGATACAGTATGCTGTGCAGAGGCCAGATGTGCATTGCAGCAAGATACAGTATGCTGTGCAGAGGCCAGATGTGCATTGCAGCCAGATACAGTATGCTGTGCAGAGGCCAGATGTGCATTGCAGCCAGATACAGTATGCTGTGCAGAGGCCAGATGTGCATTGCAGCCAGATACAGTATGCTGTGCAGAGTCCAGATGTGCATTGCAGCAAGATACAGTATGCTGTGCAGAGTCCAGATGTGCATTGCAGCCAGATACAGTATGCTGTGCAGAGGCCAGATGTGCATTGCAGCAAGATACAGTATGCTGTGCAGAGGCCAGATGTGCATTGCAGCCAGATACAGTATGCTGTGCAGAGGCCAGATGTGCATTGCAGCCAGATACAGTATGCTGTGCAGAGTCCAGATGTGCATTGCAGCAAGATACAGTATGCTGTGCAGAGGCCAGATGTGCATTGCAGCAAGATACAGTATGCTGTGCAGAGGCCAGATGTGCATTGCAGCTGACGGTGGCCACTATGAGCATCAAAGTTAAATGAGCGCCATATGCGTGACCAGCATTAAATGTTTTGGGGGGGTCATGGGTTTCAGATCATAGCATTTCTGAATGCAAGGTGTCGATTCCTATTGAATTGATGATGCCCTACAACTTTGTAATTCCCTTTTTTTCTCTATCTCGTTCCGTTTTCGAGATAAAAATGCTAACTTCGTTGTTTTCCACCAGGTGGCGTATAGGTGGTTTCATTGCGTAGCGCATGGCTACTTTACTATACCTAGACACCACTTCTATGCCTATAGCTGCCGCCGTTCTCAAGTTAATGGCGGTGGACAGGATATGGGTGGACACACTGTATACTGTGCAACAGCAGAAGACTATAAGGCCTTGTTCGCACGCTGCTTTTTTTGCTGCTTTTTTGGTGCAGTTTTGGGTGCAGTTTGTTGTCCTAAACTGCATCTATGACCTTCCCCAGCAAAGTCTATGAGAAATCCGAAAGGCTGTGCTCACATTGCTTCTTTTTTGCCTTCAGTTTTGGTTGCAGAAAAAAGCAGCAGCATTGCACTTCTTTTCTGCGGTTTATCCTGAGTTTTGCCAATGACAATGTTTTAAAAAAAAAAAAAAAAAACGCAGGCAAAAATGCACCAAATTGTATGCATTTTTTTTAATGCATTTTTTCGGCCAGAGGTGCGTTTTTTTTCTGAAGAAAGAAAAGTGCAGTGTGCGCACATACCCTTAGGATAAAAAAAATGCATAAAAACAACAAATATATTGTTAGGGAAGCAATTTTACAGGCACTTTGTATTATTACCTCGCATTTTTTTTCTTTTCTGTTTTTGCATTTTTATTTTCACACTTCGAATCTGAGAATCGCACAACTTTGACCTTTACAAAACACATTAAAATTAAATTAAAAATTAAAAACCACCCCCCAAAAATGACAGAAAAAGCACCAGACGTTTTAAATGTCCTGTTGGAGGAAAAAAAAAATGGTGGCAAGAAGTGTCCATGATGGTAGCCTCAGGCTGGTTTCTCAACTGTTCTCCACTTATCCATGGCAATTTTATTTTTTTTAAATGCCACATTTTTTTGTAACCATTTACAATTTTTTGTTTTTTAATTTTTTTTATGTTCTATATTAAAACTCCATACACGGCGCACACCGCATTAAAATCACCACTAAAATACCACATAAAAGAAATCGCTGTATGGCGCTCATTATTTTTTTTATTATTTATATTGCAGAATAGATTTGAAAGCTAAAATTGACATGAAAAAAAATTTACAAAAAAATCAGCCTCCATAAAGCGTATGTCGGTGTAAAAAAAAAAAAAATACTAATCTGGAAAACGCCGTAAAAATATTCTATAAGAACCACAAAGTAAAAAAAAAAAAAATATTTAAAAGATTGTAACAAATCTGGAAAAAAAACAGCATTTGGTTTGGCTGATATCTTTAGTTAAGGCTACTTTCACACTTGCGTTCAGCGCAGTCCGTCACTATGGAGAATAGCGCAGTCCGTTAACGCACTGCGTTATTCTCCATAGACTTATATGGACGACGCACTGTAACGCAAGTGTCTGCGTTGCATCCGCTGGACGACACAGCGTCGTTATTTTGACGCTGCGTCGGGCGGATGGAACGCTGCATGTAGCGTTTTTCTGCGCTTGGCGGAGTGTCAAAAAAACCGCAACCTGCAGGAATCCGTTTGGCGTCTGTTATTTTTATAATGGACGCCTATGGTGGCGGATTCCGTTAGAATGCGTCATTTGACGGATTCCGTTAACGCATCCGTCTTTACACAACTGCGCATGCCCAGATGTGTAAAGTCAAGGAAAAAAACCTATAACGGATTGCGTTATTTTGTACGATCCGTAGCATCCGTTGTGCCACTATATGCAACGCATCCGTTACACAATGCAATGCTATGGATCCCGTCCAACGCAAGTGTGAAACTAGCCTAAGTCTCAAGTTACACTGAAGGGTTAAACATTGACTTGTTGTTGTCCATTAGCATCACGTTTCCTCCTTTCTGGCGGAGAGCTCATCTGCAGACCCCTTTTCTGGGGGAGCATTGCCTGGCTGATCAGACTCCTTACCCTGCTGGAGGTCTCTGTGCCCCCAGATCTACAGCTCCATAATAATCGCTCCTGCGGAGGAGGACGGAGCTCGCAGATGAGCAGTGAACTTGTAGTCACTTTTGTGGAACAGATAAAATGAAGATAATTACCAGATTATGGCAACGAAACAATAAACTAATAAAATCATTACACAGGGAATTGTCGGTTTCCTCAAATCTTTCATGTGATATTGAAGGTCGTATCCTCATAAACGGAAGACTTCAAATGGAGCAGTCTCCGGTCCACAGATGGGGAGCTCCTCGCTTCCGGGACGGGTAACTGTAGGTTTGCCAATAGATATTCCTACTCAATATCACTCATCTTCAAAGGCGCAGTTCACACACCGTATGCAGAAAGTATCAAACCCCACGCTTTAATCAGTAAAAATCTAGTTTCATCCTTCAGCCCCAAATGTATAATTACTATTGTGACAGTGCAGAGCTCACTGATACCAGCGCATCCTGTACTAGGAGCCACCGGGTAACAAGTCCATTCACAACATTTCTTCCTCCTGAATCTTCCCCATCACCTGTGAGTGATATTACTGAGAAGTGGAAGGAACCGCAGCAACTCAGCACAAAGTGGAGACCCTGTAATGTTACAGAGCGGGGGGCCGAGTGCTGAGGAGCAGAGGATAGAAAAGTCCCCACCGCTCTTCTGACTCCATAACTGCAGAGTCCAGACCATATCTGGTAACATCAGCACAATCATTGCCAAGCAGCTGCAGCCGTACATCACCAAGCACAATGCCGAGCCGTACATCACCAAGCACAATGCTGAGCCGTACATCACCAAGCGCAATGCTGAGCCGTACATCACCAAGCACAATGCTGAGCCATACATCACCAAGCACAATGCCGAGCCGTACATCACCAAGCGCAATGCCGAGCCGTACATCACTAAGCGCAATGCCGAGCCGTACATCACCAAGCACAATGCCGAGCCGTACATCACTAAGCGCAATGCTGAGCCGTACATCACCAAGCACAATGCCGAGCCGTACATCACCAAGCACAATGCCGAGCCGTACATCACCAAGCACAATGCTGAGCCGTACATCACCAGGCACAATGCTGAGCCATACATCACCAGGCACAATGCTGAGCCATACATCACCAAGCGCAATGCTGAGCCGTACGTCACCAAGCACAATGCTGAGCGTTGGATGGAGGAGACGTGTTCTGTGCAGTGACGGATCGCACTTCTCTATCTGCATCTGATGGAGGGGTCTGGGTTTGGTGGAGGACGTTACCCCCTGACTGCACTGTGCCCGCTGTACAGATGGTGGAGGAGGAGGATGCTCCGGGCTGTTATCAGGGGGCGGCCGCGGCCTCTTCGCTCTGGTGATGGGAAATCTTAATCTTCAGCACAAGACATTGTGGACAATTGTAGCTTCCATCTTTGTGGGAACAGTTTATGGAAGATCCTTCTCTGTTCCCCATGACTGTGCCCAGTGCACAAGCTCCACACAGACATGGAGGGGGAGAACATGACGCCGCACAGAGCCTGGACCCTAGCCCCATCCTATAAGATATATATCCCATATGCAATCAACATTTGAACACCAGTCTTCCTATGATCGTGTCCTCTGTGGGGGGTGCCCTGTGATGGACTCATGCCTGGTCTGCACATGTCCTCTCCTGTGCCTCCTCTATGACACTGTGGTTGGGTACTGTGCAGTGTTTTTGTGCTGTATATGTTCCCAGGCTGCTCTGTGCCCATCTCGGGGACAGAAGGCCGAGGATTAGTCGCTGCCAGCCTCGGGTAAATTAATAAAAGCTTTAGTCGCTGGCAGTGAACGTCGCCCGCTCTTTATCTGCAGCCTAATAACTAATGATCAGTCTGCAAACACAGATAGAGGCGCAGTTTATAGAGGAGTTTACACAGCACGGGTCACAGTGCACGGAGCGCACCGCCAACGTGACGGGGAAATGTGCAGCTCCTGTCAATATTATTATTAGGTGTGAATCTCCCGGCCACAAGCAGAACCTCTCACGGGAACAGGTACGGGGCGAGTGTACACCGCCACCGCCGCAGTGTCCGCCCTGCCGGGATTTACACATGGATTTAGTCCTCAGCCACCATCAAATAAAGCATTAGAGAATAGAAAGTGGCCCCCAAGGGCGTTACAGAATTTTTTTTAACCCTTTCAGGACCAGGACTTTTTTTTTTTTTCAACACTTTCATTTTTTTCTCTTCTTTCTCAAACCATAATATCTAATATATAAAGCTGTGTGTGTGTGTGTGTGTGTGTGTGTGTGTGTGTGTGTGTGTGTGTGTATGTCCGGGATTGGCATCTGCACCATCGCAGCTACAGCCACAAAATTTTGCACACTCACACGTCTGGACCCCGAGAGCGTCATAGGCTATGTTTTGAGGGGAAATTTTAACCCCGCGCTTTACAGTTATTCACCAAAAAACCTGCCTCCATTAAAGCGAATGGAGCTGGGAGCCACAGTGCAGCCAGAACTTCAGAAGAATGCGCAGCCACGTTTTATATGGAATGTTGGCGTGTCACAATGCAGCCAGGGAAATAGACAGACACAGACAGGGAAAGAGGCAGACACAGGGAAACAGACAGACAGGGAAAGAGAGGGAAAGAGACAGACAGGGTAAGAGATAGACAAAGACCGGTAAAGAGACAGACACAGGGAAAGAGACAGAGGGAAAGAGGGAAAGAGACAGACAGGGAAAGAGACAGAGATAGACAGACAGGGAAAGAGATAGATAGACAGGGAAAGAGATAGATAGACAGACAGGGAAAGAGATTGAGACAGACAGAGAAAGAGACACAGACAAAGAGAGAGCGACAGAGAGATATATACAGAGGGGGAGACAGACAGAGAATGGGAGAGAAACAGAGAGACTGTTACTATCCCGGGCGTTAATACATTCTATTTTGTTAACAACAGTTATTAACCCGAGCGAAGCCGGGGAGTACAGCTAGTATATTATATCTTTTATATATTTAAAATTCTCCCAAAAAATTATTGCAATTAATCATGTGAATAACAAGACTTGTATTTCTTTTGTGTGTTTTGAGACATCCCCAAAATAACAGAAACAAATTGGACAAAATTTCACACAAAACCTTAAAAATGATCAGGACACAATTGTTTTCCCCTTCCACTTATGATTTGGCTGCACGCTCTTTGGAATAAATCCCTTCCATCAGTTGCCTCCTGTCCCCGTCCACAGCTGCTTCCTCCTCTCACCTGGAATCTCAGACTCTTTTTTTATAAATGTCTCCAGGTCTTTCATATCTGAAGGCGTCTCCTCTCCTCTCATCTTCAGATCTCTCCACAGGTGTCAATGGGGTTTAGCTCCGGACTCATTGTGGCCCCTTCAGAAGTCTCCAGCACTTTGTTTCCATCCATTTCTGGGGCTTCTTGAAGTGTTTGGGGTTATTGTAATGCTGAAGCTTTATCTGGGTCTCATCTGTCCACAAGACGCTTTCCCAGAAAGATTTTGGTTACACACGTACATTTTGGCTTTATATCTCTGTGTCAGCAGTGGGGTCCTCCTGGGTTTCCTCCATAGCGTTTCATTTCATTCAGACGTGGATGGACAGTTTGCACTGACACTCATGCCCCCGGAGCCTGCAAGACGGTTTGAATTTCTCTGGAACTTGATTGGGGCTTATCCACCATCTATCCGCTATCCTGTGTTACAACTTTTCATCACCTTTTCTGCTGTCAATGTCCACGGAGATTAGCTGCAGTGCCATGGGATGTAAACCTTCTTGAATATGTTGCGTACCATGGATAAAGGAACATCAAGATCTCTGGAGATGGACTGGTAACCTTGAGATTGTTGATATTCTTCAACAATTTTGGTTCTCAGACAGTTCTCTTCTCTTATTTCTGTTGTCTATCCTTAGTGTGGCACACACAGACACACAATGCAAAGATTCAGTCAACGTCTCCCCTTTTTATCTAGTATCAGGTGTGATTTTCTTGTGGCCCGCACCTGTTACTTGCCAAGGCAGAGTTTGAATGAGCATCATATGCATAAAACAAAGTTGCATACCCACAATTTTAGAAATGTGGCAACGATTTTTTTCTGTTGCATTGCTGTATATAGCAGAACCAATCAGATGATCATAGATTCAAGTCCTCTAAGGAGACTGTTAAGAACAGTAAAAAGTAAAAAAAAATTTTTTAAAGATATTGAAAAAATATAAAAACATAAATTCAAATTACCCCTTTTTGTTGAATTAATGCCGCTATATGATTGAATAAATATTATTTTGTGCCATTAAACATAAAGACATCGCTGCGTTTAGAAAAGTCCGATCTATGAAAATATAAAAATAATTAACACGATCGCTAAACACTGTAAACAAAGCAAATTCAAGTCCAGATCGATATCTAGGCCTCATGCACGCGCCAGTATGGTAGCATTAAAGCTCCTCTGTCCCTTCTACAACCTGGGCTTTATTGCCCCTGATTGACCGCTGTACGGATATCACATCTCTGGTATACGGTGCACGTCATCTTCACCTGCGGATCATTCTCTGTATCATCTGTATATAGATATCGCAGCAGCCGGCGCTCCCGGAGAGTTTATTGCTAAGTGGAAAATAAAACACTTCTTATCTTCTGTCCACAAAACACGTGAAATTAAAATAAATTAATTGCTGACGCTAATCACAGAACTGAGGCTCTTTGTTCTAGAGGATATTTTAATTAACAGATCAGCCAGGTTGTCTCTGCTCATATTATCTGCAAATATCGGAGAAGCGAAGGGGGCGATCAGGTAGAAAATGTGCAACTTTTACAGCAGCCGTAAAGCGGATCAGATTAAATCCCCCCTCATGTTATGTAAATGGCCAGAATGTGATACAGAAATAGTGTAAAGAAATAGCGTAATGTTAGAGAAAAGTAGAGATGCGCAAAAGTATCACCCGACACGAGACCCTCAGAGAAATCAGACATTCTAGTGGCCATAACGAGGTGTGGCCCCTTTCCAAGTTCTGCTATCGATGCCCGAATAATTCTATCACTACATTACATATATATATATATATATATATATATATATATATATATATACATATATATATATATATATATATATATACATATATATTTTATTTATATATATATTATATATAGCAAACCCAGTTCTAGGCTGGGATGAGTCTTCAGCCCGTGAATATGAGCAATGAACGACTCCAGTCACCGCTGAGATCTATACATTGTTACAAAACAGATTCTTGTAGGAAAATCATATCCATAATAATGAGACTTTGATGCAATATGACGACAGATCAGCCCTGTCCATGAAAGGCAAGACTGACTGTCACAGCAACAAGACGCCAAAAACCTCCCAGGAGAGTCCTGAAGAGGTGACTAGTACACCAACAGATGGATTACCCCTACACAATGCAGAATAGTGAGTGCAGCTCTGGAGTATAATTTAAGATGTAACTCAGGATCAGTAATGTAATAGACAGTGCCTTGTGAAAGTATTCGGCCCCCTTGAATTTTTCACCCTTTTCCCACATTTCAGGCTTCAAACATAAAGATAATAACTTTAATGTTCTGGTGAAGAATCAACAACAAGTGACACAATTGTGAAGTTGAATGAAATTTATTGCTTATTTTAAACTTTTTTAAAAATAAATAACTGAAAATTGGGGCGTGCAATATTATTCATCCCCTTTGCTTTCAGTGCAGCAAACTCATTCCAGAAGTTGATTGAGGATCTCTGAATGATCCAATCTTGTCCTAAATGACTGATGATGATAAATATAAGCCCCTGTGTGTAATCAAGTCTCCGTATAAATGCCCCTGCTCTGTGATATCTCAGGGTTCTGTGTAAAGCGCAGAGAGCATCATGAAGACCAAGGAACACAACAGGCAGGTCCAGGATACTGTTATGGAGAAGTTTAAAGCTGGATTTGGTTACAAAAAGATTTCCAAAACTTTAAACATCCCAAGGAGCCCTGTGCAAGCGATCATATTGAAATGGAAGGATCATACCACTGCAAATCTACCAAGACCCGGCCGTCCATCCAAACTGTCATCTCACACAAGGAGAAGACTGATCAGAGATGCAGCCAGGAGGCCCATGATCCCTCTGGATGATCTGCAGAGATCTACAGCTGAGGAGGGAGAGTCTGTCCATAGCACAACAATCAGTCTACACTGCACAAATCTGGCCTTTATGGAAGAGTGACAAGGAGAAAGCCATTTCTCAAACATATCCATAATCAGTGTTGTTTAACGTTTGCCACAAGCCACCGGGAGACACCAAACGTGGAAGAAGGTGCTCTGCTCAGATGAAACTAAAATTGAACAATTTGGGCACAATGCCAAACGATATGTTTGGCGTAAAAGCAACACAGCTCATCACCCTGAACACACCATCCCCACTGTCAAACATGGTGGAGGCAGCATCATGGTTTGGGCCTGCTTTTCTTCAGCAGGGACAGGGAAGATGGTTAAAATTGATGGGAAGATGGATGGAGCCAAATACAGGACCATTCTTGAAGAAAACCTGTTGGAGTCTGCAAAATACCAGAGACTGAGACGGAGATTTGTCTTCCAACAAGACAATGATCCCAAACATAAAGCAAAATCTACAATAGAAGGGTTCACAAATAAATGTATCCAGGTGTTAGAATGGCCAATCACAGTCCAGACCTGAACCCAATCGAGAATCTGTGGAAAGAGCTGAAAACTGCTGTTCACAAACACCTCCATCCAACCTCACTCAGCTCCAGCTGTTTACAAAGGAAGAATGAGCGAGAATTTCACTTCTCCATGTGCAAAACAGATAGACACATCCCCCAAGAGACTGCAGCTGTAATCGCAGCAAAAGGGGGCGCTACAGAGTATTCACTTACAGGGGATGAATAATATCGCACGCCCCAATTTTCAGTTATTTTAAAGTTCAACTTCACAATTGTGTCCACTTGTTGTAGATTCTTCACCAGAACATTAACATTTTTATCTTTATGTTTGAAGCCTGAAATGTGGGAAAAGGCTGAAAAATTCAAGGGGGCCGAATACTTTCGCAAGGCACTGTATGTACATAGTGACTGCACCAGCAGAATAGTGAGTGCAGCTCTGGAGTATAATACAGGAGGTAACTCAGGATCAGTAATATATGTACACAGTGACTGCACCAGCAGAATAGTGAGTGCAGCTCTGGAGTATAATACAGGAGGTAACTCAGGATCAGTAATGTATGTACACAGTGACTGCACCAGGAGAATAGTGAGTGCAGCTCTGGAGTGTAATACAGGAGGTAACTCAGGATCAGTAATGTATTGTATGTACACAGTGACTGCACCAGCAGAATAGTGAGTGCAGCTCTGGAGTATAATACAGGAGGTATCTCAGGATCAGTAATGTAATATATGTACACAGTGACTGCACCAGCAGAATAGTGAGTGCAGCTCTGGAGTATAATACAGGAGGTAACTCAGGATCAGTAATGTAATGTATGTACACAGTGACTGCACCAGCAGAATAGTGAGTGCAGCTCTGGAGTATAATACAGGAGGTAACTCAGGATCAGTAATGTAATGTATGTACACAGTGATTGCACCAGCAGAATAGTGAGTGCAGCTCTGGAGTATAATACAGGAGGTATCTCAGGATCAGTAATCTAATGTATGTACACAGTGATTGCACCAGCAGAATAGTGAGTGCAGCTCTGGAGTATAATACAGGAGGTAACTCAGGATCAGTAATGAACACTTCAGTATGTAGCTTTGTATGTCTCTAGTTGTTAGTTTGGTAAATGATGATATAATAAAGTGATAAACGCCTCTATAAACATACAGTAAACGCTGTGCACACATTAATAATCGTAATCTCTGATAAATAATAATGTTTAATCTCACACAGTTATTCACTGTCAGAAGCCAAATATCCGCCCTGTAGACAAACTCCCATGTAAGACGTCATTGTCACTCACGCCCGGTCACTAATCTGTGGTCAGGAGGAGAGCACTTTGTTAATAGCACTGAGCCTTGTATTCAGAGCGGAGATCTCTTCATTCAGGGTAATGGGGCAGAAATCGAAGCCCTCCCATGAGATCACCACGACAGGACCGTGTGAACAGGACAATGAGGCCAAAGAGAAGGGGCCTCCGCTCAATCACCCCGGATAATGGGCTTCCTTCTGCCACGCTCCAGCCCGGGCTGGTCATGGTCATTGTCACCTCAAAGCCCCCCACAGGTCACAGGGGCTGCAGACAGTGATATATACACGCATCAGCATTATACAGCTATTTGCTATGGGATAATGTATCTAAGTTTATCATTTGTGATACCGCAACAGAACTATTTTTTCATCACATGACCTCCCAAAATGTCACTATGAAAAGTTCAGCTCATCCCGCAAAAAGCACGTCCTGATAAATCACCCAAAGAAGTTCACTCTCTCAAAATATGGTGACTGAAGCCAATTTTTTTTTTTTGAGTTTTTACAAGTTTTTTTTTCTTTAAAGTAGTTTATAAATAAATCATAAAGAAACCAAACAAAAAGAAAACTCCTACATAAATGTAGTGTTACCATAACCATACGACTTCGCCGTATGAGGAGGAGTTGTAGTTTTAAATGACACTGTTCAGCTGCCGAATAATGTACTGGAAAACTAGAAAACCCCTCAAAGTGCAACAAAGAAACATATTGACAAGTTATTGTGTCTTTTTTACCCCAAGGGGAACTTTGTTAAAACAAAACCCAAAAAAACATTGACTCCATGTTTTTTTGAGTTTTGATTTTATACGTTCCCCTTGTGATAAAGATGACACAATAACTTGTCAATTTGTTTCTTTGTTTACACTTTGTTTCTGCAATTTGTTTCTTTGTTGCACTTTGCGGGGTTTTTCTAGTTTTCCAGTACATTATAAGCTGAACGGTGCCATTCAAAACTACAACTCATCCTCATACGGCGAAGTCAACGGCAAATAAAAAAAAGTTTTGGCTCTTGTAATATGGGATCCAGTTTTGGGCTCCACATTTTAAAAAGGACATTCAGAAGTTAGAGTCAGTTCAATGGCGGCAACTAGATTATTACAAGGAATGGAGGCCGCCCGTATGATGAGTAATGGAGGCCGCCCGTATGATGAGTAATGGAGGCCGCCAGTATGATGAGTAATGGAGGCCACCCGTATGATGAGTAATGGAGGCCGCCCGTATGATGAGTAATGGAGGCCGCCCGTATGATGAGTAATGGAGGCCGCCCGTATGATGAGTAATGGAGGCCGTCCGTATGATGAGTAATGGAGGCCGCCTGTATGATGAGTAATGGAGGCCGCCCGTATGATGAGTAATGGAGGCCGCCCGTATGATGAGTAATGGAGGCCGCCCGTATGATGAGTAATGGAGGCCGCCCGTATGATGAGTAATGGAGGCCGCCTGTATGATGAGTAATGGAGGCCGCCCGTATGATGACAGGTTGAAAAAGTTAGATATGTTTAGCTTAGAAAAAAGACGTCTCAGAGGAGATCTCATTTATATATATAAATACATGTGTGGTCAATATAAAGGACTGGCACATGACTTATTCCTTCCAAAGACAATACTAAGGACCAGGGGCACTCACTGCGAGTGGAAGAAAAGCGATTCCAGCAGCTAAATAGGAAAGGGTTCTTTACAGTTAGAGCAGTCAGACTGTGGAATGCGACCACAAGAGATAGTAATGGCAGATACTATAACAGCTTTATATCAGGGCGGATGATTTCCTTAGCACACGACATTGTGGGTTATAAGTGACTTAGGATCAAAATGTAGAAGAGGTGGAGGAAGGGTGACCTGGATGGACCTAGGTCTTTTTTCAACCTAAGTGACTATGTAACTATGAAAGATGAGGCGGAAAAGTATGAAGATGTCTGCATCTCCAAGGGGTGAGCCTGTAAACTTTTGCAGACCCCCATGGACATTACATTGGGTGAGCATATTAGGGGTGCACTGTGCAGTCCCTCAAACGTATCTGGAGGTTGTGTATCTAAGCCGATGTAGTGTGATACCCCACACAGAGCAGTACTACATCCCCCATCATGTCAGGTATTACACCCGTCCGCCCCGGTCTGTAGGACGATGACTTCATGAGATCTTCACTCCTGCACTGGATCCCAGTTTGGTGATCACTAGATTTTGGGGGAGGGGGTGATCACTAGATTTGGGGGGGATGGTGATCACTAGATTTGGGGGGGGGGGGCGGTGATCACTAGATTTGGGGGGGGGGGCGGTGATCACTAGATTTGGGGGGGGGACGGTGATCACTAGATTTGGGGGGGACGGTGATCACTAGATTTGGACCCCGTTGTGTTTAATGTCCTGTGAGGAGGGGGCTCGGGGTCACGGTTACAGCCCCGCTCTAATAAGACAATGCGAGAGGAGTTTACGGCTTGTCATCACCAAGCACAAAGCACCACTTAGCGCCACAATTTATGGCTGCCAAACCCACCGCCTCCTAATTTATAGAAACGTCCTTGGGAAACAAATAAATAAACGGGATGGGAGTGTCAGCTCTTCAGGAAAGCGCTTAACTCATCCCTTTTATAGAGACTGTCTACTTTTGTAATAATGAGGAGGCGTACTTAACCACGGAGGTCCTTGAGATGTCCTTCCCTGCCACTTTCTTCTGAGCCATGTACCTAAGCCCATTATATGTGATGCTGTATCTAATCCTGTGCTGTGTGATGCCGTCTGGGAGGAGCACATAATACCTGGGTGATAATGAGTAATACACACATTGCTGTCTTATCTCCGCTCAGTGATTATATATACATTACCCGTGGTGATAAGAGCCATTGCTCCCGCCATATAATAATCTGGATACAAAGTTCTCGTGTGGTTCCTGCGCGCCGCGCCGCAGCAGCTGTCGTGCCGGCCGTGACTAATGAACTTCTAGAATTGTAATCAAACAGCAATCTCAGGTGCTCGTCACTACCTGTCGAAAATCCCCGGACCTCGGAGGGCAAACACTGCACGGGTGCTCCGCTCTGCTGATTGCTCCGGGCAAATATATCATTGTCTCATTGTATGTGGATGTATGCACAGTCACCGGCGGGCATATGTGATCAGGGCCGTATTTGGCATTCATGCTGCCCTAGGCACTTTAAGTGGTCATGGCTACAACTCAGGACTAAAAGTGCCCATACCCTTTAGATAGTCTAATCTATTTGGGGACTTTAACAACTAATATTGGCCAAACCCACCAATATGGATGGGTTCAGTCCACAGTCTGTGTATGGGGGCCACGTGACAGAAGATAAGGATCCCGTGTGTCCGATTTCTGACTATAGATCCATTTGTTATCTAAGTGATGAGCCATTACCAGAGATATCTTCGCAGACGCAGTGGCTCTCCCCTAGAGAACTCAGGGTGTGCGCACCTGTGTGTGGGAGAGTTGAGCAAGATAGCTGACTGATCAGTCAAATCATTGTTAGGTCGACAGCTATGGGGTCATTAGTCTGTCGCTTGTTTGACACACAACACCTTTTTCAAAAGGCTGTATTTTTAATGTTTGTGTTATCCATGTGTCACTTACTGTATAATCTATTGTCAGATCTCACAAGTTAAGGATTACTACAGCTACATTGCTACAAGATCAGAACCAACATTAATACATGCATACAGCAGCAGAACCATTATCAGTACATGAATACATAACCAGTACATGAATACAGCACCAAAACTACAATAATTACATGGATAGAGCAGCAGAACCACTATCAATACATGAATAAGGTACCAGAACGACCATTAGTACATTATTATTGCACCAGAAATACCATCAGTACATGAATAGGGTACCAGAACCACCATCAGTACATTATTACTATGCCAGAATCACCATCAGTACTTCAATAAAGCATCAGAACCACCATCAGCACAGGAATACTGCACCAGAACCACCATTAGCACAAGAAATCAGCACCAGATCCACCATCCGTACATGAATACAGCACCAAAACCACTAACAGTACATTAATCCAGCACCAAGCTTAGTACAACATTCAGTGCAGCAGACACATATGCAATTGTATCATACGAAACTGCAACTCCCTGTATGTCCTTAATAATAGTAAGGATATGATGAGCGTTGTTGTTGTTGTTACCAGCCGTCATCAGGCACTGGATCATACAACAACCACTGTACTGATTAAATGTTTAATAATGCTTCTGCCTGCGTCTAAAGAGGAATTTAACTATTAGGAGATGTCTTATATGTTTTAGACCCTTTCATTCTGAGGAGACTGACTGGGTTCGGGACCCAAGACTCCCACCAATCTCTCAAAGAACTGCACAGCTCAGGAGACAGGAGCTTAAGGAAAGCCTAGGATTTATTTATGTTTTTGTACTGTATCCATATTCCTCTGTGTGCTCGCCTTTCTATTAAGCTGCGTTCTTCTAATAGGTCTTTTTAGTTATTGTTGGGGGTCCCAGGACCCGGTCCTCCACTAATCAGAATTAGAAAGTCTAAAACAAAAAAAATCTACCAAAGTGTAACTATTCTGTAAGGTGCATTTACACCGGCCGCTAATTGGGAATGTAATATCAGCCTAGCTAAACAGGACATTATTTTGACACTTAGTAAAATATCATCGTTCTCTGCAGCAGATCATCCTGTGTACGGCTCCGTTCACATGAGCAGAAATCATCCGGCAATAACCCTTTGGCAAATAATTAGAATAAGGTTTATGGCGCACTTGGCATTATGGGTGCTCAAGAAGGGTTCAAACCGTCATTAGATGCAGAAATAACTGGGCACACCAAAGTGAATAGTAGGACGTGTAAGGGGTACTTTGCACGCTGCGACATCGCTAGCCGATGCTAGCGATGCCGAGCGCAATAGTACCCGCTCCCGTCGCAGCTGCGATATCTTGTGATAGCTGCCGTAGGGAACATTATCGCTACGGCAGCTTCACACGCACTCACCTGCTCGGCTCTCCATAGTGTGCCCTCTCTGCAGTGTCCTTTGCTACACTATCCATACTCACATTAGCTCTCAGTCTATGCTGAACCACCCCCATAGTAAAAGTCCCTTGTATCTTCAGCTCCGTGGAGCGCCCACCTTCTCCTTCTCCACTTTTTCGCTGCCTCTTCGGTGCAGTAACAACATCAGTGGTGTGACTACACTGCCACACATTCGAATGGGGAGTCATTGAGGCTCCTCTCAGGTCTGGACTCATTGCTGGCCACTTTAGTAGTCTCCAGTGCTTTCTATCAAACCATTTTCTAGTGCTTTTTGAAGTGTGTTTTGGGTCATTGTCCTGCTGGAAGAGCCATGACCTCTGAGGGAGACCCAGCTTTCTCACACTGGGCCCTACATTATGCTGCAAAATTTGTTGGTAGTCTTCAGACTTCATAATGCCATGCACACGGTCAAGCAGTCCAGTGCCAGAGGCAGCAAAGCAACCCCAAATCATCAGGGAACCTCCGCCATGTTTGACTGTAGGGACCGTGTTCTTTTCTTTGAATGCCTCTTTTTTTTTTTTTTCCCTGTAAACTCTATGTTCATGGCTTTTCCCAAAAAGCTCTACTTTTGTCTCATCTGACCAGAGAACATCCTTCCAAAACGTTTTAGGCTTTCTCAGGTAAGTTTTGGCAAACTCCAGCCTGGCTTTTTTATGTCTCGGGGTAAGAAGTGGGGTCTTCCTGGGTGTCCTACCATACAGTCCCTTTTCATTCAGACGCTGACTGATAGTACGGGTTGACACTGTTGTACCCGCGCACTGCAGGGCAGATTGAACTTGTTTGGATGTTAGTCGAGGTTCTTTATCCACCATCCGCACAATCTTGCGTTGAAACCTCTCGTCAATTTCTCTTTTCCTTCCAAATCTAGGGAGGTAGCCACAGTGCCATGGGCTTTACACTTCTTGATGACACTGCGCACCGTAGACACAGGAACTTTCAGGTCTTTGGAGATGGACTTGTAGCCTTGAGATTGCTCATGCTTCCTCACAATTTGGATTCTCAAGTCCTCAGACAGTTCTTTGGTCTTCTTTCTTTTCTCCATGCTCAATGTGGTGCACACAAGGACACAGGACAGAGGCTGAGTCAACTTTAATCCATGTCACCGGCTGCAAGTGTGATTTATTATTGCCAGCACCTGTTAGGTGCCACAGGTAAGTTACAGGCGCTGTTATTACACAAATTACAGAAGCATCACATGATTTTTCAAATAGTGCCAATACTTTTGTCCACCCCCTTTTTTATGTTTGGTGTGGAATTATATCCAATTTGGCTTTCACAATTTTTGTTTTTTTTTTCTTCATTGAAGACAAATTAAATGAAGATAATATTCCCAAAGAATTTGTGATTGCAATTATTTTCAGGAAGAAACTGAGTATTATCTGACAGAATTGCAGGGGTGCCAATACTTTTGGCCAGCACTGTATATAGGGTGGGTGGTATACGGTATACTATATGCACTTATCTCCCGTCATGTGGAAGAGACCTCCCGCCGCCCCGTCATGTGGAAGAGACCTCCCGCCGCCCCGTCATGTGGAAGAGACCTCCCGCCGCCCCGTCATGTGGAAGAGAAATCCCGCCGCCCCGTCATGTGGAAGAGACATCCCGCCGCCCCGTCATGTGGAAGAGACATCCCGCCGCCCCGTTATGTGGAAGAGACATCCCGCCGCCCCGTTATGTGGAAGAGACATCCCGTTGCACTTTTATATAGAAGAGACATCCCGGCGCCTCGTCATATGGAAGAGACATCCCGCCGCCCTGTTATGTGGAAGAGACATCACGCCGCCCCCTGGATTGTGTAGACATCTGTACCGGCTACACTGGCAGCACACAGCATAGACTCGCTGCCACTCATGGAGGAAGTGTGTCGCGGGTGGGGAGGGGACGCTGCGCTCACCACTCTCGGGTCCGGCGCTGCTGCTGCTCGGTGGCTTTAGCGGTGGGCCGGATCCGGGGACTCGAGCGGCGCTCCTCGCCCGTGAGTGAAAAGGGTGGTTTGTTGGGGTTTGGGATGTCGGTTCGTGACGCCACCCACGGTGTGTGGTGAGGTTGGGGCACCACCGCTGCTCTGTACAGGGATCCCGGGAGCGATGACAGGGAGCAGCTGGGATGTTTCTCTCCCCTCCGTGGGTAGGGGGATTTTGGTAGTCCCGGGGCCCGGAGTTATTGTCTGTTTGGTGGATTGCAGGGCTTGGCCAGGTGCAGGGTCGCGGGGCAGCGCAGTGCAGACGGCACGGTGGTACTTACTCAGTCAGTAACGCACACGGAGTCTCTTGTAAAACAAACAGCTGGATGGACGAGTCCCACAGACTGCTGCAGCGGTCACTCCCGGTCAGTTGGCGGTAACTGTCTCCCCCTGCACCGGTGTTATGTTCTTGGCCCCGATGGCTTCCCACCGGTAACCCTCTCCCCAGCGGTGTGTTGGCTAAGGGAGCCCCTGTTGTTGCCCGCAGGCTCTGGCCCTGGGAGCTCTAGCTCTGGCGCTAGCTTTATCTCCCTCACGGTTTGGACGGTTGCCTTCAGTCGGGTCTTTATTGCTGGGAAACCCCGGAGGTTCCCGTCGCTGACGGATTTGATCGGTTTAACGGCGACTCCTAGCCTGGTCGGGGTCCGTAGGCCCTGCCGGATGGTGCTGGCTTCTCTTCGCTCCCCGGTCCGGTACCGGCGGGCTACCGCCCGTCCCCGGTCCTTACAGTTGTGCGTCAATCTGCCTCTCCTGCAGACGGTCACCACAGTCTGCCAACCTTGTTGTATGTGCCCGGGCCACGTACCCGGACACTGTTAGTCTGCTCCTCCACTACTACCTCCTTCAACTTCAAACTCTCCTACTCCACTCCTCGTCACTATCTATCTGACCTTCTTTCCCGCCTCCAGGACTGTGAACTCCTCGGTGGGAGGAGCCAACTGCCTGGCTCCGCCCCACCTGGTGTGGACATCAGCCCCTGGAGGGAGGCAACAAGGATTTGTGTGTGTGTGTGTGTGTGGCTGGTGTGCCTAACCGGGGTGTGGGGTGTGTTGTTGCAGTACCTGTGACGTCCTGGCTTGTCCAGGGCGCCACAAGTGCACTGGGGGATTTCCCTTTATGCCATTGCTCAGTAACGCAAGTGCAGATTACGTCCCAGATAATCTGACCAATAAGATGTAATGATTGTGTATATAGGGTGGGTGGTATACGTATACTATATGCACTTATCTCCTGGGATAAAGGTTTCCCATTATCTTATCAGCTATATAAATCAATCCTGGAGATGATCCATGAGCGTCTCACTACTTCCTTGTATCTCTTATCCAAATGACTGCACTGTGCCCTTAAGAGATTGGAATGTGACCACCACCATAAAGCAGATTGAGTAAAGAGGCCGGTATTCGCCTAGGGTGTAAGGGTGCCACATGAGTAATGGCAGGGGCCGGTATTCGCCTAGGGTGTAAGGGTGCCACATGAGTAATGGCAGGGACCGGTATTAGCCTAGAATGCAAGGGTGCCAGGTGAGTAATGGCAGGGACCGGTATTAGCCTAGAATGCAAGGGTGCCAGGTGAGTAATGGCAGGGGCCGGTATTAGCCTAGAATGCAAGGGTGCCAGGTGAGTAATGGCAGGGCCGGTATTAGCCTAGAATGCAAGGGTGCCAGGTGAGTAATGGCAGGGGCCGGTATTAGCCTAGAATGCAAGGGTGCCAGGTGAGTAATGGCAGGGGCCGGTATTAGCCTAGAATGCAAGGGTGCCAGGTGGGTAATGGCAGGGGCCGGTATTAGCCTAGAATGCAAGGGTGCCAGATGAGTAATGGCAGGGGCCGGTATTAGCCTAGAATTCAAGGGTGCCAGGTGAGTAATGGCAGGGACCGGTATTAGCCTAGAATGCAAGAGTGCCAGGTGAGTAATGGCAGGGGCCGGTATTAGCCTAGAATGCAAGAGTGCCAGGTGAGTAATGGCAGAGGCTGGTATTAGCCTAGAATGTAAGGGTGCCAGGTGAGTAATGGCAGGGGCCGGTATTAGCCTAGAATGCAAGGGTGCCAGGTGAGTAATGGCAGGGACCGGTATTAGCCTAGAATGCAAGGGTGCCAGGTGGGTAATGGCAGGGGCCGGTATTAGCCTAGAATGCAAGGGTGCCAGGTGAGTAATGGCAGGGGCCGGTATTAGCCTAGAATGCAAGGGTGCCAGGTGGGTAATGGCAGAGGCTGGTATTAGCCTAGGATGTAAGAGTGCCAGGTGGGTAATGGCAGGAGCCGGTATTAGCCTAGAATGCAAGGGTGCCAGGTGAGTAATGGCAGGGGCCGGTATTAGCCTAGAATGCAAGGGTGCCAGGTGGGTAATGGCAGAGGCTGGTATTAGCCTAGGATGTAAGAGTGCCAGGTGGGTAATGGCAGGAGCCGGTATTAGCCTAGGATGTAAGGGTGCCAGGTGAGTAATGGCAGGGGCCGGTATTAGCCTGGAATGCAAGGGTGCCAGGTGAGTAATGGCAGGGACCGGTATTAGCCTAGGATGTAAGGGTGCCAGGTGAGTAATGGCAGGGGCCGGTATTAGCCTAGAATGCAAGAGTGCCAGGTGAGTAATGGCAGAGGCTGGTATTAGCCTAGAATGTAAGGGTGCCAGGTGAGTAATGGCAGGGGCCGGTATTAGCCTAGAATGCAAGGGTGCCAGGTGAGTAATGGCAGGGACCGGTATTAGCCTAGAATGCAAGGGTGCCAGGTGGGTAATGGCAGGGGCCGGTATTAGCCTAGAATGCAAGGGTGCCAGGTGAGTAATGGCAGGGGCCGGTATTAGCCTAGAATGCAAGGGTGCCAGGTGGGTAATGGCAGAGGCTGGTATTAGCCTAGGATGTAAGAGTGCCAGGTGGGTAATGGCAGGAGCCGGTATTAGCCTAGAATGCAAGGGTGCCAGGTGAGTAATGGCAGGGGCCGGTATTAGCCTAGAATGCAAGGGTGCCAGGTGGGTAATGGCAGAGGCTGGTATTAGCCTAGGATGTAAGAGTGCCAGGTGGGTAATGGCAGGAGCCGGTATTAGCCTAGGATGTAAGGGTGCCAGGTGAGTAATGGCAGGGGCCGGTATTAGCCTGGAATGCAAGGGTGCCAGGTGAGTAATGGCAGGGACCGGTATTAGCCTAGGATGTAAGGGTGCCAGGTGAGTAATGGCAGGGGCCGGTATTAGCCTGGAATGCAAGGGTGCCAGGTGAGTAATGGCAGGGACCGGTATTAGCCTAGAATGCAAGGGTGCCAGGTGAGTAATGGCAGGGGCCGGTATTAGCCTAGGATGTAAGGGTGCCAGGTGGGTAATGGCAGAGGCTGGTATTAGCCTAGGATGTAAGAGTGCCAGGTGGGTAATGGCAGGGACCGGTATTAGCCTAGAATGCAAGGGTGCCAGGTGAGTAATGGCAGGGGCCGGTATTAGCCTAGAATGTAAGGGTGCCAGGTGGGTAATGGCAGGGACCGGTATTAGCCTAGAATGCAAGGGTGCCAGGTGAGTAATGGCAGGGGCCGGTATTAGCCTAGAATGCAAGGGTGCCAGGTGAGTAATGGCAGGGGCCGGTATTAGCCTATGGTGTAAGGGTGCCAGGTGGGTAATGGCAGAGGCTGGTATTAGCCTAGGATGTAAAGGTGCCAGGTGGGTAATGGCAGGGGCCGGTATTAGCCTGTGGTGTAAGGGTATCAGGTGGGTAATTGTAGGGATCGGTATTAGTCTACGATGTGAGGGTATCAGGTGGGTAATTGTAGCCTAGAATGTGCAGGGTGGTTAATGACGATAAATCCTGGCAGGACACCACAGCATCCTCAGTCTTTTGCCATGGTCTGAAAACACCTGAGCCTCAGTCCTCGATATATGAATCCACCTGTACTGAGTCCTCGGGGCACAAACACACCTGTTACATATTGGTTCGGGACGGGACCACCTATTACATATTAGAGCAGGACGGGCCCACCTGTTCCATATTAGAGCGGGACGGGCCCACCTGTTACATACTAGGGTGGGACGGGCCCACCTGTTACATATTAGAGCGGGACAGGCCCACCTGTTACATATTAGAGCGGAACGGGCCCACCTGTTACATAGTAGAGCGGGACGGGCCCACCTGTTACATATTAGAGCGGGACGGGCCCACCTGTTACATATTAGAGCGGGACGGACCCACCTGTTACATATTAGAGCGGGACGGGCCCACCTGTTACATATTGGTTCGGGACGGGACCACCTATTACATATTAGAGCAGGACGGGCCCACCTGTTCCATATTAGAGCGGGACGGGCCCACCTGTTACATACTAGGGTGGGACGGGCCCACCTGTTACATATTAGAGCGGGACAGGCCCACCTGTTACATATTAGAGCGGGACGGGCCCACCTGTTACATAGTAGAGCGGGACGGGCCCACCTGTTACATATTAGAGCGGGACGGACCCACCTGTTACATATTAGAGCGGGACGGACCCACCTGTTACATATTAGAGCGGGACGGACCCACCTGTTACATATTAGGGCGGGACGGACCCACCTGTTACATATTAGTGCGGGACGGGCCCACCTGTTACATATTAGGGTGGGATGGGCCCACCTGTTACATATTAGAGTGGGTCGGGCCCACCTGTTACATATTAGGGTGGGATGGGCCCACTTGTTACATATGAGAGCGGGACGGGCCCACCTGTTACATATTAGTGCAGGACGGGCCCACCTGCTACATATTAGAGCGGGTCGGGCCCACCTGTTACATATTAGGGCGGGACTTGCCCACCTGTTACATATTAGGGCGGGACTTGCCCACCTGTTACATATGAGAGCGGGACTTGCCCACCTGTTACATATTAGTGCGGGACTTGCCCACCTGTTACATATTAGGGCGGGACTTGCCCACCTGTTACATATGAGAGCGGGACTTGCCCACCTGTTACATATTAGGGCGGGACTTGCCCACCTGTTACATATTAGGGCGGGACGGACCCACCTGTTACATATTAGTGCGGGAGGGGCCCACCTGTTACATATTAGGGTGGGATGGGCCCACCTGTTACATATTAGAGTGGGTCGGGCCCACCTGTTACATATTAGGGTGGGATGGGCCCACCTGTTACATATGAGAGCGGGACGGGCCCACCTGTTACATATTAGTGCAGGACGGGCCCACCTGCTACATATTAGAGCGGGTCGGGCCCACCTGTTACATATTAGGGCGGGACTTGCCCACCTGTTACATATTAGGGCGGGACTTGCCCACCTGTTACATATGAGAGCGGGACTTGCCCACCTGTTACATATTAGTGCGGGACTTGCCCACCTGTTACATATTAGGGCGGGACTTGCCCACCTGTTACATATGAGAGCGGGACTTGCCCACCTGTTACATATTAGGGCGGGACTTGCCCACCTGTTACATATGAGAGCGGGACTTGCCCACCTGTTACATATTAGTGCGGGACTTGCCCACCTGTTACATATTAGAGCGGGTCGGGCCCACCTGTTACATATTAGGGCGGGACTTGCCCACCTGTTACATATTAGGGCGGGACGTGCCCACCTGTTACATATGAGAGCGGGACTTGCCCACCTGTTACATATTAGTGCGGGACTTGCCCACCTGTTACATATTAGAGCGGGTCGGGCCCACCTGTTACATATTAGGGCGGGACTTGCCCACCTGTTACATATTAGGGCGGGACTTGCCCACCTGTTACATATGAGAGCGGGACTTGCCCACCTGTTACATATTAGGGCGGGACTTGCCCACCTGTTACATATTAGAGCGGGTCGGGCCCACCTGTTACATATTAGAGCGGGTCGGGCCCACCTGTTACATATTAGGGCGGGACTTGCCCACCTGTTACATATGAGAGCGGGACGGGCCCACCTGTTACACATTAGAGTGGGACTTGCCCACCTGCGCGCCGCCCCGAAGGTCATGAAGTCTCCACCGGAGACCTGCTGTGTTCTGTGGAGATTTGTTTACAGATGTTTTGCTGTTTGTTATCACAAAATGTATCCGTAAATATTTACATTTGTACAGGAATTCTCTCTCCACCGCGTTTACAGCAGATAGGAAAAATATGAACATATGAGAAGTGCTACATTTCAGTTTGCCATTAAAAAGTATCAGCCATTGAGGAGGCTCAAATTGTAATATTTTTCTATTTTCATTGTGTCAAATGGGAAGTTCTGATGTTTCCTCCACAACAGTAATGAGCTGAAATATCCAGGAAATCTCCGCATCGGGGTGACTCGTACACAGGGTGCACATGGTGCGACTACTGGGCTACACGGAGCGACTACTGGGCTACACGGAGCGACTACTGGGCTGCACGGTGTAACTACTGGGCTGCACGGTGCGACTACTGGGCTACACGGAGCGACTACTGGGCTACACGGAGCGACTACTGGGCTACACGGTGCGACTACTGGGCTACACGGTGCGACTACTGGGCTGCACGGTGCGACTACTGGGCTACACGGTGCAACTACTGGGCTACACGGAGCGACTACTGGGCTACACGGAGCGACTACTGGGCTACACGGAGCGACTACTGGGCTACACGGAGCGACTACTGGGCTGCACGGTGCGACTACTGGGCTGCACGGTGCGACTACTGGGCTACATGGAGCGACTACTGGGCTACACGGAGCGACTACTGGGCTACACGGAGCGACTACTGGGCTGCACGGTGCGACTACTGGGCTGCACGGTGCGACTACTGGGCTACACGGAGCGACTACTGGGCTACACGGAGCGACTACTGGGCTACACGGTGCGACTACTGGGCTGCACGGTGCGACTACTGGGCTACACGGTGTGACTACTGGGCTACACGGTGCGACTACTGGGCTGCGCGGTGCGACTACTGGGCTGCGCGGTGCGACTACTGGGCTGCGCGGTGCGACTACTGGGCTGCACGGTGCGACTACTGGGCTACGCGGTGCGACTACCTGCATAAGGCTTCTCTCTGTACATGGATACAGGGATGGATCTTAGATATGAGATGGAGGGATATCAGATGCCATTATCACACAGGTCTATCCATTGTGCCCACTGATCCCAGCTGTTGTGTAGCCCCTGACCCTGCTGTGTGCCCTCTGCCCGGTACTTACCATGCAGCTCCGGTGCCCTGTGCAGCAGCAGCCCAGCCCTCAGCCAGTGCTCCAGGGGCAGGGAGGCCGCTTTCATATGATCCGGTACAGGAAGCCCTGAGTAGCCGCTGTATGGAAAGTGTGGGTGCTGCACAGTGCCAAGGGTGGGCATGTGGTACAGGGGTGCGGGGTACAGTCCGTGCAGAGGCAAAAATCCAGTTTTCGGGTACAAGTGCGATATGAGGGGAGCCTGCGCGAGACAAGGTTCTCTGCCCTGCACTGGCACCACACGGGGGCGCTCTTCTGCCAGGAGGGCATCAATCCGAAACTTCTGCGAATTCTCCATGACTTTGTGCATGGCCGGAGCAGGACGGGGCTGGCCGGGGCTCTCCAGGCTCCTGTGGTGAGTAGAGTGCAAGCTCCTCTGCTCCTGCAGATGCTCAATAATGTCAGGCTGCAGGAGAACACATCCTGGCACTGTGCAGGGGTAACTGATTGCAAGCTCTGCGGTTCAGCAGGAGTATTTGGACATTTTAGGACATGAATGATGGGAACAATGAAGATCACGCCGTTAATAGAGTTCATGGATTGCAAGCTCTGCGGTTTTTCTAGCTGCAGACAGGAGAATGAGATAGTTGTTTCTTCCTGGCCAGTGATTGCTGCTCTGGAGATCACAGGGGTTAATTAATCGCAAGCTCTGCGGGTTCTTGCAGGTCCTCAGCAGTGACTTCAGGAGACACTGTCATTCTGCAGATTCAGCCGCATGGGAAAGAAATGTAGCAACTCCGCAAAGTTCCTGCTGTTTGCACTTGAGCTTCCTTCTGCTGCTGCCGCTTCCTCAGCCCTGACTGTGGCCGGAGTCTGCAGCTTCTCATTGGTTGTCAGACGCTGCCCTCACCCCCTGTGCTAAGCGCGGCAGCACCTCTGCTAATGAGTGCAAGAAGCCAACCCCTCTGCACAGGAGATCCTGGCATCTCTGCAGGAGGAGACCAAGGCACAGGCTGGGGGGACCAGGGAGGGCACAGCAGCAGGGATAGGCACAGCAGCACCAGGGAGGGCACAGCAGCACCAGGAAGGGCACAGCAGCACCAGGGAGGGCACAGCAGCACCAGGGAGGGCACAGCAGCAGCAGGGAGGGCACAGCAGCACCAGGAAGGGCACAGCAGCAGCAGGGAGGGCACAGCAGCAGCAGGGAGGGCACAGCAGCACCAGGGAGGGCACAGCAGCAGCAGGGAGGGCACAGCAGCAGCAGGGAGGGCACAGCAGCAGCACCAGGAAGGGCACAGCAGCACCAGGGAGGGCACAGCAGCACCAGGGATAGGCACCACACCAGGGAGGGCACAGCAGCAGCAGGGAGGGCACAGCAGCAGGGATAGGCACAGCAGCACCAGGGATAGGCACAACACCAGGGAGGGCACAGCAGCAGGGAGGGCACAGCAGCACCAGGGATAGGCAAAACACCAGGGAGGGCACAGCAGCAGGGAGGGCACAGCAGCACCAGGGAGGGCACAGCAGCACCAGGGAGGGCACAGCAGCAGGGATAGGCACAACACCAGGGAGGGCACAGCAGCAGGGATATGCACAACACCAGAGAGGGCACAGCACCAGGGATATGCACAAGACCAGGGATAGGCACAGCAGCAGGGATAGGCACCGCAGCAGGGATAGGCGCAACACCAGGGAGGGCACAGCAGCAGGGATAGGCACAACACCAGGGAGGGCACAGCAGCAGGGATAGACACAACACCAGGGAGGGCACAGCAGCAGGGATAGGCACAACACCAGGGAGGGCACAACAGCAGGGATAGGCACAACACCAGGGAGGGCACAGCAGCAACAATGAGGGGCACAGCAGCTGTGAGGGGCACAGTAGGCTTAACCCTTCCTGTCCCCAGATGTGGAGGAAACGTCCTGACTATAATGTAGTCAGCAGACAATAGAGGCTGCAGATAATAGTCGGAGCTTGTACTTTAAACAGGTCACCAATGTACAGAAAGTTAATGTATAATCAGGGGAGCAGAGCTGTGTCTGTTGGGAGCAGTAGTGCACTGGACAATGAATCTGCTTGGTCTGTTATTGTTAATGCATTTTCTGCCCAAACTATATATGATAAGAAATTATAGAATATGGAGCAATGATTGAGTATAACATGCAGCAATATTGTGGATACAGTGGAATTGCTTTTCTTTCTGTTCAACTGAGCTAAATACAAAATAATGAATTTTGGTTGCAATAATTTTTAGTTTCATGTATCCATGATCCACCCCAATAATTATGTACAGTATCTATCCCTCTATCTATCCCTCTATCTATCTATCCCTCTATCTATCTATCTATCCCTCTATCTATCTATCTATCTATCCCTCTATCTATCTATCCCTCTATCTATCTATCCCTCTATCTATCCCTCTATCTATCCCTCTATCTATCCCTCTATCTATCCCTCTATCTATCCCTCTATCTATCCCTCTATATATCCCTCTATCCATCCCTCTATCTATCTATCTATCCCTCTATCTATCTATCCCTCTATCTATCTATCCCTCTATCTATCCCTCTATCCATCCCTCTATCTATCCATCCCTCTATCTATCCCTCTATCTATCCCTCTATCTATCCCTCTATCTATCCCTCTATCCCTCTATCTATCTATCTATCTATCCCTCTATCTATCCCTCTATCTATCTATCTATCTATCTATCCCTCTATCTATCCCTCTATCCCTCTATCCCTCTATCTATCTATCTATCTATCCCTCTATCTATCCCTCTATCTATCCCTCTATCTATCCCTCTATCTATCTATCCCTCTATCTATCCCTCTATCTATCCCTCTATCTATCCCTCTATCTATCCCTCTATCTATCCATCTATCTATCTATCTATCTATCCCTCTATCTATCCCTCTATCTATCCCTCTATCTATCCCTCTATCTATCCCTCTATCTATCCCTCTATCTATCCCTCTATCTATCCCTCTATCTATCTATCTATCTATCTATCCCTCTATCTATCTATCTATCTATCTATCCCTCTATCTATCTATCCCTCTATCTATCCCTCTATCTATCTATCCCTCTATCTATCCATCTATCTATCTATCTATCTATCTATCTATCTATCTATCCCTCTATCTATCCCTCTATCTATCTATCTATCCCTCTATCTATCCCTCTATCTATCTATCTATCTATCTATCTATCTATCTATCTATCTATCTATCTATCCCTCTATCTATCCCTCTATCTATCTATCCCTCTATCTATCCCTCTATCTATCTATCGGAATTTTGAAATGAAAAAAAAATCATCATGAGCCAATTTTTTTTAAGTCAGATTTTCTTGTCGCTAAGTTTCCATTTTCTGTACCAATTTTGACAAACTACATTTTTACACCACTTTTCTACTGCAGTGAGTTTGTGACTTTTTTGTGTGATAACATTTTTGTTGCGTTTTTTGTTTTGCTTTTTTTTTACAGTTGGAAATTTATAAATTTGGTTTTTAAACCTTATTTGCAGAAATACCACACATGGTTACATGCACTTTTAAAAATTGGCAATCGTAATATAAAATAGCAAAAAGTTGTGTTTTTGTTTTTTTTTTCTTTTCTCAAAATGAGCTAAAATTTGTGACTTTTTTATGCCCAAAAACACTTGATCATTTCCCCCTGGTTTGGTTTTGTGTCATTTGCTTCAAATTCTTCATACTCGTGCATGTGAAATTTTACGTTCAATCAGAAATGCTTTGCCTTTAACCTGTTTTATGACGTTTCGCTCAAAAGGTCTCATGTTCCACTAAAATGCAACCTAATTTCCCCCAAAATTTCACGCATACGGAAAATTACTTTTACATGGTTACAATAGGTTTTATTTTGGATACATTGCACTTTAGACCTGTTTAAATGAAGATTGATAATTTGAAGCTGCAGGTAGCCCCCTGTGCCATTAGCTGGGTCCGGGGAGGGTTGTATGATCCTGGCTGGGTCTCCTCTCATCATCTCCCATCCTGATGGGGGTTGTTGTGTTGTACCCAGAGCTGATACTATGTAATGACAGCTCATTATTCCTGCCAAGGTGTCTGCTCTCTCCTGAGTGCTCAGGTCCCAGTACAGCACCACAGCCAGATAAGCTCCAATATAGAGAGACGGCTGTATAAACAGGTTATCGCTTTATGGCCAGTCCCTGTGATAGGGACAATGTCTCCTTTGTTGTAGTCCCTTCATGTCACCCCTGGCTCAGCCCACGCCGGGTCCCATCACTAATCACAACACTTCCCTGGGCCAACATCTGCCCCATTTATCCAAGAAACCATAAAACAATTATATGTCAATTTGCTAAAGGTTACAATTTCCCAAGCATTGCTATCAGGGCCGGGCTGTCATAAAGAGGCAAACAAGCATTATTACATTTATACAAGGAAGATAAATAAGGTTTACAGTTAAAGTGAAATTTACATGCTAGGAAACGCTAATAAAAATAATAAAGTGATAATAAAAATTGATATATAAAAAGGTAAGCTAAAAAAAACCCTGTGCAAAATATATTGATAAACAATAATTAAAATCTATATCTAAAAAAGGTGATAATAAAAATGAAAATATTATAAAAAGTAAGGTAAAAAAAAAACCTCTGGAAAATATACAGATAAATAATAATTTTATTTATATATATATATATATATATATATATATATATATATATATATATACACACACACACATACACATACACACACACACAGTTATATATATATATATATATATATAACTGTGTGTGTATGTGTGTGTGTATATAACTAATATATATATATATATATATATATATATACACACACAGTAATATATATATATATATATATATATATATTTAGGACAAGAAAAATGAAACTTAGTGTACCAAAAGTTAACTAAAAAACAAACACTGTAAAATGTATAAACAATAATTACAATATATATCTCAGAAAGGGGTTTGTAATAAAAATAGAAAATAATACAAAGAAAGCTAAAAAAAACCCCTCTGTAAAATATATATATTTTGTATGTGTGTATGGAAAAAATGGCGCTATAATAATAAATAATTATATATAATTTGGGATAATGAAAATGAAAAATAGTATAGCAAGGGTAAAGTAAAAAAAAAAACAGCCCTCAATGTATAAACTATAATTAAAATTTATATCTGAAAAAAGTTTATAATCAAAATAAAAAATAATACAAAGAAAGCTAATAAAAACCCCCTATGTGTATGTGTGTATGGAATAAATGGTGCTATAATAATAAAAATATATATATATATATTTGGGATAATGAAAATGAAAAATAGTATAGCAAGGGTAAAGTAAAAAAAAAAAACAGCCCTCAAAATGTATAATAATAATAATAATTTTATTCATTTATATAGCGCTATTAATTCCACAGCGCTTTACATACATTGGCAACACTGTCCCCATTGGGGCTCACAATCTAGAGTCCCTATCTGTATGTCTTTGGAGTGTGGGAGGAAACCGGAGAACCTGGAGGAAACCCACGCAAACACGGGGAGAACATACAAACTCCTTGCAGATGGTGTCCTTGGTGGGATTTGAACCCAGGACCCCAGCGCTGCAAGACTGCACTGCTAACCACGGAGCCACCGTGCCGCCTGACGTATAAACTATTTAGTTAAAATTTATATCTGAAAAAAGTGTATAATAAAAATAAAACATAATATATAAAAAGTAAGCTTAAAAAAACCCTCTGTAAATATAGCTAAACAATAATTAAAATAATTAAACAAAAGTGATAATGAAAATGAAATATAGTATATCAAAACTAAACTAAAAAAACAAAAAAAGTAAAATATCTAAATAATTACAATAATATATCTAAAAAAGGGTGTTAAAAATGAAAAATATTTTAAAAGTAAGCTACATATATATTAGGATGATAAAAGTGAAAAATAGCATTTCAAAAGTAAACTAAAAAAAAAACAAAACAGTAAAATATCTAAACAATAATTAAAAAAAAAAAAAATATATATATATATATATATAAAAATAATATAGAAAAAAGCTAAAGAAATCTCAGGTAAATATATAGATAGCCAATAGTTACTATAGATAGATATAGATATATGTTGAGAGAGCTAATAAAAATAAAAAATAGTGTCTCAAAAGTAAGTTACATAACATCATAAATTATATAAACCATAATTAACGTATATATCTAAAAACAAGTGATAATAAAAAGGAAAAATATATAAAAAGTAAGCTAAAAAATTGTAAAATATATTTAGATAAACAACTAAAATAGATAATAAAAGGTTAAAATAAAAACTTAAATGCATAGATATAGGTAACAAAAATGAATTTAAAAATTAATAATTTAAAGTTCTAAAATTGGAGAATTTGCATGATATGCATTTATAAAAAAAAATCACTGTAAATAAAAATCATGTAATAAAATGTGGTTTTTATATTGGAATAATTCTCAGTTACTTATTACAGGCGGCATAATTCTATTATTATTGTACTGTTTGCAGTCAAATTTAATTATTATTTTACTTTTTGCATTAATGTTCACATTCAAATAAGCGAATTCTACTAGACAATAGTATCTCCAGGTAGAGAGATATTAATTAATTATTATTGGGATTGTGTTATATGAGCCATTTCTTTTAACACCTCTTCAAATAAATACATTGCGAAACAATTTATTTTTCTTACAATATAGAAATTCTGTTAATGATTGTAAATCTGTCATTTAGATTTCCTTTTTGTTTGTTTTTTTTGCCACTTGTTACTGTTATATATCTATTGTGAACCAAATTCTTTTCTTTCGTTCCTTTTGCAGATGTAACACTTGCACGTGACAGTCGGTAAGTCGTAATTTATATTCACATTGTTTAGGGACCATAAACTATTGTTAGTTGTAGTTATATGAGGTCCCATAGTCCAATAACCAGTAGACAATTGCTGCAATATTGCAAGATGGGTCAGAATGAAAAAGTTGATTATTATGATTTTATAAACAAAAAGCCATTTACAGAATTCTAATCACATATTCCTTACCATCCATTTTACATTTATATGTAATATTTCAATTATTATTATTTTATACACTTATATAGAGCCATTAATTCTACAGCATTTTACAGATGTGCTGATCACCACTGCCCACATTGGGGCTCACAATCTGCATTCCCTACCAGTAAGGTCTTTGGAGTGTGAGAGGAAACCGTTGGAAACACGGGGAGAACATGCAAACTCCTTGTTTATTTGCAAACTCCTTGTTTATTTAAAAAAAAAAAAAAATATATACAATTCTGTTGTCATTTATTAATAAAATTCAAAATATTTTAAATTCTTATACTATTGTATATCATTAGATGTGCAGCAAAAAAAAAAAAGTGTCCCTCTATCCCTGGATATAAGGAAACAAAAACGCATAAGAATAAGGTCTTATCTGTGAGATATGGTGAACCTGCGATTAAGGTTTTGCTCACCCTGGGGGGGGGAAGGGTTGTCGGACACAACTACAAGGTCAAGAATCTAGGAAAGACAGCTGCTGCAGCCCACAGTCTCGAGGATACTTGTGATGCAATAAGAGATGGAAAGGGTTAAATTGTCATGCTGCTGTGCAATAAAGATGAATGCTGGATCTTCAATATGTGACTTTATTCAATGTGTTTCGGGGTAACCTCCTTCATCAGGATCATCACATTCAATCATGTGATGATCCTGATGAAGGAGGTTGCTCCGAAACACGTTGAATAAAGTCGCATATTGAAGATCTAGCATTCATCTTTATTGCACAGCAGCTCGGCAATTTAACCCTTTCCACCCCACAAGTATCCTCTATCCCTAAAAGTTTTATTGTCAGGTCCAAATAACACTTCCCGTTGTCCCAGCATATGGATTGTGTGAATGAGGGGTCCCCTTGTGTCTATCATAAATATTCTTTAATCCAGTAAATATGTGACCACATAAATGCTCATTTATCAGATATTCTGGAGAATTTGTAACCCAAGGAAGAAAGCAGATAATAACCTGATCCTGTTCCATCTATGTCTCTAAATATGAAAAATTTACTAATAACTGATTTATTCTTTCTGTTCAACCTTCTGGTTTTATGAAATCTCACATTGTACTTTAGATCCGTTCTTTGATTGAGTGGAGAATTACCAGACTTTCTGGATTATGGGATGCTGGATTAATAGAATTTCTTATAATAGATGAGGATAATTCTCTTAAATGTAAATATTACCTAGTGAAAAAATAATTTCTTCTGATCCTTATGATCAAAACTAATATTTTTAACCCTGGTGTCTCAAGAGATTTCGAAAACTATTAAGAAAGTTGATTTTTTTTTTTAGTACATGAAGTAGTAGTAGTTTTTAGTTTTGTTTTTTGTTTTTTTGTTTTTTTTTAAATTTAAACATTTGTGAATTTTGGCTGAAATAAAAAAAAAATTCCGGTAATAATAACACAATGAGAATGGAAACAAAGTAAATCTGTTAAAAAAAAGTAACAGAAATTCAGGATTAGAAGAAACCGGGTGTTGGTGCCTTTAAAACAAATCCTTCCTAGAATAAAACATCATGCTATAGACTTAGTATCGTAATCTTTACATATTACCCGGGAATGTAACATTGTTTAATAACCGATTCATAGTCAGAATTTTACATCCAGCATCAGCACAGACATTTATTCCATTTTTCATGGTTGAACTAAAATCCTGAAAGTTGCTTTAAGAAATCTAAAAAAAACAAAAACAAAAAACAAACAAAAAAACAACTCTTTCCTTTTATTCTTCCTCATATAAAGTAATATCAGATTAGTTTCGTACATATTTTTCTAGTTTAGATGATTATTTCCTTTTATTCCCGGGTCATATCTGCAGCCAAGGTTGTAGCCCTAGTTTTCCTTCAAGTGGTACCTTTGCAAAACCCAATAGACCCCATTATAGTCAGTGGCGGATGGACCATTGGGGCAGCCGCACAGGGGGCCCAAGAGGTCAGGGGGCCACATCTATCTCCATGCAATGAGGAGCCATTGGCCAGCAAAGAGCCCATATACTGTTCTTACACGGGGGCCCTTTTCTATTTGTGGCCGCTCCTGATTGAGTCAATGCTGGTCACCCAAAATAAGGTTTCCAGGAGGCTTCTAACAGAAGCCCAAGAAGCAAAGGTAGCTAAGGGCAGTCCGCAGTATGGGACCCTTGGAGATAGGAGGCTTTAACCCCAGACTATCCCATCATCTTTACCCTCAGGTGGGGTCGATAACCTCTTCTACACAATGGGAGCCCAAAGTTTAATCTTTGATCTGGGCCCTTTTCTGGAGTTTAGAGGGGGAGAATAGGATCCGTCCTGTTAGAATTCCGGGACCATCTGAGATCTATATCTTTGCATTTGCTTTTTTTTGGCTCTTTTATGGTCTTTGGTGTTGTTGTGTTTTATATTTTTGTTCAGTAGATATATGGCCATGTCTTTCAGAAATTACATTGTGTGTTCCCTCCACGCCCCATTCATTTAGTAGGGCGTATTCCTGCCCGACCGCAGCCTGATATAGAGCAGATTTACTCTTGGGAAATCAGAGGTAACGTCCAGCCCCCCAGCGCCGGGGTCCGGTATGATTTAATGCCCCTCCATATAAAGCATAGCGTGCCTTCATTATCACTGCTGCCATGATGGAGCTGTAAGGGAATGTATCACCGAGGCCTGACCTCATCGGATCACTCATTCCACAACTGAGAGGACGTCATCCGGGGAAGCGTTTCCAATATTAAGGCTCAGTATCGGAAATTTCCTATTAAAAGATGACGCCCCTCATATGTGGAGCGTCTGCAGGGAAGAGAGGGCAACGATCGCCAATCCAACATGTGCCGTGCCATAGACTCCGACCCCAAAAAGACTGAATGTGTCAGAAATTCAAAAGGGACTTCAACAAAATATTACTGTAAGGGTGTGAAGATTTATGCAACCACTTCTTTATTTTTATTTTTCCAGCAGAAAAAAAAATCAGTTTATTTGTACAGATTATGTCCACGTGCACACGTTATGTGTATGGTCAGTATTTGTAAAGTAAACCCCTCTGGCAACACAAACTACATGTTTAAGCCGCATATTTTTCAACGCATGGAGCTTGATTTTTGTGAAAGTGAGCTCTAGTTTTTTGGGGGTTTTTTCAGTACAAGCATTTTTTTTATTGCTTTTTATTCCAGATTTTTGACAGGTGAAAAGACCAAAAATACAAAAATTCTGGTGCTTTCGCAACATTTATCATATTGTATGCACATTTTTATATTCTGATACATCTGACTCTTATGGTCACAACAATATCAAATGTGTCTCTTGTAGGGAAAGTGCAGGGATTTCAATTTTTATTTTTGCATATTTTAATTATTTATTTTGTCCTCTTGGGGAATCGTTTGTGCAACACGACACAATACTCTTGTAATACTGCCGGCTATTGTAAGATGGGGCTCCTGAATTCTTGAGCCCGATCTATAAAGAGAGGAGCTTTGTTACCATCTATTTGTTGGGGGGATAAGGGCTTTCTAATTCTCGTCCGGTTCCTGTATCTCCTTCCTTCGACCGGTCAGTAGTGGTCTCGCCAATAGAGATTTTATGGATTTTCCCACCATAAACTTATATCACATCGATAAGTTTCATTGCTCAGATCATGATGCCCAGAAATCGTTCTCCATTGAGATGAATGGGAAAAAAGTGACCATCCTGGTTCACCGTGCACCCATGTCCTCTCTACCTCGGCATAAAGAGCGCACCTGTGTATTCGGGTAGGAGCCCCTCATATCTAATCCCATTCCTCTGAATCTTTACAACCCCCATTCGTGGTGGGCCATGGAATTTATGAGATCAGCCCCTAACGGCTTTATGGCTGAGAGGAGACTACCTGCATTAGGAGGAACGTCTCCCAAATCAGCCACCGGTGCTATTGTAATACACAGGACAGGTGGGCCGCATTCACTGGACTTCCAGTGGTTCAGGCACCAGCTGTGCCGCTCGGTGTGCCGTTGCCTCAGGTCATATTTTGCAGGAGAGTATTCATGGACAACCCCTTTAAGTAGACATGCATCCAGCAGGCCCAGGTGCGGCGCCAGTGATGGTATTGGGAGGTTACTTTGGATCCATCCTCATCAATAACTGTAGAATTTGCAATCAAATTCCGGTTTCCATACCCCGTGTACTCTATAGTGACCCCTGAACTATCGCACTTCCATCATCAGTCATTATGGCCGGGTAATGAGCTCCCGCAGGTTGATAACAGAGCAATTAGTCACCTGCTTCTAATTTCTGCACCTCTCACCCAAATTCCAGGAAAAATTACACTGCAAATGACAGAGCCGTCTGTGCGTTCCCAGGCCGGGGTGATAAGGAGCCAGGACTCGGACTCCCTGGTCTGCGGAGAACACAGGGGCCGGTGGAGGACCGGGCTGGGGGGGGGCATAGATCGATTTTTTTCTGTTGCACCAGACATGATAGACCAGTGACAGAGAGCCGCAATCCATGACTGTAGCCACCATTTACTTCTATTATTATGCTATTTATATGTCTACGTGCTGCCGATTTCTGTGCAGATTTGCAGTAGTACAGGAGGGGAAGCCAAAATCTGCAATAAAACACAATTGTATCAGATTTTACTGCAGATTATTAGCAGAACTGATAGATCTACAGGAATGACGTGACGAGTGACTGCTGCAGCCAATCACTTGCTGCCAATCACTTTCTGCAGCGGTCCTATGTGATGACTCTTTAGCACTTGATTTGGACCAGTCGATCCATTCTCACTGGACACGTTGTGTAAAGCCCCCATACTCTCTAAGGCCCCCTTCTCAGTGATTCTGGGATGCATGTTACTTTTTTATATGTACCAGAATAATGGACATACGCAGACCCATTAAAATCAGTGGGTCTGTGCACACTTCAGTGATTTATCACTGACTGTGTGTCCGTGTGTTGAGCATGGAGACATGTCCTTTTTTCTCCGGCATCATTGATACACGTGCCAGAGGAAACGCGTATCTTTGAAATAACATTATTTTTATCCTCACCAGTCTCCAGCGATGCTGTTTTTAGTTGCTGCTGTCTCGGCTTCCAGGCCGACTAATTCTGCTGATCATCATTCTCTGCACCGCAGACCCGGAAGTAACAGCAGAGGGGAGACAGCGGCGGCCGGAAACAGCACCACGGGAGATATAAGCACCATGTACAGCAGAGGCGTGGACAGGTGAGTATAAGTGCCTGATCTCTATGTATTATCACGGATAGCACGCGGAGAACACTCATGTGCCAAAATCACAGCACACAGAGGGATATATGCATCTTTAAGACATCAGTGGAAAACGTGTGTGTTATTCAGTGACGTGTGAAGGAGGCATGAAGCGGTCACTTTTTCAGCAGATCAATCTCTCTCTTGACTCCTCCATACACAGGAACACTCGGATCGGCCCCTGTGTCCTTAAGAACCACTTTCTTCATCTGGCAGCTAATTTCTTGGAAAACAAAAGGATCATCGTTCCGGATCCGCCATAGCTGATACTTTAGTCCCTCGGCGTCATCTGTTGGAAGGTCCCCATGCAAATGAGACTCTTGGCCGACCCCGCTGATATCTGCGGGCCCTAAGCCAACAACGCTTTGATTTCTATCTACTATGGGAACTAAAGGACCCAGCATTAATATGAAATGTAGCTAATTCTTTCCCAACAGTTAGTTTTTAGGGGACATTTGAGAGGCGACCATACACAATAGATGGTCTGCCAGCCCCTGAGAGCAATGTATGCAGCCAGAATATCTAATTTGTGGGGGTAAAAATAAGTTTTACAAAGAAGCTTCATTACAGAACATCGCTTAAGTAACAATTCCATAATGTAATATTAACGAAATCGCTACAAAGTAGCTGTGGAAGTTGCAAAGACAAAAGTATTGTCCACTTCTGGATCCCTCTATAAGCACTCGCCTCCTTGACAGACGCCGTTCTAATAATGTCTCCAGGTCGTCAGGTCACATTATGCCACGTGACCGCTGCTGCCAATCAGTGGTCAATGTTCGGCTGCAGCCTTTCATTATTCCACCTGAGAGGACATTGCTGGAACAGCACCAGTCTGGGAGGGGAGTATGCGGTTGTTTTTTTTTCTATTTTACATGGGTCAGTTAAGAAGAAATTGTCCAGCAGTGGAGAGCCCCTTTAAGAGACCTCAAATTTTACAAGCCTTTTTGGAGGCGTCCTATGCAGACACACTGATCACTGAGCGTCCATCCATGGGACAACCTGTAATTAGGAGTAATCTGTCCGCAAACATGGCAGCAAATGTTTAACACTAGAAGTCCCAGGGATTTCGAGCTCCATAGGGTTCCAATGGTAGAAATGTCAAATGACCCCTCTCTGGGACTTCTAGTGTTAATTTCCCTGTAGCGCCCCCACAGGAGAAATGAGGTATTACACAAGTCTCATGGAAAGCAATGGAGTGTCCAGATAATACACAGGTGTCCTGGGTCCGCCTTTGTACAATGAAGGCGCACACTGTACACTAATAGGGGCACTTATCCCAAAATATGACAGGGTCTTCAGCTGCTCAATATGACGGCCATTGTGGAGGGAAACTGTCACCCCAATCCTATAAGCCGGGACCTAATATTTGGCCATGAACGCGCGTACTCTTATTTACCCCCCATCCCCTTGTGTGCTCCGTGCTGCAGCCTATGTCCAGTGTGGATAGTGGTTAATGATTATTCCGCTGGCAATCACCGGTCATTATCTTGGTAATGATGGACATTAATTAAAAGCCAAGGTCTGGGCAGACGCTTTGATTTCTCCATGTGAATCAGTCATCCCTGAGCAGTGCAAAACAGATGACCATTTAACCCCTGAAACACTGGGACACTTAGCTCTCTGGGTATGGAGACTTTTGCAACCATGTTTCATCGCTTCACTGCATCCAAAAGAAACAATTTTGCAAATAGTCTGAATTTAAAACTATATCATCTGGTGTATGCAGCTCTCATGCAAAGCTATGTGGCTCCATGGTGTTTTCTTCATCCACCCCTAATCAGCAAGTAGAGGCTGCAGATGGCATGTGCCCCCTTGGGTTTACTCAGGGGCGGACATATCATTGGTGCAGCACAGGGGCCCAAGAGGTCAGGGGGCCACGTCCACGTCTCAAGCAGGCGGAATTGTACATTTCGATGAGCTCTTGGGTTGTAAAGGGCCCATGTTTTGTTCTTGCACAGGGGCCCTTTTCTGTCCGGGTTTACTGGACCCCTGATTTAGAAGCAAATGTTACAAGCTGTAGGGTCACAGAACCAATGACAGTCCGGGGTCCGTTAGTAATAGACGAGCACATTCCTCCAGGACACAAATGGATATTAAAGCACTGAGAAAATAAACTCTGGTTTATGCCCCTGAAGCTGCAGTTATACAGACGGCGGACTTATTTCCAGCCATTACATCAATTCTCTACTTTATTTTTTCCCAACCACATAAGGTTATTTGGCATCTGCTCGGCACCACTTCATGCCGCTATCAGCAGCAAATATATTGCACATGTACCATGAGTTTCCGGTGCATGCGCAAAACTTTCAGATTTTGGACACTGACATCACTTATGTATTGTATCATGCACCGTTCATCATTGAAGAGAACTGCGCATGTGCAAGGCTGAGCGCGCAGGGAACATGCGCAAGACTTCACAGGCAGCGGAGCAGAGCAGACGCCAATCAAAGCCATGGGGCGGCACGGGATGGCGAGTAATGCAGAGAATCTGTCCCAGAATCTGGACTGCAATCGGTGCAGCCTCAGTGCCATGAAGTTAACTTTATCTAGTCCAAATCTATTTTCAGCCAACAAGGAATGCTTTAGATTTATTCTCCATCCACCGCCACCCCCTCTTAATGCTTTTGGCAGCAAAACCTGTCTCATGCTGTTCCTGGTGCACGTGCAATACGAGGGGCTGCTGATAAGTCTTTGACTTTACCCAGAAAGAAGTGAGATCGGATGATGAAACTTTCCATTTATTCCACATACTCTCCACTGATGACAACTCACTTCTTACATTGGTATTCCAAGTTCTGTAAGCCTAGCAAAAACGATTTCGGCTGTGCCTCAAACCAGGCATCCGTAGCAGACATGGCATCAGAAATGGTGTGACATTTGGTCCCTTGTGGTGTTTCTTCAGGTTTGGAAACAGATGCTAGTCGGAGGGAGTTAGATCTGGTGAATAAGGTGGGTTGTCACCAGTTGGAAGCCCGGCTCTTCCAGTTTTGCCGTGGTCGCTTTTGCAGTGTGAGCGGAGGCGTGTTCTTGCAGGAACAAGAATCCTTTGGACAGCTTGCTGCGCCTTTTATCCTTCAGAGCTGCCTTCAATTGGTCAAAAAGTTCAGTGTAATACATTGCATTGATGGTGGAACCCTTTTGAAGGTAGTCCACTAGCAGCACACCCTCCTTATCCCGGAACATAGATGCCATCACCTTAGTGGCTGATTTTTGCACCCTGAACTTCTTTGGATGAGGAGAACCACTGTGCCTCCACTCTTTTCACTGCTCCTTGTTTTCAGGGTCAGACAATAAATCCAGGTCTCATCCATAGTGACCAGTTGATCCAGGAAGTTCTTATCAGTCCGGAAACGCTGACGAATGGACCGGGAAGTTGTCACTCGCTGCTTCTCTGATCTGTTGTCAGATATTTGGGGAGCCACTTTGCAGATCACTTCCTCATGTCCAAATGTTCATGGATAATGACACAAACACGGGAAATCCCCATGATGTCTGCTATTGCTTTAGCTGAAATTAGTGGATTCTCCAGTATGAGGTTGTGCAGAGCATCGACGAGCTCCGCACCAACAACCACTCTCGCGCGTCCAGGACGTTCCTCATCATTGGGGCTGAAGTGGTCCGATTTACATTTGACAACCCAGTTCTTACCTGTGTAATATGAAGGGCATTGATCCCCCAATGCCTGCGACACATCACCATGAATATCCTTTGTGGACTTTCCTTGCAGAAATAAGAATTTTATCCCTCCTCTGCCCTCAGTTGCTGTGAATATTGCATTAGACTCCGCCGTTTTGTTTTCCCGCGTGCGTAAAACACTGTTGCCATAAGCAACAAACACAAAATTTTGAAAACACATATTAGACACATAAGGCTTTCATGTGATGTAACATTTGTTACCATAGAAACAAAAAAAATCGCAAAGCCAAAGACTTATCAGCAGCCCCTCGTACTCGTCCTGTGAGCAAAAGGCATCTCTTTTGTATTGCACATGCTCAGATCATTAGTGATGGATTTACCCACTAAAGACAGTAAAGTGCTGTGGACCAAGAACGCGCGGCGCATGCGCAGGATTTCCCTGCTGATAGAAATGACTTAAATGAAGCCCATGGAGGTGCTGCAAGGTGGGGAATAGTGCAGAAACCTGGTGAACATGACGGAACTCAGCTAAGGAAGATATCACTACGAAGCATTTCACGTGGATCCTGCAAGAATTTGCAACTTTTAAAGCTAAAAATTCACCATAAAGCATTTGATGTATTTAGCAAATTTTTTGCAAATTTTGCAAAAATGTTGATAATTCATGTATTTCAGGGTAATTTTAGACTATTTTGGGGGCACAGGAAAGATCACACAGAGGCTTCTATCTGGGCAAATCCTCCAGACCGGGGAACATGGCAGCTCCGTCTCTTCCCCGCAGAGCCGTGAGTGGCAGGTTAATCAGGGAATGGGCCGGGTGCAGGGAAGCGAAAGGCTACTAGTGCCTCATTAAAGTGATGAAGCCTCATGTTTATGGAATGGATGTTTCTAATCCATAGCGGACACACGTTTAAACTCCTACCAAGGTCAATCACACGGACACTTAAATATCCAATGTTAATGGGGCCAATATGACTTCACAGGGACGAGCGGCGGTGTTTACTGCAGTACCACTTTGTGCCATCGGGGGTCTCGTCCTCGGTGTCTCTGACATCACAGCAGATCTTCCAGGTTTCTTAATGGAGTCGTCTTCTGCATTTACTGCACAAAATGTAAACAATATAGGTTAAATATGCAAAAAAACCCTCCAAATATCAGGAAGAGCGTCTTCAGTCCTCACCTGCCGCCCACCAGGGAGAGACACGGAAGAAAAATATATGGACCCTTTGCTGCGCTCCCTGTCCCATAGATAGTGACTGGTGCAGACGGGGGCGTACGGAGAAATCCTGGGGCTCCACCATAGCAGAGGTTCTAATGGAGCCCCTTAAAAAAAAAGCCCCAAACATCTGGGTCACATAATAGCATATCTGATATTTCAACTCTTTCAAAGTAATTCTACTCCTATTGAAGCCCCTAGATTTCACTTTCATTGCACCCATAAAGTGTGATAAAAGTGCCCCCCAAACACTGTATGATTGTATGATCCTCCACAGTGAATTCCTCCACAGTTCCCTATACCTGCACACTGTTGTGACCCCAACACAGTATAATCCCCAACTTTGACCCAACACGGGCCTACATACAGTATAATGCACCCCACACCTCTTCACACTGTATAATTGCCCCCACTAAGCACTGCAAAGTGTATAATGGCCCCCACACAGCCCTCCGCATAGGATGATAGATCCCACACAATCCTTTACACTGTATAATTGCTTGCATACAGTATAATAGCATTCAGATAGTCCTTCATATAATATAATGCACACTCATAGTCCTTCATATAGTATAATGCACTCCCCATAGTCCTCCATATAGTATAAAGCACCCTCCATAGTCCTCCATATAGTATAAAGCACCCTCCATAGTCCTCCGTACATTTTAATTCACCCTCCATAGTCCTCCATATATTATAATTCACCCTCCATAGTCCTCCAAATATAATGCACCTCCCATAGTCCTCCATATAGTATAATGCACCCCCATAGTCCTCCATATAGTATAATGCACCCCCATAGTCCTCCATATAGTATAATGCACCCCCATAGTCCTCCATATAGTATAATGCACCCCCATAGCCCTCCACATAGTATAATGCACCCCATAGTCCTTCATATAGTATAATTCTCAGCCCGTAATCCTCCATATAGTATAATTCAGCTCATAGTGCTCCATATAGTATAATGTACAGCCCATAGTCATCCATGTAGTATAATGCACCTCATAGTCCTCCTTTATCTATAATGCACAGCCCATGGTCTTCCATATAGTATTATGGCCAATGTGTACTCACCGATTTAAAGTGAATAAATACTCGCCTCTCCTCGGTCCCTCGCTGCTCCGGTCTCTGCAGGGGGGGTTCTGTAGCTCCGTCTTCACCGCTCTGCACAGCAGGCGCGTAGTAGTGACGTCATTGTACCCGCTGCGTTGAGGTGTCAGGTCTCAGACGCAGCAGGAGAATGATGGAGGAGAGTGCGGACCGTGCAGCGCTCCCTCCGTCATCATTGCTTATAACTGGATCAGCATTGCGGATGCCTGGCGGAGGGGCCCGCTATCAGTGCTGATTTGGGAATAACCATTTCATCAGTGGATGATCTGTAAATACCTTTTCTGCTGATAATCTCTTCAGATCTGACAGCTGAGGGTTTGCTACAGTTGTTCTAGTTGATATCATACTCTCTGGACAGTAAAGCTAGGTTCGCACACTGCGTCTTTTTGACGCTGCGTTTTTGTGCGTTTTTGGCCGCTAAAAACGCACAAAAACGCACCTGCGTCGAAAAAACGCATAAAAAACGCATGCGTTTTTGCCGTGATTTGGTGCGTTTTTGGCTGCGTTTTGCTGCGTTTTTGATCTCTGCGTTTTGCTGCATTTTTCCAATGCATTGCATGGCGGGAAAACGCAGAAAAACGCAGGAAAGAACTGACATGTCCATTTTTTTTTTTAACTCAAAAACGCAGGTAAAAAAAACAGATGTGTGTGGACAGCAAAAATGAAAACTCATAGACTTTGCTGGGGAAGCAAAGTCCTGCAGTTTTGAGGCCAAAAACGCACCCGAAAAACGCGCAAAAACGCCGCGAAAAACGCACTGTGCGCACATAGCCTAAGAGCTCCAGACTGATACATTGTAACATTGTAGCCTTGTGCAATGGGCTTCACTGATGCCACAGAGGACTGGATACAATTGTAACAAACCCTCAGCTGTTTTCTTTTTTTTAAGGGATGAAAGACTGTTCACATTGCATTGATTTCCTCCATTGAACATACATTTTCTATATATTTCATCCCTGATTGGCTAAAATGGATTTATTTAACGGTTATATCTTGAAAAGTTGTTACTAACCGTCCGGGCCAGGACCAGTCCGCTGCTGGAGGCCTCTGTCTGGAGACATTACAATGTGATTATTTGTGATCTACACACGTGTGTCCCCGTCATTTCCCCATACATCGTGCCTGCGCCCGTGTCTCACTGTCATTTCCCCATACGTCATGCCTGCGCCCGTGTCTCGCTGTCATTTCCCCCATACATCGTGCCTGCGCCCGTGTGTCGCTGTCATTTCCCCCATACATCGTGCCTGCGCACGTGTCACGCTGTCATTTCCCCCATACATCGTGCCTGCGCCCGTGTCTCGCTGTCATTTCCCCCATACATCGTGCCTGCGCCCGTGTCTCGCTGTCACTTCCCCCATACATCGTGCCTGCACCCTTGTGTCGCTGTCATTTCGCCCATACATCGTGCCTGCGCCCATGTCTCGCTGTCATTTCCCCAATACATCGTGCCTGTGCCCGTGTGTCGCTGTCATTTCCCCCCTACATCGTGCCTGCGCCAGTGTCTCACTGTCATTCCCCCCCCATACATCGTGCCTGCGCCCGTGTCTCACTGTCATTCCCCCCATACATCGTGCCTGCGCCCGTGTCTCGCTGTCATTTCCCCCGTACATCGTGCCTGCGCCCGTGTCTCACTGTCATTCCCCCCATACATCGTGCCTGTGCCCGTGTCTCGCTGTCACTTCCCCCATACATCGTGCCTGCGCCCGTGTCTCGCTGTCATTTCCCCCATACATCGTGCCTGCGCCCGTGTCTCGCTGTCATTCCCCCATACATCGTGCCTGCGCCCGTGTCTCGCTATCACTTCCCCCATACATCGTGCCTGCGCCCGTGTCTCGCTGTCATTTCCCCCATACATCGTGCCTGCGCCCGTGTCTCGCTGTCATTTCCCCCATACATCGTGCCTGCGCCCGTGTCTCGCTGTCACTTCCCCCATACATCGTGCCTGCACCCTTGTGTCGCTGTCATTTCGCCCATACATCGTGCCTGCGCCCATGTCTCGCTGTCATTTCCCCAATACATCGTGCCTGTGCCCGTGTGTCGCTGTCATTTCCCCCCTACATCGTGCCTGCGCCAGTGTCTCACTGTCATTCCCCCCCATACATTGTGCCTGCGCCCGTGTCTCACTGTCATTCCCCCCATACATCGTGCCTGCGCCCGTGTCTCGCTGTAATTTCCCCCGTACATCGTGCCTGCGCCCGTGTCTCACTGTCATTGCCCCCATACATCGTGCCTGTGCCCGTGTCTCGCTGTCATTTCCCCCATACATCGTGCCTGCGCCCGTGTCTCGCTGTCATTCCCCCCATACATCGTGCCTGCGCCCGTGTCTCGCTGTCATTCCCCCCATACATCGTGCTTGCGCCCGTGTCTCACTGTAATTCCCCCCATACATCGTGCCTGCGCCCGTGTCTCGCTGTCATTTCCCCCATACATCGTGCCTGCGCCCGTGTCTCGCTGTCATTTCCCCCATACATCGTACCTGCGCCCGTGTCTCGCTGTCATTCCCCCATACATCGTGCCTGCGCCCGTGTCTCGCTGTCATTTCCCCCATACATCGTGCCTGCACCCGTGTCTCGCTGTCATTTCCCCCATACATCGTGCCTGCGCCCGTGTCTCGCTGTCATTTCCCCCATACATCGTGCCTGCGCCCGTGTCTCGCTGTCATTCCCCCATACATCGTGCCTGCGCCCGTGTCTCGCTGTCATTTCCCCCATACATCGTACCTGCGCCCGTGTCGCGCTGTCATTCCCCCATACATCGTGCCTGCGCCCGTGTCTCGCTGTCATTTCCCCCATACATCGTGCCTGCGCCCGTGTCTCGCTGTCATTTCCCCCATACATCGTGCCTGCGCCCGTGTCTCGCTGTCATTTCCCCCATACATCGTGCCTGCGCCCGTGTCTCGCTGTCATTCCCCCATACATCGTGCCTGCGCCCGTGTCTCGCTGTCATTTCCCCCATACATCGTGCCTGCGCCCGTGTCGCTGTCATTTCCCCCATACATCGTGCCTGCGCCCGTGTCTCACTGTCATTCCCCCCATAGATCGTGCCTGCGCCCGTGTCTCGCTGTCATTTCCCCCATACATCGTGCCTGCGTCCGTGTCTCGCTGTCATTCCCCCATACATCGTGCCTGCGCCCGTGTCTCGCTGTCACTTCCCCCATACATCGTGCCTGCGCCCGTGTCTCGCTGTCATTCCCCCCATACATCATGCTTGCGCCCGTGTCTCACTGTCATTCCCCCCATACATCGTGTCTGCGCCCGTGTCTCGCTGTCATTCCCCCATACATCGTGCCTGCGCCCGTGTGTCGCTGTCATTCCCCCCATACATCGTGCCTGCGCCCGTGTCTCGCTGTCATTTCCCCCATACATCGTGCCTGCGCCCGTCTCTCGCTGTCATTTCCCCCATACATCGTGCCTGCGCCCGTGTCTCGCTGTCATTTCCCCCATACATCGTGCCTGCGCCCGTGTCTCGCTGTCATTTCCCCCATACATCGTGCCTGCGCCCGTCTCTCGCTGTCATTTCCCCCATACATCGTGCCTGTGCCCGTGTCTCGCTGTCATTTCCCCCATACATCGTGCCTGCGCCCGTGTCTCGCTGTCATTTCCCCCATACATCGTGCCTGCGCCCGTCTCTCGCTGTCATTTCCCCCATACATCGTGCCTGTGCCCGTGTCTCGCTGTCATTTCCCCCATACATTGTGCCTGCGCCCGTGTGTCGCTGTCACTTCCCCCATACATCGTGCCTGCGCCCGTGTGTCGCTGTCACTTCCCCCATACATCGTGCCTGCGCCCGTGTCTCGCTGTCATTTCCCCCATACATCGTGCCTGCGCCCGTGTCTCGCTGTCATTTCCCCCATACATCGTGCCTGCGCCCGTGTCTCGCTGTCATTTCCCCCATACATCGTGCCTGCGCCCGTCTCTCGCTGTCATTTCCCCCATACATCGTGCCTGCGCCCGTGTCTCGCTGTCATTTCCCCCATACATCGTGCCTGCGCCCGTGTCTCGCTGTCATTTCCCCATACATCGTGCCTGCGCCCGTGTGTCGCTGTCATTCCCCCCATACATCGTGCCTGCGCCCGTGTCTCGCTGTCATTTCCCCCATACATCGTGCCTGCGCCCGTCTCTCGCTGTCATTTCCCCCATACATCGTGCCTGCGCCCGTGTCTCGCTGTCATTTCCCCCATACATCGTGCCTGCGCCCGTGTCTCGCTGTCATTTCCCCCATACATCGTGCCTGCGCCCGTCTCTCGCTGTCATTTCCCCCATACATCGTGCCTGTGCCCGTGTCTCGCTGTCATTTCCCCCATACATCGTGCCTGCGCCCGTGTCTCGCTGTCATTTCCCCCATACATCGTGCCTGCGCCCGTCTCTCGCTGTCATTTCCCCCATACATCGTGCCTGTGCCCGTGTCTCGCTGTCATTTCCCCCATACATTGTGCCTGCGCCCGTGTGTCGCTGTCACTTCCCCCATACATCGTGCCTGCGCCCGTGTGTCGCTGTCACTTCCCCCATACATCGTGCCTGCGCCCGTGTCTCGCTGTCATTTCCCCCATACATCGTGCCTGCGCCCGTGTCTCGCTGTCATTTCCCCCATACATCGTGCCTGCGCCCGTGTCTCGCTGTCATTTCCCCCATATATCGTGCCTGCGCCCGTCTCTCGCTGTCATTTCCCCCATACATCGTGCCTGCGCCCGTGTCTCGCTGTCATTTCCCCCATACATCGTGCCTGCGCCCGTGTCTCGCTGTCATTTCCCCATACATCGTGCCTGCGCCCGTGTGTCGCTGTCATTCCCCCCATACATCGTGCCTGCGCCAGTGTCTCGCTGTCATTTCCCCCATACATCGTGCCTGCGCCCGTGTCTCGCTGTCATTCCCCCATACATCGTGCCTGCGCCCGTGTCTCGCTATCACTTCCCCCATACATCGTGCCTGCGCCCGTGTCTCGCTGTCATTTCCCCCATACATCGTGCCTGCGCCCGTGTCTCGCTGTCATTTCCCCCATACATCGTGCCTGCGCCCGTGTCTCGCTGTCACTTCCCCCATACATCGTGCCTGCACCCTTGTGTCGCTGTCATTTCGCCCATACATCGTGCCTGCGCCCATGTCTCGCTGTCATTTCCCCAATACATCGTGCCTGTGCCCGTGTGTCGCTGTCATTTCCCCCCTACATCGTGCCTGCGCCAGTGTCTCACTGTCATTCCCCCCCATACATTGTGCCTGCGCCCGTGTCTCACTGTCATTCCCCCCATACATCGTGCCTGCGCCCGTGTCTCGCTGTCATTTCCCCCGTACATCGTGCCTGCGCCCGTGTCTCACTGTCATTCCCCCCATACATCGTGCCTGTGCCCGTGTCTCGCTGTCATTTCCCCCATACATCGTGCCTGCGCCCGTGTCTCGCTGTCATTCCCCCCATACATCGTGCCTGCGCCCGTGTCTCGCTGTCATTCCCCCCATACATCGTGCTTGCGCCCGTGTCTCACTGTAATTCCCCCCATACATCGTGCCTGCGCCCGTGTCTCGCTGTCATTTCCCCCATACATCGTGCCTGCGCCCGTGTCTCACTGTCATTTCCCCCATACATCGTACCTGCGCCCGTGTCTCGCTGTCATTCCCCCATACATCGTGCCTGCGCCCGTGTCTCGCTGTCATTTCCCCCATACATCGTGCCTGCACCCGTGTCTCGCTGTCATTTCCCCCATACATCGTGCCTGCGCCCGTGTCTCGCTGTCATTTCCCCCATACATCGTGCCTGCGCCCGTGTCTCGCTGTCATTCCCCCATACATCGTGCCTGCGCCCGTGTCTCGCTGTCATTTCCCCCATACATCGTACCTGCGCCCGTGTCTCGCTGTCATTCCCCCATACATCGTGCCTGCGCCCGTGTCTCGCTGTCATTTCCCCCATACATCGTGCCTGCGCCCGTGTCTCGCTGTCATTTCCCCCATACATCGTGCCTGCGCCCGTGTCTCGCTGTCATTTCCCCCATACATCGTGCCTGCGCCCGTGTCTCGCTGTCATTCCCCCATACATCGTGCCTGCGCCCGTGTCTCGCTGTCATTTCCCCCATACATCGTGCCTGCGCCCGTGTCGCTGTCATTTCCCCCATACATCGTGCCTGCGCCCGTGTCTCACTGTCATTCCCCCCATAGATCGTGCCTGCGCCCGTGTCTCGCTGTCATTTCCCCCATACATCGTGCCTGCGCCCGTGTGTCGCTGTCATTCCCCCCATACATCGTGCCTGCGCCCGTCTCTCGCTGTCATTTCCCCCATACATCGTGCCTGCGCCCGTGTCTCGCTGTCATTTCCCCCATACATCGTGCCTGCGCCCGTGTCTCGCTGTCATTTCCCCCATACATCGTGCCTGCGCCCGTCTCTCGCTGTCATTTCCTCCATACATCGTGCCTGTGCCCGTGTCTCGCTGTCATTTCCCCCATACATCGTGCCTGCGCCCGTGTCTCGCTGTCATTTCCCCCATACATCGTGCCTGCGCCCGTCTCTCGCTGTCATTTCCCCCATACATCGTGCCTGTGCCCGTGTCTCGCTGTCATTTCCCCCATACATCGTGCCTGCGCCCGTGTGTCGCTGTCACTTCCCCCATACATCGTGCCTGCGCCCGTGTGTCGCTGTCACTTCCCCCATACATCGTGCCTGCGCCCGTGTCTCGCTGTCATTTCCCCCATACATCGTGCCTGCGCCCGAGTCTCGCTGTCATTTCCCCCATACATCGTGCCTGCGCCCGTGTCTCGCTGTCATTTCCCCCATACATCGTGCCTGCGCCCGTCTCTCGCTGTCATTTCCCCCATACATCGTGCCTGCGCCCGTGTCTCGCTGTCATTTCCCCCATACATCGTGCCTGCGCCCGTGTCTCGCTGTCATTTCCCCATACATCGTGCCTGCGCCCGTGTGTCGCTGTCATTCCCCCCATACATCGTGCCTGCGCCCGTGTCTCGCTGTCATTTCCCCCATACATCGTGCCTGCGCTCGTGTCTCGCTGTCATTTCCCCCATACATCGTGCCTGCGCCCGTCTCTCGCTGTCATTTCCCCCATACATCGTGCCTGCGCCCGTCTCTCGCTGTCATTTCCCCATACATCGTGCCTGCGCCCGTGTCTCGCTGTCATTTCCCCCATACATCGTGCCTGCGCCCGTGTCTCGCTGTCACTTCCCCCATACATCGTGCCTGCGCCCGTGTCGCTGTCATTTCCCCCATACATCGTGCCTGCGCCCGTGTCTCACTGTCATTCCCCCCATAGATCGTGCCTGCGCCCGTGTCTCGCTGTCATTTCCCCCATACATCGTGCCTGCGTCCGTGTCTCGCTGTCATTCCCCCATACATCGTGCCTGCGCCCGTGTCTCGCTGTCACTTCCCCCATACATCGTGCCTGCGCCCGTGTCTCGCTGTCATTCCCCCCATACATCATGCTTGCGCCCGTGTCTCACTGTCATTCCCCCGATACATCGTGTCTGCGCCCGTGTCTCGCTGTCATTCCCCCATACATCGTGCCTGCGCCCGTGTGTCGCTGTCATTCCCCCCATACATCGTGCCTGCGCCCGTGTCTCGCTGTCATTTCCCCCATACATCGTGCCTGCGCCCGTGTCTCGCTGTCATTTCCCCCATACATCATGCCTGCGCCCGTGTCTCGCTGTCATTTCCCCCATACATCGTGCCTGCGCCCGTGTCTCGCTGTCATTTCCCCCATACATCGTGCCTGCGCCCGTGTCTCGCTGTCACTTCCCCCATACATCGTGCCTGCGCCCGTGTCTCGCTGTCATTTCCCCCATACATCGTGCCTGCGCCCGTGTCTCGCTGTCATTCCCCCATACATCGTGCCTGCGCCCGTGTGTCGCTGTCATTCCCCCCATACATCGTGCCTGCGCCCGTGTCTCGCTGTCATTTCCCCCATACATCGTGCCTGCGCCCGAGTCTCGCTGTCATTTTCCCCATACATCGTGCCTGCGCCCGAGTCTCGCTGTCATTTCCCCCATACATCGTGCCTGCGCCCGTGTCTCGCTGTCATTTCCCCATACATCGTGCCTGCGCCCGTGTCTCGCTGTCATTTTCCCCATACATCGTGCCTGCGCCCGTGTGTCGCTGTCATTTCCCCCATACATCGTGCCTGTGCCCGTCTCTCGCTGTCATTTCCCCATACATCGTGCCTGCGCCCGTGTCTCGCTGTCATTTTCCCCATACATCGTGCCTGCGCCCGTGTCTCGCTGTCATTTCCCCCATACATCGTGCCTGCGCCCGTGTCTCGCTGTCATTTTCCCCATACATCGTGCCTGCGCCCGTGTCGCTGTCATTTCCCCCATACATCGTGCCTGCGCCCGTGTCTCGCTGTCATTTTCCCCATACATCGTGCCTGCGCCCGTGTCTCGCTGTCATTTTCCCCATACATCGTGCCTGCGCCCGTGTCTCGCTGTCACTTCCCCCATACATCGTGCCTGCGCCCGTGTCTCGCTGTCATTTCCCCCCATACATCGTGCCTGCGCCCGTGTCTCGCTGTCACTTCCCCCATACATCGTGCCTGTGCCCGAGTCTCGCTGTCATTTCCCCCATACATCGTGCCTGCGCCCGTGTCTCGCTGTCATTCCCCCCATACATCGTGCCTGCGCCCGTGTCTCGCTGTCATTTCCCCCATACATCGTGCCTGCGCCCGTGTCTCGCTGTCACTTCCCCCATACATCGTGCCTGTGCCCGAGTCTCGCTGTCATTTTCCCCATACATCGTGCCTGCGCCCGTGTCTCGCTGTCATTTCCCCCATACATCACTCGCTGTCCCCTCTTCCACCTTCAGTCTCTAATTAAAGAACCAGAGTGTAAATGAAACTAATCACCCAAAGTACATTTTCATTCCCCCTTTATTGATCGTTACCGTCCCGGTGGCATCACCCGACCTCCAATTAATGGAATTAAAATCTGTGCCTGACCTGTTCACTGCCAGTCACCAGCTATGTGCGCTGTCACCGGCAGCGCAGGGAGTGACATGATTGCCGGGATTACATGTAGCTGCCGTCACTCGTGGACTGATATCACGCCGGAGGTGCCACCGTCCTACTCATCACTTCTGTGGTGTCCAGTAATCCAGAAATTCTCATCATCTGGAAAAAATGGAGATTTAAATTGTGGATTCATATTTTAGAGATTTCCAGAATATAAATAATACAGAGTAGATTAAAAAAAAATTCTGAAATCGTAGTTTTCACTGAATCGCACACACTTCTTATTCTGTAGTGATCACTTCTCAGCCGTCATCTCCTTATCATCACAGACAGGATTACAGTGACAGGTAACACCTATATATAGAGAATCTAAGACCACCATTCACAGTATGTGGTGTCACAGCTCACCTCCTCCTGTACAATGGCTGAAAACATCTTTATATAATAGACAACACAGGATCCACCACTCACAATAGGTGGTGTCACAGCTCACCTCCTCCTGTACAATGGCTGAAAACATCTTTATATAATAGACAACACAGCATCCACCACTCACAATAGGTGGTGTCACAGCTCACCTCCTCCTGTACAATGGCTGAAAACATCTTTATATAATAGACAACACAGGATCCACCACTCACAATAGGTGATGTCACAGCTCACCTCCTCCCCATCCTATACAATGACTGATAACACCTCTATATACAGTATATAACACAGGATCCACCACTCACAATAGATTATGTCAGAGCTCTCCTCCTCCTCCTCATGTACAATGACTAATAACTCTATATACAGTAGATAATACAGGATCCACCACTCACAATAGGTGATGTCACAGCTCACTTCATCCTCCTGTACAATAACTAATAACTCTTTATATAATACAGGATCCACTATTCACAATACTTGATATCACAACTCACCTCCTCCCCATCCTATATAATGACTGATAACACCACTATATACAGTAGATAACACAAGATCCACTATTTACAATAGGTGGTGTCACATCTCACTTCCTCCTTCTGTACATTGACTGATAATATCGTACCTTTATGTTCGGTGAATAACACAGGATTCCTCATTCACAATTGGAGACCTCACAGCTCACCTCCTCCTCCTCTCTGCACAGGTCACACATTATGTCCACTACACGCTCCCATAGACATCTGTGGGCCATCTCCAGTGTTTTATTCCCATTGGTCCATGCAGCTGCTGTAAAACAAATCTGTAAATGTTGAGGTTAGCTGCCACCCCATAAAGATGTACAGAAAATAGAATAAAAGTGATTTATTCCCTTTTAATTCTGACCGTCCCAAAACGGACTGAAATCCCTGACAGGAAAACCCCCTTTGGTGCCGTCCGCGAGTGAAATGCGCTTTTATGGGACAAACTTGTGAAGAATCGGTGTTTTGGGAGGAGGACGATGCGCACCGCCTGTAATAGCCTCGTACACTGGTTATACATTCTGGGGTTGTGTTTTGTTTTGTTTTTTTGTGCTCTTTTTGTATATATCCATGTTTCAGGAGCTCAGCCCTGCCCTCTTCCTCACTGTCCTGTATGTGGCTGCAGCAGGAGCCTCTCCCCTCTGCTCTGTCTGCAGTATGTCCGTCCCTCACTCAGCCGTATTCCTTGGTTAATTGACACTTTTATTGCTAGGTTTAGTGTCCCCTAATGGAGCGGATCAGTGCGTCCATGTTTACCTGTGTAAGGCCCGCAACTCACATCCATGCCTCCGGTACGTGTTTGGTACGTTTTTGCACGTACCGGAGACACGTTGACCAATGTTACCCTATGGGTGATGGCACACACGCGTAAAATCACAACGTGTGTCCGTGTGGTTAGTACGTGTGTGCATTTTCCCGCACGGACGACATGTCCGTTTTCGGCGGTCAACACTCAGGCAAGGACCCACTAAAGTCAATGGGTCTGTGTCTGCACGGACGGCACACGTAGCATGTCCGTGTTCAGCACGTATCGTCCGTGTGCGTTTTTAAACGTGCGATGTCGCTCTTCTTTTTTTTTTTTTTTTTAAAGTCAGTCTACTTACCTTTTTTACTGCTGTTCTCTGTCATACTTACATTGGCGCTCAGTCTGTTTCTTCCCCCGGCTCATACTTACCGATCCCCGATCACCAGCGCGGCGAGGAACAGCTGTGCCGAAAATACGTGGCTTCAATTATTTTGAAAATGCCGGCCGCTCATTAATCAATCTCCTATTCCCTGCTTCCCCCGCCCACCGGCGCCTATGATTGGTGGCAGTTAGACACGCCCCCCACATTGAGTGACAGCTGTCTCACTGCACTCAATCACAGACGCCGGTGGGCGGGTCTATACTGTGCAGTAAAATAAATAATTAAATAATTTAAAAAAACGGCGTGTGGTTCCCCCCAATTTTTATACCAGCCAAGATAAAGCCATACGGCTGAAGGCTGGTATTCTCAGGATGGGGAGCTCCACGTTATGGGGAGCCCCCCAGCCTAACAATATCAGCCAGCAGCCGCCCAGAATTACCGCATACAATAGATGCGACAGTTCTGGGACTGTACCTGGCTCTTCCCGATTTGCCCTGGTACGTTGGCAATCGGGGTAATAAGGAGTTAATGGCAGCCCATAGCTGCCACTAAGTCCTAGGTTAATCATTGCAATCGTCTATGAGACACCCCCAATGATTAACCTGCAAGTTAAAGTTAATAAACACGCACAGTGAAAAAATCCTTTATTTGAAATAATAAACAATAACAAATACCCTCGTTCACCACTTTATTAAGCCCTTAAAAACCCATCCATGTCCGGCGTAATCCACGGAGGTCCCGCGTCGCTTCCAGCTCTGCTACATGAAGGTGACAGGAGCTGCAGTAGAACACCGCCGCTCCTGACAGCTCCACGCAGCAACTGAGGTGAGCCGCGCGATCAGCTGAGCTGTCACTGAGGTTACTCGCGGCCACCGCTGGATCCTCCAACTGTGACAGCAAGTCGCCCGAGTGACGGTGATGAAGTCACAGGTGAGTTGTGGTCTCGGGTGGAGGATCCAGCTAGCCGCGGGTAACCTGAGTGACCGCAGCGGTAATCGCACTGCTCATTTCAGTCACTCAGGGGATTAGCGGTCACCGATGAGTCCTTCACGGGTGACTCCTAATCAGTACGCGACACCCAGAAAGAGCCGCGGTATGAAGATGAAGTCAGGGGTAAGTTCACCCGAGTTCATTCTCATCGCGCAACTCTGTCTGCTGTCAGCGGGCATGTATAAACGACATTGTGCATCACACACACGGAACATTTCACACGGACATTACACGTACGCATACACTGGCATTCCACGCGCACACACGGCTAGCATACGCCATCACACGGACGTCATACGTACCGGAGAAACGCCCCTTAAAAACAGAACACTGACCCGAAAAACGGAATGTGAGACACGTACGTTTTTTATGCAGAAGTGTGTTTTTGGCCTAACAGACCCCACTGAGAGAAGCCGCAGCCCGGAGCCACTTTTACCTTTCATATTAGGGAATTGCACTATAAGCAGTTGCCCTATAGATTATTCCTACAGTCGCTCTCCTTTATAAGTGTGAACGGACCCCACTATGGACCCGACCTCTCCTCACTTAACATTGTATTAGGAAATTGCTCGCAGTGCAATCCCCTAATCTTTAGTCTGGAGATTGTCCAGTTTCGCTCGTACTCACAATGTCCCATCTTGTGCCACAATAGATTCTTTATAGCTCCGGTCATCACTCGCTTTGCAGTAGTTAAGGGGTTAAATTGCCCTCCTATCATCATCATCGGGTGTTTTGTTTTTTCTTGCTGCATTGACGCCATGTCTACGGGGACCTCATAAATATAAAGGGTCCATTACTCACGGCCTCCCCTGCCCATTACCTTGATTGGCTGAAGATATATTCATACCAGGCGGCCATTTATTAACGGGGGAGCGCTGGCGTCTGAGCCGCACGTCTCGCTCCGCCATTATACATTCTGTCACTGCAGATGTTCAGCGCCAAAGACTGGCAAAGAAACAGAACCGCCCCCCATGGATCAGCAGTGACAACTAGGGGTTAATATAGCCCCACTTTTATTAAGTGTATTGGGACTGTATTTCTACATATATATAGTTGAAACCAGTAGTTTCCCAATCTGCAGGTTTTCTCTCCTCTCTCTATAAAGACACATCTGCAGGTTTTCTCTCCTCTCTCTATAAAGACACATCTGCAGGTTTTTCCCTCTGCTCTCTATATAGACACATCTGCAGGTTTTTCCCGCTACTCTCTATAGATGCACATCTGCAGGTTTTTCCCCTCCGCTCTCTATAAAGACACATCTGCAGGTTTTCCCTCCACTTTCTATACAGACACATCTGCAGGTTTTTCCCTCCGCTATCTATATAAAGACACATCTGCAAGTTTTCCCTCCTCTATATAGACACGTCTGCAGGTTTTTCCCTCCGCTCTCTATAAAGACACATCTGCAGGTTTTCCCTCCTCTCTCTATACAGACACATCTGCAGGTTTTTCCCTCTGCTATCTATATAAAGACACATCTGCAGATTCTTCCCTCCTCTCTCTATATAGACACATCTGCAGGTTTTCCCTCTTTCTATACAGACACATCTGCAGGTTTTTCCCTCCGCTCTCTATACAGACACATCTGCAGGTTTTTCCCTCAGCTCTCTATAGAGACACATCTGCAGGTTTTTCCCTCTGCTCTCTATAAAGACACATCTTCAGGTTTTTCCCTCCTCTCTCTATATAGACACATCTGCAGGTTTTCCCCTCCACTCTCTATAAAGACACATCTGCAGGTTTTTCCCTACGCTCTCTATGCAGACACATCTGCAGGTTTTTCCCTCCGCTCTATACAGACACATCTGCAGGTTTTTCCCTCCACTCTCATTGAAGATACATCTGCAGGTTTTTCCCTCCTCTTTCTATACAGACACATCTGCAGGTTTTTCCCTCCGCTCTCTATACAGACACATCTGCAGGTTTTTCCCTCCGCTCTCTATGCAGACACATCTGCAGGTTTTTCCCTCCGCTCTCTATACAGATACATCTGCAGGTTTTTCCCTCTCCTCTATACAGACACACAGAGAATCTTCATCACTAACATTTCCGTGATAATCTGAGTGTGTACATCGCCTAATACTGAGGGGAAAAAACTAATCCCGATTTCTTTTAAATGGCCATTAAATTGTAAGCTCCTGTGGTGCTGAGTCTTCTCTATGACTGATCTTTGGAGACGTTGCGCTCAACAAGTCGCCTCCTGGGAACCGTTCCATAATGGCCCCCAGTGTGGAGCCCGGCTGCTGCTGTAATTAGGCTAATGAAAAGGGGAGTGGGCCAGGCGGCATCTGTGACCACCATTGTGTCCAGGGCAGCCCAGTGTTCACCTTGGGGGTCTTAACCTTGTCCCTCCAGCCCACCATTCACCAGCCTGAAAGCCAGCACACTCCCAAACACATCTGTCACTCCCTCCCCACAATGGCCGGCTCATCCGTCATTGTTACCAGGGGGTCTGCAGACAAATTAACACCTATTAATCCTAATGGACACTGAGGGCTTCACATGCAACAAGTGTCTGGACCCCCCCATCTACATACTAATCATTAAAAGCCTGAGGGGTCGCGGGGTCAATAGGCCACTTATATCCCTACAACCCCTGCCATGAAACCCCCGCCATAAATCTCCAGCCTCTGACCCAATGGACGACGTCTGCGGCCAAAGGGGTCTTCCATCTCCTAAAAGAATGGAGGATCTGAGAGGGGTGAGAAGAAATCCTAGAATTTATTGCAGACTGCACGATTATAAATCACCGGAAAATCGTATTATAGGTCGAAGAGCAGAGACCGGGAGGAAAGATATCCGGGGAGCAAAAAGCAAAGACGAGGGGCAGAGACCGCAAGGAATGATATCCGGGAAGGAAAAAGCAAAGACGAGGGGCAGAGACCGGGAGGAAAGATATCCGGGGAGCAAAAAGCAAAGACGAGGGGCAGAGACCGGGAGGAATGATATCCGGGAAGGAAAAAGCAAAGACGAGGGGCAGAGACCGGGAGGAAAGATATCCGGGGAGCAAAAAGCAAAGACGAGGGGCAGAGACCGGGAGGAATGATATCCGGGGAGCAAAGAGCAAAGACGAGGGGCAGAGACCGGGAGGAAAGATATCCGGGGAGCAAAAAGCAAAGACGTGGGGCAGAGACCGGGAGGAATGATATCCGGGGAGGAAAAAGCAAAGACGAGGGGCAGAGACCGGGAGGAATGATATCCGGGGAGGAAAAAGCAAAGACGAGGGGCAGAGACCCGAAGGAATGATATCCGGGGAGCAAAAAGCAAAGACGAGGGGCAGAGACCGGGAGGAATGATATCCGGGGAGGAAAAAGCAAAGATGAGGGGCAGAGACCGGGAGGAAAGATGTCCGGGGAGCAAAAAGTAAAGACGAGGGGCAGAGACCGGGAGGAAAGATATCCAGGAGGAAAAAGCAAAGACGAGGGGCAGAGACCGGGAGGAAAGATATCCGGGTGGAAAAAGCAAAGACGAGGGGCAGAGACCGGGAGGAAAGATATCCGGGGAGCAAAAAGCAAAGACGAGGGGCAGAGACCGGGAGGAATGATATCCGGGGAGCAAAAAGCAAAGAGGGGCAGAGACCGGGAGGAATGATATCCGGGGAGCAAAAAGCAAAGAGGGGCAGAGACCGGGAGGAATGATATCCGGGGAGCAAAAAGCAAAGATGAAGGGCAGAGACCGGGAGGAAAGATATCCAGGGAGCAAAAAGCAAAGACGAGGGGCAGAGACCGGGAGGAAAGATATCCAGGAGGAAAAAGCAAAGACGAGGGGCAGAGACTGGGAGGAAAGATATCCGGGAGGAAAAAGCAAAGACGAGGGGCAGAGACCGGAAGGAATGATATCCGGGGAGCAAAAAGCAAAGACGAGGGGCAGAGACCGGGAGGAATGATATCTGGGGAGGAAAAAGCAAAGACGAGGGGCAGAGACCGGGAGGAATGATATCCGGGGAGGAAAAAGCAAAGATGAGGGGCAGAGACCGCGAGGTATGATATCCAGGGAGGAAAAAGCAAAGACGAGGGGCAGGGACCGGGAGGAATGATATCCGGGGAGGAAAAAGCAAAGATGAGGGGCAGAGACCGCGAGGAATGATATCCGGGGAGCAAAAAGCAAAGACGAGGGGCAGAGACCGGAAGGAATGATATCCGGGGAGCAAAAAGCAAAGACGAGGGACAGAGACCAGAAGGAATGATATCCGGGGAGCAAAAAGCAAAGATGAGGGGCAGAGACCGGGAGGAATGATATCTGGGGAGGAAAAAGCAAAGACGAGGGGCAGAGACCGGAAGGAATGATATCCGGGGAGGAAAAAGCAAAGATGAGGGGCAGAGACCGGGAGGAATGATATCCGGGGAGGAAAAAGCAAAGACGAGGGGCAGAGACCGGAAGGAATGATATCCGGGGAGCAAAAAGCAAAGACGAGGGGCAGAGACCGGGAGGAATGATATCCGGGGAGGAAAAAGCAAAGATGAGGGGCAGAAACCGGGAGGAAAGATATCCGGGGAGCAAAAAGCAAAGACGAGGGGCAGAGACCGGGAGGAATGATATCCGGGGAGGAAAAAGCAAAGACGAGGGGCAGAGACCGGGAGGAATGATATCCGGGGAGCAAAAAGCAAAGACGAGGGGCAGAGACCGGGAGGAAAGATATCCGGGGAGCAAAAAGCAAAGACGAGGGGCAGAGACCGGGAGGAATGATATCCGGGGAGCAAAAAGCAAAGACGAGGGGCAGAGACCGGGAGGAATGATATCCGGGGAGCAAAAAGCAAAGACGAGGGGCAGAGACCGGGAGGAAAGATATCCGGGGAGCAAAAAGTAAAGACGTGGGGCAGAGACCGGTAGGAATGATATCCGGGGGGCAAAAAGCAAAGATGAAGGGCAGAGACCGGGAGGAATGATATGCAGTTGGAAAAAGCAAAGACGAGGGGCAGAGACCGGGAGGAAAGATATCCGGGAGGAAAAAGCAAAGACGAGGGGCAGAGACCGGGAGGAAAGATATCCGGGGAGCAAAAAGTAAAGAGGGGCAGAGACCGGGAGGAATGATATCCAGGAGGAAAAAGCAAAGACGAGGGGCAGAGACCGGGAGGAAAGATATCCAGGAGGAAAAAGCAAAGACGAGGGGCAGAGACCGGGAGGAAAGATATCCGGGGAGCAAAAAGCAAAGACGAGGGGCAGAGACCGGGAGGAATGATATCCGGGGAGCAAAAAGCAAAGACGAGGGGCAGAGACCGGGAGGAAAGATATCCGGGGAGCAAAAAGTAAAGACGTGGGGCAGAGACCGGTAGGAATGATATCCGGGGGGCAAAAAGCAAAGATGAAGGGCAGAGACCGGGAGGAATGATATGCAGTTGGAAAAAGCAAAGACGAGGGGCAGAGACCGGGAGGAAAGATATCCAGGAGGAAAAAGCAAAGACGAGGGGCAGAGACCGGGAGGAAAGATATCCAGGAGGAAAAAGCAAAGACGAGGGGCAGAGACCGGGAGGAATGATATCCGGGGAGCAAAAAGCAAAGAGGGGCAGAGACCGGGAGGAAAGATATCCGGGGAAGAAAATGCAAAGATGAAGGGCAGAGACCGGGAGGAAAGATATCCGGGGAGCAAAAAGTAAAGAGGGGCAGAGACCGGGAGGAAAGATATCCAGGAGGAAAAAGCAAAGACGAGGGGCAGAGACCGGGGGGAAAGATATCCAGGAGGAAAAAGCAAAGACGAGGGGCAGAGACCGGGAGGAAAGAAAGCCGGGGAGCAAAAAGCCAAGATGAAATATTGTGTAATAGAAAAAATGGCAAAGAATTGTTTTGTTTTATTTTAGTCTTTCTTTTATGTCAGGGACTGTACTGCAAAAAAAAAAAAAGTGAAAAGTCACCAACTATTGTGCAAATATATCCACTGATCATCAGTTCATTTTTCTGTCTTTTTTCGCCAATGGACTTTATGCCAAATTGGTGAAAATGGCGCCCAATGATTAATGAATTTGGCGTGAATTGCGGAATTGTTTTTTGTTCCTTTAGAGAGTTTTAGATTAATGTTGTAGCAAAGGTGTTTGATTGTACGAAGCCGCGACACCCGCTCACATTAAGCGCCACACACTGGTCAAAAAGAAGGCGAAACCGGGGTAAAAGTGACAAAAGCTGCAACATTTTTGTAAACAAAAATGTATGACTTTTTTTTTTTTTTTCTTTACCACAGTTTTCTGAAAAAAAAAAAAAAGCAAAAAGAGGAATATATTTTCCTCCCAAAAATTCAGCAATTACTTACAGCAACAATAGTACGGGTATGTGCGCACGTTGCGTTCTGCCATGACAAATATTCTGCAGAGTTTTGTCACTGCATGTGTGTTTCAAAAAGCAGCCAAAATGCTGCATTTTGCAAGTATTTGGAGTACAGAATGGATGCAGAATTCATGTGCTCTGGATGCTTGCTCTACCATAGACAGAGGGAAAAGCATCCAAAATGCACAAAAGAAGTGACATGTTGCTTTTTGGAACGCAGCATTTTGTAAAAAATTTGGCATGCAAAACTGCATTTTAAAACGCAACGTGCGCATGGAATTTCCTAAATTCTCATAGACTTTGCTGGGGACGCAGAACACATGCGTTTACGCTGCCGTTTAAAACGCTCCGTAAACGCATAAAAAAAAAAACGCAACATGCGCACACAGCCTAAGGCCTCTGCCACACTCACGTGAAATTCACGCACGTGCCGAGAGACACGTATTTTCCCTGCGTGTTGCGTGCAGGTAAGTACGTGTCTCTGGTACGTGCAGGCCACATGTGTTCTACGTGTGTTATCCGCGATAGCACACGTAGAATCGGTAATTATTATACTCACCTGGTCCTTCCTGCTGTCCGCGCTGCTGTCCGTGGTGCTGATCCTCGGTCTCCAGCCCTCCCGTCTCCCCGCTGCTGCTGCTGCCAGGCAGTGAAGTGAATATTCTATGAGATTAATGAGCGGCGGTCGGCAGCAAGAGGCAGCAGCGGCAGAGACAGGAGGGCTGGAGAAGGTGAGTTAATGTTTGTTTTTTTTTTCACTGACATGTGTGTTTTCTCCGGCGCGTGTCACACGGGACCACATCCACACTACACCCGTGTAGTACGGGTGCGGGCCGTGTGACACCCGTGCTGCCGGCGAAAAAACGGACATGTCAGCGCTTTCAAAAACGCACACACGTACAAACGCACACGGACACACGTTCCGTGTGGTTTTACGTGTGTGTGCCTGCTACAATAGGGTAGCATTGGTTAAAGTGTCTCCGTGCCGCCGGTACGTGTAAAAAATGACAAACACGTGCCGGAGGCACGGATGTGTGGCGCAGGCCTAAAGCTGCCCAGGCCAAAGGATCTAATGCACTGACGGGATGCAGCAAAGTCCCCAATAAAGATGGAGGCAACAGGTGCAAAACACTGATGAAGCCACCACTCACACACTACAAAAGCATGGAGGTGGTGATAAAATTGCACACAAAATAGACTTGTATGGAGCACCATTCACACATATAGGTGCACAGTGTCTGGCTAGCAGCCTATTAGTCATGCCCATACCATTAGACATCGTGCATCGGCCTTTAAAGCTGCTGCCCTCTTGTTGCTGTAAGTAATTGCTGAATTTTTGGAGGAAAATATATTCCCCTTTTTGTTGCTTTTTTATATGAAAAAGTTTGGGCACCACTATTAATTTTAACCTTTTTTCTTTATAACAATTTGGGTTTTTGCTATTTCAGTGTCATATATCTAATAATTGATGGACTGAGTAATGTTTCTGGATTGAAATGAGGTTTATTGCACTAACAGAAAATGTGCAATCCACACTTAAACAAAATTTGACCGGAGCAAAAGAATGGGCACCCTTATCAATTTCTTGATTTGAACACTCCTAACTACTTTTTACTGACTTACTAATGCACTAAATTGGTTTTGTAACCTCATTGAGCTTTGACCTTCATAGGCAGGTGTATCCAATCATGAGAAAAGGTATTTAAGGTGGCCACTTGCAAGTTGTTCTCCTATTTGAATCTCCTATGCAGAGTGGCATCATGGGCTCCTCAAAACAACTCTCAAATGATCTGAAAACAAAGATTATTCAACATAGTTGTTCAGGGGAAGGTACAAAAAGTTGTCTCAGAGATTTACACTGTCAGTTTCCACTGTGAGGAACATAGTAAGGAAATGGAAGAACACAGGTACAGTTCTTGTTAAGCCCAGAAGTGGCAGGCCAAGAAAATATCAGAAAGGCAGAGAAGAAGAATGGTGAGAACAGTCAAGGACAATCCACAGACCACCTCCAAAGACCTGCAGCATCATCTTGCTGCAGATGGTGTCAATGTGCATCGGTCAACAATACAGCGCACGTTGCACAAGGAGAAGCTGTATGGGAGAGTGATGCGAAAGAAGCCGTTTCTGCAAGCACGCCACAAACAGAGTCGCCTGAGGTATGAAAAAGCACATTTGGACAAGCCAGTTACATTTTGGAAGAAGGTCCTGTGGACTGATGAACAAAAGATTGAGTTGTTTGGTCATACAAAAAGGCGTTATGCATGGAGGCAAAAAACACGGCATTCCAAGAAAAGCACTTGCTACCCACAGTAAAATTTGGTGGAGGTTCCATCATGCTTTGGGGCTGTGTGGCCAATGCCGGCACCGGGAATCTTGTTAAAGTTGAGGGTCGCATGGATTCAACTCAGTATCAGCAGATTCTTGACAATAATGTGCAAGAATCAGTGACGAAGTTGAAGTTACGCAGGGGATGGATATTTCAGCAAGACAATGATCCAAAGCACCGCTCCAAATCTACTCAGGCATTCATGCAGAGGAACAATTACAATGTTCTGGAATGGCCATCCCAGTCCCCAGACCTGAATATCATTGAACATCTGTGGGATGATGTGAAGCGGCTGTCCATGCTCGGCGACCATCAAACTTAACTGAACTGGAATTGTTTTGTAAACAGGAATGGTCAAATCTACCTTCATCCAGGATCCAGGAACTCATTAAAAGCTACAGGAAGCGACTAGAGGCTGTGATTTCTGCAAAAGGAGGATCTACAAAATATTAATGTCACTTTTATGTTGAGGTGCCCATACTTTTGCACCGGTCAAGTTTTGTTTACATGCGGATTGCACATTTTCTGTTAGTACAATAAACCGCATTTCAATCCAGAAATATTACTCAGTCCATCAGTTATTAGATATATTAAACTGAAATAGCAAAAACCCAAATTGTTATAAAGAAAAAAGGTTAATATTAATAGGGGTGCCCAAACTTTTTCATATATATATATCGGTGTGGGGACCCACAAACATGAGGACACTTCACATTGGGTTCTGGGCTTCCGTATTCTGGTTAGAATATCAACTAATACCTCATATATACTATTTTTTAAAAAATTTTCTGCACATTATATCTTTATACAGGATGCAGCCAGGACCATTAATGTAAACTGGGGTCTCCATTCCTGTGTGGTGCACTTATATAGTGCTGGGCAGCCCGCCTAATCGAATAGAATAGGAATTATCAATAGGCTGTAAGCAAAATATATATAGATATATATATATATATATATATATATATATATATATATATACATATATATATTATATATATATTTAGTTATGTTGCACGTTAGTCTTCGATTGTGCAAACATAACATGAAACTGACGTTCTACGCGGCAAGCAGTAAATGATGAAATCGGCTAAACCATCTGGAGAAGGTAAATGCCCAAATAATAATAAACAAAGTGAAAAATTGCTGAAAACTACGAGTAAGTGCTTTGTGCACCTGTAGCAGATTTTTTCTGCACATAAGGGTGCGGTTCCACTTGTGTATGACTTGTGCGAGTCTCGCATCGGTATCACCCGGCGCGGTGGACACTCTCCTGAGCGGGTGATCTGCATGTATTTCTATGCAGCCGAGAGATGCTCGTCACTGGAGAGTGCGGCCGTGCCGGGTGATACCGATGCGAGACTCGCACATGTCATACACAAGTGGAACTCCGGCCTAAATCTGCATCTCTTGGCAGGAAAAAAAAGCTGGTGAATAAATGCGCCTTTTTTGACATGTTTATGCTGGGTTTTTTTCATGACTTTTCCATGCTTCTTTTCATGCTTTTTTTTTCCCCCTCTTTTGAGATAGGGAAAAAAAGCAGAATGATGTGCCCAGCTTTTTTTTTTTTTTTTTTTTTTTTTTTTTTTTAGCACAAGAAAAGCATGCCTTGGCAGGAAAAAAAGCTGCATTTCTGGGCTTTTTTTTATCATGCTTTTTTGCTTTTCATGCTTCTTTTTATCTATTGAGAGAGGGGGAAAAAAAACAAAGGCCTTGTGCCCACAGGGCTTTTTTTCATGCTTTTTTAAATTAATAAAAAGCAAGGAAAACGCATCCCAGAAAAGTCTGAGAATCATGACACAGATTTTCTTCTGCAGCTAACGGATCCATAGACTCCAATGTAAAAAAAAAAAATGGATCCTGCAAAAATAATTTTTTTCAAAACGGACAAGAAAGTTCAGTCTATAGAACTTTTTTTTTCCAACAGCGGATCCGTTCTAATGGGTGATTTCTCGATGTGTGAACTCCAAATTCCCAGTTTTCAACAACTTTTCTTCTCGTTAGTGAAAACATTTTATGTAAATCCGGAGGTTGTAGTTCTGCACAGACCCCCTATTTCTCTGAGCTGAGGGTTTGCTCCAGTTGTATCCAGGCTTAGCAATCCGCTGTAGGTGGGGCTGTGCATTAGGGCTCATATTCAATTGCGATTTTCATGCGCGAGTACGATCCGATGAAAAATCGGGCATGCACTCGCACCAATGTTAATCTATGGGACAGTGTCCTCTTGCTTAATTTTCCACAGTACAAATCATGCTCTCTGTGCAATCGCGGCATGCTCTATTTGGCAGAGAGTCTCGGCTCACGCACCCCCATACAAGTCTATGGGAGCGTGTGAAACATCGCACTGCACACGCATGTTATGTGACTACAGTGCAGTGCACGCAGATACAGAAAGCGGAGGAGATGGGGAGAAAGTGCTCCCTCCATCTTCTCCGCTCCTGTGATGCGCTCGCAAAATCCCATCACAGCCGCATGATCCTCGGCTGACACCGCAGCACAGGGTCATTAGCAGATCCGTAGAGGTAAATTATCTGTAGAAGTTTTTTAGCTTCAAAAAAATCATCAACACTCTATGAAATTTCTTTGCAGATGGAGCAGAAAAGTGCCTTATTTTTTTCGGTCTGCCCTGGAATTCCGGCCCCCAGCTCTGGAGACCCCAACGCTGCACATCTGCCCCTGGCTCCAGGCTCTGGAGACACCAGCGCTGCACATCGGCCCCTGGCTCCGAGCTCTGGAGACCCCAGCGCTGCACATCGGCCCCTGGCTCCGGGCCTTGGAGACCCCAGCGCTGCACATCGGCCCCTGGCTCCGGGCCTTGGAGACCCCAGCGCTGCACATTGGCCCCTGGTTCCGGGCCTTGGAGACCCCAGCGCTGCACATCTGCTCCTCGGCTCCCTGCCCTGGAGACCCCGGCGCTGCACATCTGTCCCTGGCTCCGGGCCTTGGAGACCCCGGCGCTCGGTGCACAGTGACATATGCAATTTACTGCCTCTGTTAATGTATCACCCGCTCTGATAAATGCACCGATACAACAAGGGGATCATTCAGCGAGCTCCACCCCGACACATGTATCCTCGCCGTGTATTATACTCCTGTTAGGGCAGACAAAGGACTCGCAGTATACGGACTGGGGCCCTGTCCCTTCCGCCAGGGACATCACAGGCTCTGTATACACTATATACCCCACTGTAGGGTCCATACATGATACGTGGGGACCGTTCTCACTTGTCACCAAATCCCTAATTTACCTTTTCCAAGATATCTGCTTGCTGTCAGTGAATGTAAGCAGCAGAGGCCAGACACTTGTATAGACCTTCAGTCCTCACAGTAGATTTAGTACAGTTGTATCCAGTCCAGATAATCATCTGTGAGATAATAATCCTGATACATGTCACCTGCACTGATACATTGTAACAAAGCATCAGCCCCGGAGAGAGACTTGTGCTGCTGATGGCGTTATAGCGGATTGTCTATGCTGATATATTGGATACAATTGTAACAATCCCTCAGCCATAGAGGATCCGGTCAGGATGGGTTTACCTCCGAGTGTTAGAAAGTTGTGTCCATATTCCCTAGACTCTACGGGCACTTGGTTATTCTTCACCATTTACTACCATCTTCTTACCAGATCCATATTCGGTGATGATTCATTTCATGATTATAGCTGATGTTACACATTGCAGGAGGCTGTTTCTTCTCTTTTCATTCTTGTGTAACTTCTGCAAAGCAGCCACAAGTGTAGGCCCAAGGTGTGACGATTAGTGGAGGAGCCACAGAGCGACCATTACTTCATGAAGTGTAGTTTATAGTCATAAATCAGTGATAAATGTTGGACACTTTTCAGGCTTCCTCCAAAATGTTATGGAACTTCTAAAGTGAAGGCTCAAGTCTACACTATTACTAATGATTTGCTGCCCTCTACTGGTCAGTATGAGCAGTGCTGTGTAACCTGCTGCCCTCTGCTGGTCAGTATGAGCAGTGCTGTGTAACCTGCTGCCCTCTGCTGGTCAGTATGAGTAGTGTTCTGTAACCTGCCGCCCTCTTCTGGTCAGTATGAGTAGTGCTGTGTAACCTGCTGCCCTCTGCTGGTCAGTATGAGTAGTGCTCTGTACTCTGATGCCCTGTATGGGTCAATATGAGTAGTGTTCTGTAACCTGTCACCATCTCTGGTCAGTAGGAGTAATACTCTGTACTCTGATGTCTTCTCAATGTATGTAAAGCACTATGGAATTAATAGCGCTATATAAATGAATAAATATTATTATACTAGAAGGTGGCCCGATTCTACGCATCGGGTATTCTAGAATTTACGTATTGTGTAGTTCATGTATGATTTTTGTTATATATATAGATGTTGTTGTGTGTAGTTACCAAGTGTTTGTGTAGGGCGCTGTACATGTTCTGAGTGTCGCGGGGGGTGAGAGCGGTGTTGTATGTGTGTTGCGTGTGTTGCGTTGTTTGTGGAGCGCTGTGTGTCTGTAGCGTTGTGTGTGTGTGTGTGTTGTGCGGTTTGTGTGGGTGTGGTGTGTTTTGGGGGGAGGTATGTTTTGAGCAATGTGTGTGTTGTGCAGTATGTGCGTATATTTGTGTGTGCAGCGTTGTCTGTGTGTGTGGGTGTCTGTGTAGGGCGTTGTTTGTGATTCCTAGTGTGTGTGTGTTGTGCAGTGCGCGTGTGTGTGTGTGTTGGGGGGAGGTGTGCACCTCCCATCGTGCTCCATCCCCCATGCTGCGCACCCCCCATCGTGCTGCATCCCCCATGCTGCGCACTCCCAAACGTGCTCCATCCGCCATGCTGCGCACTCCCAAACGTGGTCCATCCGCCATGCTGCGCACTCCCAAACGTGCTCCATCCGCCATACTGCGCACTCCCCATCGTGCTGCATCCCCCATGCTGCGCACTCCCAAACGTGCTCCATCCGCCATGCTGCGCACTCCCCATCGTGCTCTATCCGCCATGCTGCACACTCCCAAACGTGCTCCATCCGCCATGCTGCGCACTCCCAAACGTGCTCCATCCGCCATGCTGCGCACCCCCTATCATGCTCCATCCGCCATGCTGCGCACTCCCAAACGTGCTCCACCCGCCATGCTGCGCACTCCCAAACGTGCTCCATCCGCCATGCTGCGCACTCCCAAACGTGCTCCATCCGCCATGCTGCGCACTCCCAAACGTGGTCCATCCGCCATGCTGCGCACTCCCAAACGTGCTCCATCCGCCATGCTGCGCACTCCCAAACGTGCTCCATCCGCCATACTGCGCACTCCCCATCGTGCACCATCCGGCATGCTGCGCACTCCCAAACGTGCTCCATCCGCCATGCTGCGCACTCCCAAACGTGCTCCATCCGCCATGCTGCGCACTTCCAAACGTGCTCCATCCGCCATGCTGCGCACTCCCAAACGTGCTCCATCCGCCATGCTGCGCGCTCCCAAACGTGGTCCATCCGCCATGCTGCGCACTCCGAAACGTGCTCCATCCGCCATGCTGCGCACTCCGAAACGTGCTCCATCCGCCATACTGCGCACTCCCAAACGTGCTCCATCCGCCATACTGCGCACTCCCCATCGTGCACCATCCGGCATGCTGCGCACTCCCAAACATGCTCCATCCGTCATGCTGCGCACTCCCAAACGTGCTCCATCCGTCATGCTGCGCACTCCCAAACGTGCTCCATCCGCCATGCTGCGCACTCCCAAACGTGCTCCATCCGCCATGCTGCGCACCCCCCATCATGCTCCATCCGCTTAGGAGTGCGCAGCATGCCGGATGGTGCACGATGGGGAGTGCGCAGTATGGCGGATGGAGCACGTTTGGGAGTGCGCAGCATGGCGGATGGAGCACGTTTGGGAGTGCGCAGCATGGCGGATGGACCACGTTTGGGAGTGCGCAGCATGGCGGATGGACCACGTTTGGGAGTGCGCAGCATGGCGGATGGACCACGTTTGGGAGTGCGCAGCATGGGGGATGCAGCACGATGGGGAGTGCGCAGTATGGCGGATGGAGCACGTTTGCTCAGCCTCTCTCCTTCCAGCCTCCCTCAGCATCAGCCCCCCCCTCCCAGCCTTCCCCAAGATCAGCCTCTCTGCTCCCAGCCTCCTCCAGCACGCCGTGCTCCTCTGCCGACACTCACCCACACCCGATCGCATCCACTCACCCACACAACCGATCGCATCCACTCACCCACACAACCGATCGCATCCACTCACACACACAACCGATCGCATCCACTCACACACACAACCGATCGCATCCACCCACACACACAACCGATCGCATGCACTCACACACACAACCGATCGCATCCACTCACACACACACCCGATCGCATACACTCACACACACACCCGATCGCATACACTCACACACACACCCGATCGCATACACTCACACACACACCCGATCGCATACACTCACACACACCCGATCGCATACACTCACACACACACCCGATCGCATACACTCACACACACCCGATCGCATCCACTCACACACACACCCGATCACATACACTCACACACACCCGATCGCATACACTCACACACACACCCGATCGCATACACTCACACACACCCGATCGCATACACTCACACACACCCGATCGCATCCACTCACACACACAACCGATCGCATCCACTCACACACACACCCGATCGCATACACTCACACACACACCCGATCGCATACACTCACACACACACCCGATCGCATACACTCACACACACACCCGATCGCATACACTCACACACACAACCGATCGCATACACTCACACACACAACCGATCGCATACACTCACACACACCCGATCGCATACACTCACACACACCCGATCGCATACACTCACACACACAGACACTGACGATATTGCACATACGCGCTGATACTCACAACATCCGGGGATATCACATGCTTCTGGCCATGTGATCCTCCCGCAGGTCCTGGAAGCTCACAACAGCACAATATCGCCGCCGAGAAGCAAGCGATATCCCAGGATGTTGTGAGTATTTGGATGCGATGTGATGTGTGAGGTATGTGTGAGTGTGATCTGATTTGTGTGTGTGCTGTTATGTTATGTATGTTCTGCAGCTGCAGGACCTTGATGTGTGGATGCGATGTGATGTGTGTGTGAGGTGTGTGTGAGAGTGAGTGTGAGCCGGTGTACACTGGTAACTATGATACACATCGGGTAACTAAGGGACCTTAGTTACCCGATGTGTATAATGGTTACCAGCGTTCACGGCCTCCGTTAAGATCCCAGCATCGCAAGGTTATGTCTGGCGCTGCCGGGATCCTGACGGAGCCGGTGTAGAAGCAAGCGATATCCCAGCATGTTGTGAGTGTGTGGATGTGATGTGTGAGGTGTGTGTGAGGTGTGTGTGAGAGTGAGTGTGATCTGATGTGTGTGTACTCACCTGGGAATCGGAGCCCCGTGTCAGTTGGGTAGAGGCTAGATCGGAGTTGATTTTTTGAGGTGGGAGGAGTGATTTCATGAAATCATGATGTCACCGGAAGGGGCGGGGCCTCCTCAGTGCCGTGCAGATCTGTGGGCGGGAAGCGGCAGTGCTCGGGCTTCTCAGTGCAGAGCGGAGGATCCTGACCCTGAGGTGGAGAAGAGTCAGCGTTTCCTCATTAGTTATAGCTCTGGGGTCTCAGCCTGGATGTTGGGGGCACAGAGCAGTGTCTCCTGTCTGTGTTGGGGGCTGCAGCTCGTGTATGTCTCAGGCTTCAATAAGGTAAGTGTCTTATGGGGGATTACACGGAGCAGGGGATGATACTGTACGTTTGGGGGGGCTTGCACTGGCCGGGGTGCGACGCTGCACGTTTGGGGGGGGATGGCACTGGCCGGGGGGCGACGCTGCACGTTTGGGGTGGCTCGCACTGGCCGGGGGGCGACGCTGCACGTTTGGGGGGATGGCACTGGCCGGGTTGGTGACGCTGCACGTTTGGGGGGGCTCGCACTGGCCGGGGGGCGATGCTGCACGTTTGGGGGGGCTCGCACTGGCCGCGGTGCGACGCTGCACGTTTGGGGGGGATCGCACTGGCCGCGGTGCGACGCTGCACGTTTGGGGGGGCTTGCACTGGCCGGGGGGCGACGCTGCACGTTTGGGGGGATGGCACTGGCCGGGTTGGTGACGCTGCACGTTTGGGGGGGCTCGCACTGGCCGCGGTGCGACGCTGCACGTTTGGGGGGCTCGCACTGGCCGCGGTGCGACGCTGCACGTTTGGGGGGGGCTCACACTGGCCGGGGGGATGATGCTGTACGTTTAGGGGGGCTCGCACTGGCCGGGGGGCGACGCTGCACGTTTGGGGGGGCTCGCACTGGCCAGGGGGCAACGCTGCACGTTTGGGGGGATGGCACTGGCCGGGTTGGTGATGCTGCACGTTTGGGGGGGCTCGCACTGGCCGGGGGGCGACGCTGCACGTTTGGGGGGGGCTCGCACTGGCCGGGGGGGCGATGCTGCACGTTTGGGGGGGCTCGCACTGGCCGCGGTGCGACGCTGCACGTTTGGGGAGCTCGCACTGGCCGGGGGGGTGATGCTGTACGTTTGGGGGGGCTCGCACTGGCCGGGGGGCGACGCTGCACGTTTGGGGGGGCTCACACTGGCCGGGGGGATGATGCTGTACGTTTGGGGGGGCTCGCACTGGCCGGGTGGATGACGCTGTACGTTTGGGGGGGCTCGCACTGGCCGGGTGGATGACGCTGTACGTTTGGAGGGGTTCGCACTAGCCGGGGGGCGACGCTGCACGTTTGGGGGGGATGGCACTGGCCGGGGGGGCGACGCTGCACGTTTGGGGTGGCTCGCACTGGCCGGGGGGCGACGCTGCACGTTTGGGGGGGCTCGCACTGGCCGGGGGGAAGACGCTGTACGTTTTGGGGGGGCTCGCACTGGCCGGGGGGAAGACGCTGTACGTTTTGGGGGGGCTCGCACTGGCCGGGGGGGAGACACTGTACATTTGGGGAGGCTCGCACTGGCCGGGGGGATGATGCTGCACGTCTGGGGTGGCTCGCACTGGCCGGGGGGCGACGCTGCACGTCTGGGGTGGCTCGCACTGGCCGGGGGGCGACGCTGCACGTTTGGGGGGATGGCACTGGCCGGGTTGGTGACGCTGCACGTTTGGGGGGGCTCGCACTGGCCGGGGGGCGACGCTGCACGTTTGGGGGGGCTCGCACTGGCCGGGGGGCGATGCTGCACGTTTGGGGGGGGCTCGCACTGGCCGCGGTGCGACGCTGCACGTTTGGGGGGGGATCGCACTGGCCGCGGTGCGACGCTGCACGTTTGGGGGGGCTCGCACTGGCCGGGGGGCGACGCTGCACGTTTGGGGGGATGGCACTGGCCGGGTTGGTGACGCTGCACGTTTGGGGGGGCTCGCACTGGCCGCGGTGCGACGCTGCACGTTTGGGGGGCTCGCACTGGCCGCGGTGCGACGCTGCACGTTTGGGGGGGCTCGCACTGGCCGGGGGGCGACGCTGCACGTTTGGGGGGATGGCACTGGCCGGGTTGGTGACGCTGCACGTTTGGGGGGGCTCGCACTGGCCGCGGTGCGACGCTGCACGTTTGGGGGGGCTCGCACTGGCCGCGGTGCAACGCTGCACGTTTGGGGGGGCTCGCACTGGCCGCGGTGCGACGCTGCACGTTTGGGGGGCTCGCACTGGCCGCGGTGCGACGCTGCACGTTTGGGGGGCTCACACTGGCCGGGGGGATGATGCTGTACGTTTAGGGGGGCTCGCACTGGCCGGGGGGCGACGCTGCACGTTTGGGGGGGCTCGCACTGGCCGGGGGGCGACGCTGCACGTTTGGGGGGATGGCACCGGCCGGGTTGGTGATGCTGCACGTTTGTGGGGGCTCGCACTGGCCGGGGGGCGACGCTGCACGTTTGGGGGGGGCTCGCACTGGCCGGGGGGCGATGCTGCACGTTTGGGGGGGCTCGCACTGGCCGCGGTGCGACGCTGCACGTTTGGGGAGCTCGCACTGGCCGGGGGGATGATGCTGTACGTTTGGGGGGGCTCGCACTGGCCGGGGGGCGACGCTGCACGTTTGGGGGGGGCTCACACTGGCCGGGGGGATGATGCTGTACGTTTGGGGGGGCTCGCACTGGCCGGGTGGATGACGCTGTACGTTTGGAGGGGTTCGCACTAGCCGGGGGGCGACGCTGCACGTTTGGGGGGGATGGCACTGGCCGGGGGGGGCGACGCTGCACGTTTGGGGTGGCTCGCACTGGCCGGGGGGCGACGCTGCACGTTTGGGGGGGCTCGCACTGGCCGGGGGTATGACGCTGTACGTTTTGGGGGGGCTCGCACTGGCCGGGGGGATGACGCTGTATGTTTTGGGGGGGCTCGCACTGGCCGGGGGGAAGACAATGTACATTTGGGGAGGCTCGCAGTGGCCGGGGGTATGACGCTGCACGTTTGGGGGGGCTCGCACTGGCCGGGGGCGATGCTGCACGTTTGGGGGGCCTCGCACTGGCCGCGGTGCGACGCTGCACGTTTGGGGGGGGCTCGCACTGGCCGGGGTGCGACGCTGCACGTTTGGGGGGGGCTCGCACTGGCCGGGGTGCGACGCTGCACGTTTGGGGGGGCTCGCACTGGCCGGGGTGCGACGCTGCACGTTTGGGGGGGATGGCACTGGCCGGGGGGCAACGCTGCACGTTTGGGGTGGCTCGCACTGGCCGGTGGGCGACGCTGTACGTTTGGGGGGGGGCTCGCACTGGCCGGGGGGCGACGCTGCACGTTTGGGGGGGATGGCACTGGCCGGGTTGGTGACGCTGCACGTTTGGTGGGGCTCGCACTGGCCGGGGGGCTCGCACTGGCCGGGGGGCGACGCTGCACGTTTGGGGGGGCTCGCACTGGTCGGGGGGCGACGCTGCACGTTTGGGGGGGCTCGCACTGGCCGGGGGGCGACGCTGCACGTTTGGGGGGATGGCACTGGCCGGGTTGGTGACGCTGCACGTTTGGTGGGGCTCGCACTGGCCGGGGGGGGACGCTGCACGTTTGGGGGGACTCGCACTGGCCGCGGTGCGACGCTGCACGTTTGGGGAGCTCGCACTGGCCGGGGGGATGATGCTGTACGTTTGGGGGGGCTCGCACTGGCCGGGGGGCGACGCTGCACGTTTGGGGGGGGCTCACACTGGCCGGGGGGATGATGCTGTACGTTTGGGGGGGCTCGCACTGGCCGGGTGGATGACGCTGTACGTTTGGAGGGGTTCGCACTAGCCGGGGGGCGACGCTGCACGTTTGGGGGGGATGGCACTGGCCGGGGGGCGACGCTGCACGTTTGGGGTGGCTCGCACTGGCCGGGGGGCGACGCTGCACGTTTGGGGGGGCTCGCACTGGCCGGGGGGATGACGCTGCACGTTTGGGGGGGCTCGCACTGGCCGGGGGGATGACGCTGTACGTTTGGGGGGGCTCGCACTAGCCGGGGGGAAGACACTGTACATTTGGGGAGGCTCGCACTGGCCGGGGGGATGATGCTGCACGTTTGGGGGGGGGGGGCTCGCACTGGCCGGGGGGTGAGGCTGCATGTTTGGGGGGCTCGCACTGGCCAGGGGGGGAGGCTGCATGTTTGGGGGGCTCGCACTGGCCAGGGGGGGAGGCTGCATGTTTGGGGGGGCTCGCACTGGCCGGGGGGATACGCTGCAAGTTTGGGGTGGCTCGCATTGCCCGGGGGGATGACGCTGTACGTTTGGGGGTGCTCGCACTAGCCGGGGGGGGCGACGCTGCACGTTTGGGGTGGCTCGCACTGGCCGGGGGGCGACGCTGCACGTTTGGGGGGGCTCGCACTGGCCGGGGGGCGACGCTGCACGTTTGGGGGGATGGCACTGGCCGGGTTGGTGACGCTGCACGTTTGGTGGGGCTCGCACTGGCCGGGGGGGGACGCTGCACGTTTGGGGGGACTCGCACTGGCCGCGGTGCGACGCTGCACGTTTGGGGAGGCTCGCACTGGCCGGGGGGATGATGCTGCACGTTTGGGGGGGGCTCGCACTGGCCGGGGGGTGAGGCTGCAAGTTTGGGGGGCTCGCACTGGCCAGGGGGGGAGGCTGCATGTTTGGGGGGCTCGCACTGGCCGGGGGGATACGCTGCAAGTTTGGGGTGGCTCGCATTGCCCGGGGGGATGACGCTGTACGTTTGGGGGTGCTCGCACTAGCCGGGGGGGGCGACGCTGCACGTTTGGGGTGGCTCGCACTGGCCGGGGGGCGACGCTGCACGTTTGGGGGGGCTCGCACTGGCCGGGGGGATGATGGTGTACGTTTGGGGGGGCTCGCACTGGCCGGGGGGATGACGCTGTACGTTTGGGGGGGCTCGCACTGGCCGGGGGGATGACGCTGTACATTTGGGGAGGCTCGCACTGGCCGGGGGGATGATGCTGCACGTTTGGGGGGGCTCGCACTGGCCGGGGGGCGACGCTGCACGTTTGGGGGGGGCTCGCACTGGCCGGGGGGCGATGCTGCACGTTTGGGGGGATGGCACTGGCCGGGTTGGTGATGCTGCACGTTTGGGGGGGCTCGCACTGGCCGGGGGGCGACGCTGCACGTTTGGGGGGGGCTCGCACTGGCCGCGGTGCGACGCTGCACGTTTGGGGGGGGCTCGCACTGGCCGGGGGGCGATGCTGCACGTTTGGGGGGATGGCACTGGCCGGGTTGGTGATGCTGCACGTTTGGGGGGGCTCGCACTGGCCGGGGGGCGACGCTGCACGTTTGGGGGGGGCTCGCACTGGCCGCGGTGCGACGCTGCACGTTTGGGGGGGCTCGCACTGGCCGGGGGGGCGACGCTGCACGTTTGGGGGGATGGCACTGGCCGGGTTGGTGACGCTGCACGTTTGGGGGGGCTCGCACTGGCCGGGGGCGATGCTGCACGTTTGGGGGGGGGATCGCAGGGGACGAAGCTGCAGGTTTTGGGGGGGTTCGCACTGAGCACGGGACGACGCTGAATGTTTGGGGGCTCGCACTGGGCAGGGGGTGACGCTGCACGTTTGGGGGGGCTCGTACTGGGCAGGGGGCGATGCTGCACGTTTGGGGGGGATCGCACTGGGCAGGGGGCGACGCTGCACGTTTTGGGGGGGATCGCACTGGGCAGGGGGATGATGCTGCACGTTTGGGGGGGCTCGCACTGGCCGGGGGGCGACGCTGCACGTTTGGGGGGGCACGCACTGGCCGGGGGGCGACGCTGCACGTTTGGGGGGGCTCGCACTGGCCGCGGTGCGACGCTGCACGTTTGGGGGGGCTCGCAGTGGCCAGGGGGTGACGCTGCATGTTTGGGGGGCTTGCAGTGGCCAGGGGGCGACGCTTCACGTTTGGGGGGGGGGGGGGGGGCTGGCACTGGGCAGGGGGCGACGCTTCACGTTTGGGGGGGGCTGGCACTGGGCAGGGTGCGACGCTGCACGTTTGGGGGGGCTGGCACTGGGCAGGGGGTGACGCTGCACGCTTGGGGGGCTCGCAGTGGCCAGGGGGTGACGCTGCATGTTTGGGGGGCTCGCAGTGGCCAGGGGGTGACGCTGCACGTTTGGTGGGCTCGCAGTGGCCAGGGGGTGACGCTGCACGTTTGGGGGGCTCGCAGTGGCCAGGGGGTGACGCTGCATGTTTGGGGGGCTCGCAGTGGCTAGGGGGTGACGCTGCATGTTTGGGGGAATCGCAGTGGCCAGGGGGTGACGCTGCATGTTTAAGGGGGGGGGGCTCGCGGAGGGCGACGCTGCACGTTTGGGGGGTTCTCGCTGGGCAGTGGTGCGTGTTGTTGTGGGCTCTCGCGGGGCAGTTCTGCTTGTTGTTGTGGGCTCTCGCGGGGCAGTGGTGCTTGTTGTTGTGCGCTCTCGCGGGGCATTGGTGTGTGTTGTTGTGCGCTCTCGCGGGGCATTGGTGTGTGTTGTTGTGCGCTCTCGCGGGGCATTGGTGCGTGTTGTGGGGGCTCTCGCGGGGCAGTGGTGCGTGTTGTGGGGGCTCTCGCGGGGCAGTGGTGCGTGTTGTGGGGGCTCTCGCGGGGCAGTGGTGCGTGTTGTGGGGGCTCTCGCGGGGCAGTGGTGCGTGTTGTGGGGGCTCTCGCGGGGCAGTGGTGCGTGTTGTGGGGGCTCTCGCGGGGCAGTGGTGCGTGTTGTGGGGGCTCTCGCGGGGCAGTGGTGCGTGTTGTGGGGGGCAGTGGTGCGTGTTGTGGGGGCTCTCGCGGGGCAGTGGTGCGTGTTGTGGGGGCTCTCGCGGGGCAGTGGTCCGTGTTGTGGGGGCTCTCGCGGGGCCTCTCTCCCTGCGAGCCCCCCCCCCGACGTGCAGCCTCTCTCTCCCTGCGAGCCACCCCCCCCGACGTGCAGCCTCTCTCTCCCTGCGAGCCACCCCCCCGACGTGCAGCCTCTCTCTCCCTGCGAGCCCCCCCCCCGACGTGCAGCCTCTCTCTCCCTGCGAGCCCCCCCCCCCCGACGTGCAGCCTCTCTCCCTGCGAGCCCCCCCCCCCCGACGTGCAGCCTCTCTCTCCCTGCGAGCCCCCCCCCCCGACGTGCAGTCTCTCTCTTGGGGGCGCACTGGGCAGGGGGTGACGCTGCACGTTTGGTGGGGGCAAAGGGCCCTGTGTGTGGGGCCGTGTGTGTGTGTGTGTGTGTGTGGGGCCGTGTGTGTGTGTGTGTGTGGGGCCGTGTGTGTGTGTGTGTGTGTGTGTGTGGGGCCGTGTGTGTGTGTGTGTGGGGCCGTGTGTGTGTGTGTGTGTGGGGCCGTGTGTGTGTGTGTGGGGCCGTGTGTGTGTGTGTGTGGGGCCGTGTGTGTGTGTGTGTGTGTGTGTGTGTGTGTGTGTGTGTGTGTGGGGCCGTGTGTGTGTGTGTGTGGGTGTGTGTGTGGGGCCGTGTGTGTGTGTGTGTGTGGGGCCGTGTGTGTGTGTGTGTGTGTGGGGCCGTGTGTGTGTGTGTGTGTGTGGGGCCGTGTGTGTGTGTGTGTGTGTGGGGCCGTGTGTGTGTGTGTGTGGGGCCGTGTGTGTGTGTGTGTGTGGGGCCGTGTGTGTGTGTGTGTGGGGCCGTGTGTGTGTGTGTGGGGCCGTGTGTGTGTGGGGCCGTGTGTGTGTGGGGCCGTGTGTGTGTGGGGCCGTGTGTGTGTGTGTGTGTGTGGGGCCGTGTGTGTGTGTGTGTGTGGGGCCGTGTGTGTGTGTGTGTGTGTGTGTGTGGGGCCGTGTGTGTGTGTGTGTGTGGGGCCGTGTGTGTGTGTGTGTGGGGCCGTGTGTGTGTGTGTGTGGGGCCGTGTGTGTGTGTGTGTGTGTGGGGCCGTGTGTGTGTGTGTGTGGGGCCGTGTGTGTGTGTGTGTGGGGCAGTGTGTGTGTGTGTGGGGCAGTGTGTGTGTGTGTGTGTGGCAGTGTGTGTGTGTGTGTGTGTGTGGCAGTGTGTGTGTGTGTGGCAGTGTGTGGGGCCGTGTGTGTGTGTGTGGGGCCGTGTGTGTGTGTGTGGGGCAGTGTGTGTGTGTGGGGCAGTGTGTGTGTGTGGGGCAGTGTGTGTGTGTGGGGCAGTGTGTGTGTGTGGGGCAGTGTGTGTGTGTGGGGCAGTGTGTGTGTGTGGGGCAGTGTGTGTGTGTGGGGCAGTGTGTGTGTGTGGGGCAGTGTGTGTGTGTGTGTGTGTGTGGGGCAGTGTGTGTGTGTGTGTGGGGCCGTGTGTGTGTGTGGGGCCGTGTGTGTGTTGGGTGGGGCTCGCAGGGAGAGAGGCTGCACGTTGGGTGGGGGGGAGAGGCTGCATGTTGGGGGGGGAGGATGCAGGGGGAGAGAGGCTGCACGTTGGGGGGGGGAGCTTGCAGGGGGGAAGAGGCTGCACGTTGGGGGGGGAGCTTGCAGGGGGGAAGAGGCTGCACGTTGGGGGGGGAGGATGCAGGGGGAGAGAGGCTGCATGTTGGGGGGGGGAGCTTGCAGGGGGGAAGAGGCTGCATGTTGGGGGGGGGAGCTTGCAGGGGGGAAGAGGCTGCATGTTGGGGGGGGGGGGAGCTTGCAGGGGGAAAGAGGCTGCACGTTGGGGGGGGGGGGGAGCTTGCAGGGGGAGAGAGGCTGCACGTTGGGGGGGGGGGGAGCTTGCAGGGGGAGAGAGGCTGCACGTTGGGGGGGGGAGCTTGCAGGGGGAGAGAGGCTGCACGTTGGGGGGTGGAGTTTGCAGGGGGAGAGAGGCTGCACGTTGGGGGGGGGGGGAGCTTGCAGGGGGAGAGAGGCTGCACGTTGGGGGGGGGGGGGAGCTTGCAGGGGGAGAGAGGCTGCCCGTTGGGGGGGGGGGGGCTTGCAGGGGGAAAGAGGCTGCACGTTGGGGGGGGGGAGCTTGCAGGGGGAGAGAGGCTGCACTTTGGGGGAGAGAGGCTACACGTTGGGGGGGGGGGGAGCTTGCAGGGGGAGAGAGGCTGCACGTTGGGGGGGGGAGGCTGCACGTTGGGGGTGGAGCTTGCAGGGGGAAAGAGGCTGCACGTGGGGGCCGAGCTTGCAGGGGGAGGGAGGCTGCACGTGGGGGGGCTCGTGCTGGGCAGGGGGCCGTGTTGCACTTTGTGGGAGGTGTGCTATTAATCTTCTCCCTTTGTTTTTCTAACACAGTTTGTGACTACTGGCATCTGGGTGTAATTGCCCCCCGTCGTCCCACCTTAGAGACTGAGAGAACAGTGTGGTCTAATGCACATCATCCTCCGGTGTCCTCCAATGTATTCAACAAGAGGATTTTTATGGTAAATGGAGAAATACAATTTTTACACCTAAAACGCACGGGACTCCGATACAAAAGATTTTTTTTCTTTCATTGTTGCCAATGTCCAACATGGCTTTATTCTACGTATTAATTTGTAAAGTTGATTGTTACAGTGTATATTTGTATCCCCGACCTTCTGTCTCCCCCTCCCTAATTACCCTGTAGACTGTAACCCCCCCCGAGAGCAGGGTCTGCGCCCCTCTGTACCCGTCTGTCAGTGTTATATATTTGTATCCCCGACCTTCTGTCTCCTCCCCATTACCCTGTAGACTGTAACCCCCCCCGAGAGCAGGGTCTGCGCCCCTCTGTACCCGTCTGTCAGTGTTATATATTTGTATCCCCGACCTTCTGTCTCCTCCCCATTACCCTGTAGACTGTAACCCCCCCCGAGAGCAGGGTCTGCGCCCCTCTGTACCCGTCTGTCAGTGTTATATATTTGTATCCCCGACCTTCTGTCTCCTCCCCTTTACCCTGTAGACTGTAAGCCCCTGAGGGCAGGGTCCGCTCCCCTCTGTACCAGTCTGTCAGGATTGGTTTATTCACTGTAATTTATATCTGTATTTTTAATTGATATACTTATTTTAATAAAACTGTTCTAGAAGTTTGGGCTGAATGTTCATTTCTCTAATGATAAAGCTCGGTGTGACATTAGTGAGCAGTCACTGCCGGTCGGGCTGCGGTCACAGTGTTGTAGGTAGTTTCCAAAACATCTGTCCTCACATGTAGACCCACAGTAAACTGATCAGATCTCGCTGACAATTTATTTTCTGTCTTTAGCAGACCCCTGATCCTCTCTCACGCCCCCCATTTATTAGGCCCCAGTCCTGTTTCACCGTGTTTCCCTCCTTTGGTGGCAACATAACTCCATGAGGCTCACACCGCCTGATTCCGGTCATATGGGGCGAAACGTTTTTTTTTTTTTTTTTTTCTTTAAATTTAAAGGGACGTAAGTTGCTTTTTGCTGAGCGTCTGAAGCTGTTGCCACCACTGTTCCATAGGACGGGCTCTGGCAGAGGTGACACTACATATTTTACAGAGGGGTAACAATACTTCTTAGAAATTTTGAGAAGTATTTTTAGCCGCTGAGGAGAACATCATAATTTGCAGCAACTCAAAATGATAGTACATACAGTAGATGGGTATCTATAAGGCCCCTTTCAGATGTCCGTGTTTAAACAGGTGCAAGCCACACGTACCAGTATGGTTGTCCGTGTGGTACCGGTAAAAAAAAAAGTAAGATACTGAAATGAATGTTTTTTGGTTTTGTTTTTTTTTTTTTGTTTTTTTTTTTTTGTTTAATGTGGAAAGCCTGAAAAATTAAAGATATAGGAAGATAAATAGAGCTTATAGAATAGTGTTCTAGAGATAGTTAGCTTGACCAGCATTTTTACACCATTTTTATTTTTTAATTTAACCCCTTAGTGACGGAGCTAATTTTCACCTTAATGACCAGACCAAATTTTGCAATTCTGACCAGTGTCACTTTAGCAGGTTATAGCTCTGGAACGCTTCAACGGATCCCACTGATTTTGAGATTGTTTTTTCGTGACATATTGGACTTCATTTTAGTACCAAATTTTGGACAAAATTTTTTGCGTTTATTTGTGAAAAAATATGAATTTTGGCAAAATTTTTGAAAATTTTGAAATTTTCAACTTTTGAATTTTTTTTCCGTTAAACCAGAGAGTTCTGTGACACAAAATAGTTAATAAATAACATTTCCCACATATCTACTTTACATCAGCACAATTTTGGAAAAAAAAATATTTTTTGTTAGGAAGTTAGAAGGGTTCAAAGTTTATCAGCAATTTCTCATTTTTACATCAAAATTTACAAAACCATTTTTTTAGGGACCACATCACATTTGAAGTGATTTTGAGAGGCCTAGATGACAGAAAATACCCAAAAGTGACACCATTCTAAAAACTGCACCCCTCAAAGTACTCAAAACCACATTCAAGAAGTTTATTAACCCTTTAGGTGCTTCACAGGAACTAAAGCAATGTGGAATGAAAAAAGCAAAAAATAAAATTTTACCTAAAAATGTTGCTTTACCCCAAATGTAATCAATTTTAGAAGAAATAACACAACAAAATGGACCCCAAAACTTGTTACCCACTTTCTTATGAGCGCGGTGATACCCCATATGTGGTCAGAAACCTCTGTTTGGGCAAATGGGAGGGCTCGGAACAGAAGGAGCAATATTTGAAGTTTGGAAAGCAAATTTGGCTGAAATAGATTGCGGGCACCATGTTGCATTTACATGTCCGCTAAGGTACCTAAACAGCAGAAACCCCTCACAAGTGACACCATTCTGGAAACTAGACCCCTCAAGGCTTCTATCTAGGGGTATAGTGAGCATTTTGGACCCACAGGTACTTCACAGATTTTGATAACGTTACGTTGTCATATTGAAAATTTTCATTTTTTTCTCAAAAATGTTGCTTTAGCATTAATTTTCTTACTTTTTCAAGAGGTAATTCCAAAAATTGGACCCCAACGTTTATTACCCACTTTCTTATGAGCGCGGTGATACCCCATATGTGGTCAGAAACCTCTGTTTGGGCAAATGGGAGGGCTGGGAACACAAGGAGCAATATTTGAAGTTTGGAAAGCAAATTTGGCTGAAATAGATTGCGGGCACCATGTTGCATTTACATGTCCGCTAAGGTACCTAAACAGCAGAAACCCCTCACAAGTGACACCATTCTGGAAACTAGACCCCTCAAGGCTTCTATCTAGGGGTATAGTGAGCATTTGGACCCACAGGTACTTCACAGATTTTGATAACGTTACGTTGTCATATTGAAAATTTTCATTTTTTTCTCAAAAATGTTGCTTTAGCATTAATTTTCTTACTTTTTCAAGAGGTAATTCCAAAAATTGGACACCAACGTTTATTACCCACTTTCTTATGAGCGCGGTGATACCCCATATGTGGTCAGAAACCTCTGTTTGGGCAAATGGGAGGGCTGGGAACACAAGGAGCAATATTTGAAGTTTGGAAAGCAAATTTGGCTGAAATAGATTGTGGGCACCATGTTGCATTTGTAGGGCCCCTAAGGTACCTAAACAGCAGAAACCCCCCACAACTGACCCCATTTTGGAAACTAGACCCCTCAAGGAATTTATTTAGATGTTTGGTGAGTACCCTGAACCCCCAGGGGCTTCACAGAACTTTATAGCGTTGAGCCATGAAAATAAAAAAATTTAATTTTAACACAAAATTGTTACTTCAACCATGTAGCTTTTTTTTTCACAAGGGTAAAAGGAAAAAAAACACCATAAAATGTATTGTGCAATTTCTCCTGAGTTCGCCGATACATCATATGTGGCGGAAATCAACTGTCTGGGTAAACGGCAGGGTGCGGAATGAAAGGAGCGCCATTTGACTGCAAAATTGGCAGGAATCATTAGCGCACGCCATGTTGTGTTTGGAGACCCCCTAAAGTGGCTAAACAGTAGAGCTCCCCCACAACTGACCCCATTCTGGAATCTATACCCCTCAAGGATGTTATCTAGGGGTATAGTGTGCATTTTGAACCCACAGGTACTTCACAGAATTTTATAACAATAGGTTGTCATATTGAAAATGTTCTTCTTTTTCACAAAAGTGGTGCTTTAGCACCAAATTTTCCACTTTTACAAGATGTAACACCAAAACGTGGACCCCTCATTTTGTTACCCACTTTCTTACGAGTCCAGCGATACCCAACATGTAGTCAAAAACGTCTGTTTGGGCAAACGGCAGGACTTGGAAGGGAAGGTGCACTTTTCAAATTTTGGATTATTTGATTTGCAGAGCCTATGTGTTATCAGAACAACTGAAAACCCACATAAATGGATTTTTTGTACATTTTATCTTGGAGTGAAGGGCAAAATGTGGAGGAAAATACCGCCAACTATATGGCAGACTTGTGCTTGTTCCAGAGATGAAGGAACACCAGGAGGGCTAGAAGGACACGTTAATTTTTCAGAGACTGGTCGTACAATGTCTGTTTAGCATCATCAATCCCTATATGAGGGACAATTGTGCCAGACAACATGGTACATCATAACAGGCTCCTACCTGCCAAGGTCGGAACCGCTATATGCACAAAAAAACCAGTCCCCCACAGGGTTATAAACGTATTGTCCAGTGCAGGAGGTTCGGCAAGAACCATGCAGTAAAGCCCATGGTGTAAAATTACAGAACAGCTTCAGATCCTCCAATAAAATTATCATGCCCGTATCACCAAGACGTAGTTGTAATAGCAGTCAGACTAAGATGACTGGTGCTAAAACTTTGAGTGATCAAATCTTGGAATTATTTGTCAGATGATCAGATGTTTCAAGAACATTTGCGGGGTCCACATTCTGGAGTACGCAGACGTGGGCATATGACGAGAATTTGTCTGCATAACACTTCGGTATGTGAGTGATCAAGTCCTGGAATTATTTGTGAAATGGGGTAAAATGTGTTTTACTGATGAAAATAGTAAATTTTATTTGACAAGTAACACAGGGGCTCACTACACAGAAAATATAAATGTTGTGAAAGAAAAACCCTACCACACAATTTGGGAATAGTGTATGATGTCTAATAATTGTGGGATGTGTGGTAGATCTCGAAGCAGGGGGTAACACAAAGTCCTGGCTGGGAAGGGCACATGGGACAGTAATATCTTGATTCGCTCCTATTGCCCTGTTTGCTGCAGACCCGGCACCTTTTTTTAGGACGGTTTTGGGTGGGAGTAGGAGGCATGAGACGCATAAAATGCCGTTCCGTTAGTCTCCGGGCATTCTCTGACTCGAAGGCTGCCTCTGGTGCCGCTGAGTCAAACATGAGGGACTCAATAATTTTTTCCTGGTATTGCAGAAATGTGAGGGGCCCTTGTGATTTTTTATACAGTACAAAACTGTTGTAGGTAGCAATCTGTATCAGGTAGATTGCTACCTTTTTGTACCAGGCCCTCGTTTTCCGCTTTACCAGGTATGGTTGGAGCACCTGGTCAGACAGGTCCACGCCACCCATAAACCTGTTGTATTGGGTCACACAGAAGGGTTTCTGTTTGTCCCTGGTGGCTCCCCTCTCTCTGACCGACACAGTGGTGTCCTCATGCAGGGTGGTGAGCATGTAGACGTCCTTGCGGTCATTCCACTTTACGGCAAGCAGTTTGTCACTTGCCAGTGCGAATGACGCCCCCTTGTCTAGACGTCTGGACACTAACTGTGCCGGCAAACCAACACGGTTTTTCCTTATTGTCCCACAGGCCCCTGTATTTGCAGCATGGAGGGATTGGTATAGGGGGATACTAGTGTAGTAGTTGTCGGTGTACACGTGGTAACCTTTACCAAGAAATGGCGTCATTAGCTCCCAGACAATTTTTCCTGGGATGCTAATTGTCTGGGGACAGTTGGGTGGGCTTATTTGGCGGTCCCTACCCTCATAAATGATAAAGTTACACGTGTACCCGCTGGTGCTTTCGCACACTTTATATAATTTTATGCCATACTTTGCTCTTTTGGAGGGGATAAACTGACGGAATGAGAGACGGCCCTTGTAGCTCATTAGGGACTCGTCAACCGAAACATTCTCCTCTGGGCTGTAGGAAGTTAGGAAGGACTCTTTCAGGAGGGATATTAGGGGTTTCAATTTATTAAGGCGGTCATAATTGGGGTCAGTTCTTGGGGGGACTTGGGAATTATCACTAAAATGGAGGAATCTCAATAGGGTCTCATATCGGGTTCTGGGCATTATGGCTGCAAATACAGGGGTGGCGTGGACAGATTTGGTTGCCCAGTAGGAGCGTAAACTGGGTTTTTTCACTATTCCCATGTTGAGGGTAATGCCTAAAAATTTTTTGATTTCCGGGACGCTTGTGGGGATCCAGGAACGGGAATGCACAGATGTTGGCTTTTGGGCAATATATTGACGGGCGTACAAGTTGGTGTGGTGGGTGATATGCTCAAGTACTTGTTGGTTAACAAAAATTTGGAAGAAATCCAGTGGGGCAAAATTGGTGACATTTATTTTTATGCCAGGGTCTCCTATGAAAGGGGGAATTTGTGGGGTAAAGGACGGGTCGGGGTTCCAGAGAGCATGGGGGACTGCAGAACTAGGTCCTGCCCCTGACGCTTCAGCAGCGGCGACTAGCGGGGTGTGGGACCCCGTGGAGGAAGCCGAATCGTCACCGCTATCCGAAAAATCTCTTTCTGAGGCCGATTCGGTCTCTGACCCAGAACTGCCGGAGGCAAGCAGTGAGTACGCTTGCTCTGCCGTAAACATCCTGCGGGCCATGGTTTTTGTTTTTATCCCTGGCTAACAAAAAATAAAAAAAAAACTAACACTAGTATTTTTTTTTTTTTTTTTATATAAACCCTAAATTTTTTTATAAAGATTATAAAAAAAAATATTTAGGGGAATGACGCAGCGAGGGATGACGGAATGATGGAGGAGGGGATGATCACAGGGGGGTGATCAGAAAAATTGGGAATATGATGATCTTTGTGAATTTATAACTTTTTCTCTCTATATGGCAGCACGTAGTCTCTCTCTCTTCTCTCCCAGATCAACTACAAGGGAGAGAGGAGAAAGGCAGACCTAAATGCTGCCATATTTATCAAATATTGGCATTTTGACTACTGTGATAGGATCTATCACAGTATTCAAATCTAAACAGCCAATCAGATTTATTTTTTTTTTGTTGCCGGGTGCAGGAGGCAGATTATGCCAAGCATACTGCGCATGCGCCCGCCATTTTCAAGGAGAAGGGAGGAAGGGGGGACCGGGGGGCCCAACGATCCTTTATTGAGGTACTGTGCAGGGGCGGTGGGGGAACGGGGGATCCCAGATCGGGTGGGAGATACCGGGATCTAGCGGATCGGACCCCGGTGGACCGGAGGGAGGGCTCTGAAGAACCGGAGGGGGCTCCGGGGAACCAGAGATCTCCGGTGGACCGGAGCAGGGATCAGGGGGAGGACATTTCCCTCCGATCTGAAATGTTTGATCATTTCAGATCGGAGGGAAATGAATGCGGCGGCAGCAGCAGCAGCTTTCAGCGCCATCTTGCAAGGTCTGGAGAACCGGAGGGGGCTCCGGTGACCAGACAGCTCCGGTGGACCGGAGCAGGGATCAGGGGGAGGACATTTCCCTCCGATCTGAAATGTTTGATCATTTCAGATCGGAGGGAAATGAATGCGGCGGCAGCAGCAGCAGCTTTCAGCGCGCCGGCGCCATCTTGCAAGGTCTGGAGAACCGGAGGGGGCTCCGGTGACCAGACAGCTCCGGTGGACCGGAGGAGGGATCAGGGGGAGGACATTTCCCTCCGATCTGAAATGTTTGATCATTTCAGATCGGAGGGAAATGAATGCAGAGCCGGCGGCGGCGGGAGTTTTCGCCGCGCGTCGGCGCCATTTTGGATGTCCGGGGTGGGGGGGGGGGGGTGGGGGGTGATTTTCTCCGGTACCGGGGGCTTTGGGGGCACTAGGGGCTTATATTTCTTTATCATCTGACATGTTTGATCATGTCAGATGAGAAAGAAATTAGTAGTATTTGCCATTTTTTTTTTTTTTAATGTTGTCGCCGGTATACGGTGTATACCGGCGATCACATTATCGGGGAACAAAAAAAACACCCCGATTCATAATCTTGGGGGTCTCAGCTACCCCCGGTAGCTGAAACCCCCGAGATTTTTCGTCACTGGGGGGCGCTACAACCTTTTTCCGGCCTGACGTCTCAAGACGTCGGAACAGAATAAGTACCCTGTTTTTCCGACGTCTTGAGACGTTAGGCCGTCGCTATGGGGTTAAAAAAAAAAAGTGGGGTCCCCCCAACTTTCATATCCAGCACAGGAACAGCAGCAGCTGTAGGCTGAAATCCTCAGCTCTTTGCAGTACCTTGGCTGGTTATGAAAAATAGAGGGGATCCCACGCTTATTCTTTACATTTTTAGATTAAAAAAAATTACGTGTGGTCCCCTCTATTTTTACTAAAAAAACAGCCATGGTACAGCAGACAACTGGGGGATGATATTCTTAGGGTGGAAAGGGCCATGGTTATTTGGCCCTTTCCAGCCTAACAATAGCAGCCCACAGACGCCCGAGAAGTGGCACATCAATTAGATGCAGCAATTGTGGTGCTGGACCTGGCTTTTCCCGTTGCTTTGGTGCAATGGCAAACTGGGTAATATTTGTGGGGTTGACGCCATCTCCAGCATACACCCCTACTACTAATCCAGTAGATGAAAGGAGAATAACAAACTTTATTTGAACAAAAAACCTTCGACTCAGACCTCATTCACCAATTTATTTGATTTTTATAAATAAAAAACAGTTCTACCGTAATCTATGGTGAGGTCCCACGACATTCCCCAAAAGCAAACCTGGAAAGACATAAAAGAGAAAATCATTCAATAAATAAAGACAAAAGACACCCTCTTTTCCAATTTATTTCTCTATCAAAGCCCTAATCCTGGTCTGCCGAAAGCCAATTGGGGGCGGTCACGTCAATACTGCTGTCACACTCAATGGAGAACCGAACATTCCTCATTGGTTGTGAGAGTACTCACACACACACTGCTGTGGATGCTTCTGTTTGATGACCTTCATCTCATAAGGTGAGCTCAGGTTATTCAGGTCAGCAGTATGTGTGCGGGCGCGGCAGTGATGTCACAGGTTAATCAGAGTTCACAATGAACTCAGATGACATCCTGATGACACCCGCGCTACTGTGGGGGTCGCGGCAGTAACGTCATGGGTTCATCGGAGTTCTCAATAAACTTTGAAGAACCCGTGAAGTCACTGTCGCTACACCCGCGGTGGCGTAGGCGTTGTCAGGATATCAGAGTTCCTTGGATACTCACCTGTCCCCAGCGATGCTGTCCCTGGCATTGATGTCTATGGTGCTGCTGCTTCCAGGTCCTCCGTTGAGTGCATATTCATTGAGTATAATGAGCGGGGATCGGAAGCAAGTGACAGCAGGGCTGGAGACAAGTAAGTATAAAAATTCATTTTATTTCAGAGACACGTGTTTTCTCTGGTTCTTGTCACACGGATTACATCAGTGTGTGACACCCGTGCTGCCTGAGAAAAAAAAACAATGTCTGCGTGCAGGGAAATGTGGGGTAACACGGTCCATGTAAAAACATGCATGTGTGAGGAACACTATAGAATAACATGAGTACGTGTGGCATCCGTGTTAAAAATGGATGTCACACATACCTGAAACATATGGATAAAAATTCCCCGTTTTCCCAATCGGTGCGGGTTCCAGTGATCGGACACTGATCAGCAGGTGATCACCTTGCCCATGGATAGGTGATAACTTGTTTTCACTAAACAATCCCTTTAAGGCGTGTAAACAATCCCTACAATTATTTGTCCGACAGCTCTCTCTTGACTATCACATACAGGAGTGCTCGGCCAAATGTTCTTGTGTTCTCTCTCTGAGAGCTGATGTCGCCTCCTCTGGGGGTGGATTATCTTTCAAGAGATCAAAAGCATCAACAAGTGGAATTCAAACACGCCGGTTCCTTCCCTCCCTTTAAGCTGGGTTCACACTAATCGACAGCGACAACGACGTCGCTGTTACGTCACCATTTTCTGTGACGTAACAGCGACCTTGTAAGTCGCTGTTATGATCGCTGCTTAGCTGTCAAACACAGCGACGCAGCAGCGATCATAACGTCGCTGTGCTACATGTGCAGAGAGCAGGGAGCCGCGCTTAGCGCTGGCTCCTTGCTCTCCTAGGTACAGTACACATCGGGTTAATTAACCCGATGTGTGCTGCAGCTACATGTCACAGTGCAGAGAGCAGGGAGCTGCGCACACTGCTTAGCGCTGGCTCCTTGCTCTCCTTGCTACAGTATACATTGGGTTAATTACCCGATGCGTACTGCAGCCACATGTGCACAGAGCAGGAGCCGGCACTGGCAGCAAGGGCGGAGGCTGGTAACGAAGGTAAATATCGGGTAACCAGGGAAAGGTCTTCCCTTGGTTACCCGATGTTTACGCTGGTTACAGCTTAACGCAGCTGCCAGACGCCGGCTCCTGCTCCCTGCTCGCTTCATTTCGTCGCTCTCTCGCTGTCACACACAGCGATGTGTGTGTCACAGCGGGAGAGTGACGACCAAAAAATTAAGCTGGACATTCAGCAACGACCGGCGACCTCACAGCAGGGGCCAGGTCGTTGCTGGATGTCACACACAGCGACAGCGACTGGACGTCGCTGCAACGTCACAGAAAATGGTGACGTAGCAGCGACCTCGTTGTTGTTGTCGCTGTGTGTGACACCAGCTTTACATCCATTCTCGAGGTAAGTCAGATAGCCCCCATACACATCATATTGTTGTCTGATCCGGGCAATTTTAGCCCTATGTTTATGGGAGCTTTCATGTAATCTGTATAAGGGCTTATTCAAACATCTATGAACGTCAGTACAATCTCTGAACACAATGCATGGACTGGCTGAGGCCGTCCTTATAGACAGTGCTGTGAGCTCAGAAATCATGAACCTCAGTGCAGCAACTCCGCTCTAGTCACCTCTAGTGAGATAGAATGGAGTTACTGTACAGGGGATGTTCCTTACAGACAGTGCTGTGAGATCAGAAATCATGAACCTTAGTGCAACAACTGTGATCTAGTCATCTCTGTGCTGGGCAGTGTTGTAACTAGAATTTGATGGGCCCCAATGCAAAATTAGGACCTGCCCCCCCCAACACAGATACACTGGGTACAGGATAATGACACCGACACTCGGGGCATGGGATAATGACGCTGACACTCAGGGTGCGGGATAATGAAGTTAACACTTGGCTCTTTCCCTCAGCACTCAGGTTTCCCATGATCTGAAATCCCTCTTTCTATCATCATCCAGCTTTCCTAAGTTCTGATATCCATCTTGTCCTCAGCACCCAGCTTCCCTAGGCTCTGCTATACATCTTTCCCTCAGCACCCAGCTTTCCCATATCATAGCATCGTAAAGCTGGGTGCTGCGGGTAAGAGCCTCTTTCCATCAGCACAAAACGTTCCCATCCCAAGCTTATGTCTTTGTCCCCCCTCGTATATATAGTTCTCCAAATACTATAATGGCCCCCACATAGCCTTCCATATAGCATATTGGGTCCCACGTAACCCTTCATTTTACTAGAATGCGCCCCATAGTCCTCCTTGTATTATAATGCATTTCCCATAGTCCTCTATGTATAAGGTAACTCTTATAGCCCTCCAATTATTATACTACAACTCCCATAGTCCTCCATGTATTATAATTCACTCCATAGTCCTCCATATATTATACTGCACCCCATAGTCCTCCATATATTATAATGCACCCCCATAGTCCTCCATGTTTTATAATGCACCCCCATAGTCCATGGATAAGGTAGCCCTCATAGGCCTTCATATATTATAATGCAGCCCCCATAGTCATGCATGTATTATAATGCACCCCACAGCTCACCATGTATTATAATGCAGACCTCATAGGCCTCCATGTATAATAATGCAGCCCCCATAATCCTCCATATATTATAATAGTAGCTGTCATATACCGTCCCCCAGGCCCACCCACCCAGTTCCTTGACCACTTTTCAGCCTGGCTGCCGCACTTCATGTCCTCAGAATTACCAACCCTCATCCGAGGAGACTTTAACATACCCATGATCAGCCCCTCCTCCCCATCTGCATCCCAGCTTCTATCTCTCACCACCTCCCTTGGCCTCTCACAGCTCTCATCTTCTGAGACACATGAAGATGGTAACACTCTTGACCTGGTCTTTATCCGCCTCTGCTCAATCTCTGACTTTGACAACTCACCTCTTCCCCTCTCTGACCACAACATCCTCTCCTTCAAGCTCACAAACCCTCGTCCACCCCAGTACACTCCCACCTATCACACATTCAGAAACCTACAGGCCATTGACTTTCAGACCCTTACAGACTCTTTACACTCATCACTGTCCCCTATCTCCTCACTTTCCTGTCCTGATCTGGCTGTAAACCATTACAATGACACACTCAGAAATACCCTAGACCAAGTAGCACCCCTCACCCTCAGAACCTCCAAACACAGAGTAAAACAGCCCTGGCTCACTTCCCAAACTCGATTTCTCCAGTGATGCTCTAGGAGTGCCAAACGCATATGGAGGAAAACACGCACACCAGAAAACGTCATCCACTACAAGTTCATCTTAAGGACCTACAACTCTTCACCTCGCCAAACAGACCTACTTCACCACCCTTATTTCCTCACTATCCAACAATCCAAAAAAGCTCTTTGACACCTTTCACTCCCTCCTCAGTCCCAAAGTACATACCCCCATCACAGACCTTCATGCTGATGACCTGGCCTCATATTTCACAGATAAAATAGAAAACATCCGCCAGGAGATCAGCTCCCAGCTACCAAGCGTTGTGAATCCCATCCCTCCATATATCCCATCAAGCTCACTTTCCACATTTGACCCAGTCACAGAGGAGGAAGTCTCCAGGCTCCTCTTTTCTTCTCATCCTACCACTTGCCCTACTGATCCCTTTCCCTCACACCTACTCTGGTTGTCACCACTCACCTAACTAAAATCTTCAATCTCTCTCTCTCTTCGGGTATCTTCCCCTCCTCCCTCAAACACTCTATTATTACTCCATTATTAAAAAAACCCTTCCCTTGATCCGTCCTGCACAAGCAACTACAGACCAGTCTCCAATCTCCCCTTCATCTTCAAACTCTTGGAGCGCCTGGTCTACTCTCGCCTCACCCGCTACCTGTCCTCTCACTCTCCTCTAGATCCTTTACAGTCTGGCTTCCGCCCTTTACACTCAACAGAAACTGCCCTTGTCAAAGTGACCAATGACCTATTGACTGCAAAACATAATGGTGACCACTCTCTGCTTATCCTTCTTGACCTCTCTGCCGCCTTCGACACTGTTGACCACCATCTCCTTCTCTCTATGCTCCATTCTATCGGCCTAAAGGACACTGTGCTCTCGTGGTTCTCTAACTATCTTTCTCACCGTTCATTCAATGTATCATTTGCTGGCTCCACATCTTCTCCTCTTCCTCTCACTGTTGGGGTCCCTCAAGGTTCAGTCCTCGGCCCTCTTCTTTTCTCCCTCTACACTGCCCCAATTGGAATGACCATTAGCAGATTTGGTTTTCAGTACCATCTTTATGCTGATGACACACAGCTATACACCTCATCCCCTGAGCTCACCCCCGCTGTACTACAGAACAGAAGTGACTGCCTGACTGCAGTTTGCAATGTCATGTCTGCTCTCTATCTCAAACTTAACCTTTCCAAAACTGCCCGCTCCTGCCGCTTGCACCTCAAGAACATCTCTAGAATCCGCCCCTTTCTCACAATGGAAATGACAAAAACACTCACCGTGGCCCTGATCCACTCTCGCCTTGACTACTGTAACTCTCTATTAATTGGTCTCCCCCTAACTAGACTCTCTCCTCTACAGTCCATCCTTAATGCAGCAGCTAGGGTCATCTATCTGGCTAATCGCTACTCGGATGCCTCTGCTCTGTGCCAGTCATTGCACTGGCTGCCCATATATCACAGGATCCAATTCAAACTGCTTGTTCTCACCCACAAAGCTCTCCACAGTACAGCACCCCTACATCTCCACCCTCCTCTCTGTCTATCACCACAAAGCTCTCCACAGTGCGGCACCCCCCTACATCTCCACCCTCCTCTCTGTCTGTCTCTGTCTCACCCCACCCGGTCTCTACGCTCTGAAAACGACTTTCGACTAACATCAACACTAATCCGAACCTCCCACTCCCGGATCCAAGACTTCTTCCGAGCTGCACCAATCCTCTGGAACGCTCTACTGTTAGGGCCAGGTGGACGGGCAGACCCAGGAGGCGGATCCACTGGGCCGAACTCCTTGATGAAGGCAAGGGGTCCGGTAGCCGGAGCACTACGGGTAGCAGGACAGTCCGTATACAAGAGTAGAATGGAGAAGTCCCTGGGACCACAGAGTCACTGATGGTAGTCCGGGTGACGGAGCTCAGGTTCGGAGGCCGAGATGTTGTCAGGCGGAGTCCGGAACCGATGGAGCGAGAGGACGGGTCACCTCAGGGATCAGAGATGGTACGGACTGACAGGATGGCAGATAGTCAGCGTTCTGGGTTCGGGAATCGGCAGGACCGGATGGCGAGGCAGGAGCGGCTCTAGAAGAGAGATAGGTAAGTATGGCACAGAGACACAAGGAGACCTGACTCCTAGCTTGGGAAACACGAAGAACAGGCCCCGCCCACTTGGACACTAAACCCCTTTATACCCTGTACCTGTGTGCTCAATTTCCTGTCAGTGGACGCTGGCCCTTTAAGAAAGGGTCAATGACCGCGCGCGCGCCCTAATGCGCATGCGCGAGGCCCGGGTGCCAGAAGCCAGGGCAGGGAGCGGTGAGCAGGAAGCAGGAGAGCCGGGCTGGGGCTGAGCAGCCGACGGGCGCCGGGAGCGGGGACCGGACCGCCTGGAGACCGCAGGCAATGGAGGCTGGGGACCGGGGAGAGAAGCAGGGAAGCCGGGGAGCAGAGCAGGGGAGCCGGAGAGCGTGACATCTACCCCAAGAAGTTATAATGAATCATAACTTACTCTGCTTCAGACGCTCCCTAAAAACGCATCTTTTTAGGGCGGCCTACCACACTCCCTAATCTAATCCAATTCACACAGTGCCTCTACAACTTCTCACAACATAACCTCACGTCAAACTCCATGCCACCCAAATGCATCTCAAGATTCAGGCCCACTGGTCCAGGAAGCCATTATCTATCCCCCATTTCCTTGAAATTGCTGGATTGTCATTGTAAATAAGCACTTGTACCTTGCCCCCCCCCACCCCACCCATATCTCATTGTAGATTGTAAGCTCTCACGAGCAGGGTTGTCTTTTTTTTCCCCTCTAAATATTGCATTTTCTATTACTGTTATTACTGTTACTTTTTTGTATATGATCCTCCTGAATTGTAAAGCACTGCGGAATATGTTGGCGCTATAGAAATAAAGATTATTATTATTAATATTATTAATACAGCTCACATAGTACTCCATGTATTACTGTATAATGCACTCCCCATAGTCATTCATGTATTATAATGCAGCCCTCAAAGTCCTCTGTATATTATACTGAACCCCATTGTCCTACATATACTGCACCCCATAGCCATCTATGTAAAATTCACCCCATAGTACTCCATATATTATACTGCACCACATAGTTCTCCATGTATTATACTGCACCCCATAGTACTACATACAGTTAGGTCCAGAAATCTTTGGCCAGTGACACAATTTTGGCGAGTTGGGCTCTGCATGCCACCACATTGGATTTGAAATGAAACCTCTACAACAGAATTCAAGTGCAGATTGTAACGTTTAATTTGAAGGTTTGAACAAAAATATCTGATAGAAATTGTAGGAATTGTACACTTTTCTTTACAAACACTCCACATTTTAGGAGGTCAAAAGTAATTGGACAAATAAACCAAACCCAAACAAAATATTTTTAATTTCAATATTTTGTTGCCAATCCTTTGGAGGCAATCACTGCCTTAAGTCTGGAACCCATGGACATCACCAAACGCTGGGTTTCCTCCTTCTTAATGCTTTGCCAGGCCTTTACAGCCGCAGCCTTCAGGTCTTGCTTGTTTGTGGGTCTTTCCGTCTTAAGTCTGGATTTGAGCAAGTGAAATGCATGCTCAATTGGGTTAAGATCTGGTGATTGACTTGGCCATTGAAGAATGTTCCACTTTTTTGCACTCATGAACTCCTGGGTAGCTTTGGCTGTATGTTTGGGGTCATTGTCCATCTGTACTATGAAGCGCCGTCCGATCAACTTTGCGGCATTTGGCTGAATCTGGGCTGAAAGTATATCCTGGTACACTTCAGAATTCATCCGGCTACTCTTGTCTGCTGTTATGTCATCAATAAACACAAGTGACCACGTGATCACGTTGCCTCCACCATGTTTTACAGAGGATGTGGTGTGCCTTGGATCATGTGCCGTTCCCTTTCTTCTCCAAACTTTTTTCTTCCCATCATTCTGGTACAGGTTGATCTTTGTCTCATCTGTCCATAGAATACTTTTCCAGAACTGAGCTGGCTTCATGAGGTGTTTTTCAGCAAATTTAACTCTGGCCTGTCTATTTTTGGAATTGATGAATGGTTTCCATCTAGATGTGAACCCTTTGTATTTACTTTCATGGAGTCTTCTCTTTACTGTTGACTTAGAGACAGATACACCTACTTCACTGAGAGTGTTCTGGACTTCAGTTGATGTTGTGAACGGGTTCTTTTTCACCAAAGAAAGTATGCGGCGATCATCCACCACTGTTGTCATCCGTGGACGCCCAGGCCTTTTTGAGTTCCCAAGCTTACCAGTCAATTCCTTTTTTCTCAGAATGTACCCGACTGTTGATTTTGCTACTCCAAGCATGTCTGCTATCTCTCTGATGGATTTTTTCTTTTTTTTTCAGCCTCAGGATGTTCTGCTTCACCTCAATTGAGAGTTCCTTAGACCGCATGTTGTCTGGTCACAGCAACAGCTTCCAAATGCAAAACCACACACCTGTAATCAACCCCAGACCTTTTAACTACTTCATTGATTACAGGTTAACGAGGGAGACGCCTCCAGAGTTAATTGCAGCCCTTAGAGTCCCTTGTCCAATTACTTTTGGTCCCTTGAAAAAGAGGAGGCTTATGTATTACAGAGCTATGATTCCTAAACCCTTTCTCCGATTTGGATATGAAAACTCTCATATTGCAGCTGGGAGTGTGCACTTTCAGCCCATATTATATATATAATTGTATTTCTGAACATGTTTTTGTAAACAGCTAAAATAACAAAACTTGTGTCACTGTCCAAATATTTCTGGACCTAACTGTATATTATACTGCACCCCACAGTCCTGCGTATATTATACTGCACCCCATAGTTTTCCATATATTATAATGCACCCCCATAGTCCTATATGTATTATAATGCAGTCACCATAGTCCTTCATACACTGTGTGCAGAATTATTAGGCAAGTTGTATTTCAGAGGATTTTTTTCTATTATTGATCAACAACTATGTTCTCAATCACCCAAAAGACTCATAAATATCAAAGCTTAATATTTTTGGCAGTTGGAGTGGGGTTTTTTAGATTTGGCTATCTTAGGCTAGATTTGGCTATCTTAGGTCCACGCAGCGGAAAATGCACGGATTTTGCCGCGGATTTCTCGCAGAAAAGCCGCGGATTTCACGAAAATCTGCAGCACCGGCACTTCCCAGCCATTTCTATGGCATTTTGGAAATGCTGTGTCCATGCTGTGGATTTTTCCGCAGCGGATTTCGTGCGGATTTTGGTCCGGAAAAATCTGCAACATGTCAATTATTGTTGCGGATTTTCATCCGGATTTTGGCTTTAAAATTGGGAAAAAAAAATCCGCATCAAATCCGCGGCAATTACGCGGTAAATCCACGGCAAATCCGCACCTTTGAAAAGGTGCGGATTTTGCAGGAAAGCTGCGGATTTTGATGCAGAAAAATCCGCAGCTACATTCTCTCGTGGACACATAGCCTTAGGAGGATATCTGTCTGTGCGGGTAACTATTATTGTGCAGAATTATTAGGCAACTTAATAAAAACCAAATCTATTCCCATCTCACTTGTTTATTTTCACCAGGTAAACCAATATAACTGCACAAAATTTAGAAATAAACATTTCTGACATGCAAAAAAAAACACAAAAAATTAGTGACCAATATAGCCCCCTTTCTTTATGATGACACTTAACAGCCGACTATCCATAGATTCTGTCATTGCTTGATCTGTTTACACTCAGCATTGCGTGCAGCAGCCGCCACAGCCTCCAGACACCACAGCCTCCAGACACCACAGCCTCCAGTCACCACAGCCTCCAGCCACCACAGCCTCCAGACACTGCTCCCAGAGGTGGACTGTTTTCTTTCCCTGTAGATCTCACATTTTATGAGGGACCACAGATTCTCTATGGGGTTCAGATCAGGTGAACAAGGGGGCCATGTCATTATTTTTTCATCTTTTAGACCTTTACTGGCCAGCCACGCTGTGGAGTAGTTGGATGCATGTGATGGAGCATTGTCCTGCATGAAAATCATGTTTTTCTTGAACGATACTGATTTCTTCCTGTACCACTGCTTGAAGAAGTTGTCTTCCAGAAACTGGCAGTAGGTCTGGGAGTTGAGCTTCACTCCATTCTCAACCCGAAAAGGTCACACAAGTTGATCTTTGATGATCCCAGCCCATACCAGTACCCACCTCCACCTTGCTGGCGTCTGAGTCGGAGTGGAGCCTCTGCCCTTTACTGATCCAGCCTTTTGCCCATCCATCTGCCCATCAAGAGTCACTCTCATTTCATCAGTCCATAAAACCTTTGAAAAATCAGTCTTAAGAGATTTCTTGGCCCAGCCTTGACGTTTTATCTTGTGTTTCTTGGTCAGAGGTGGTGGTTTTTCAGCCTTCCTTACCTTGGCCATGTCCCTGAGTATGGCACACCTTGTGCTTTTTGATACTCCAGTAACGTTGCAGCTGTGAAATATGGCCAAACTGGTGGCAAATGGCATATTGGCAACTTCACGCTTGATTTTCCTCAATTCATGGACAGTTATTTTGTGCCTTTTTGTCCCGGAACGCTTCTTGCGACCCTGTTGGCTATTTGACATGAAACGCTTGATTGTTCGGTGATCACGCTTCAAAGGTTTGGCAATTTCAAGACTGCTGCATCCCTCTGCAAGACATCTCACAATTTTAGACTTTTCAGAGCCCGTCAAATCTCTCTTCTGACCCATTTTGTCAAAGCAAAGGAACCTGCCTAATAATTAAGCACACGTTATATAGGGTGTTGATGTCATTACACCACACCTCATTACAGAGATGCACATCACCTGATTTACTTAATTGGCAGTTGGCTTTCACTATACAGCTTGGAGTAGGACAACATGTAGAAAAAGTATCATGTGATCAAAATACTAATTTGCCTAATAATTCTGCACACAGTGTATTGTATTATTCACCCCATAGTCCTTAACCCCTTCAGCCCCCAGCCTGTTTTCACCTTAAAGACCCGGCTATTTTTTGCAATTTTGACCAGTGTGACTTTGACAGGTTATAACTCTGGAACACTTCAACGGATCCTGGCGATTCTGAGATTGTTTTTTCGTGACATATTGTACTTCATGTCAGTGGTAAATTTAGGCCGATATGTTTTGCGTTTATTTGTGAAAATTTTGCAATTTTCAAAATGTGAAATTTTATGCCCATAAATCTAAAAGATATGTCACACAAAATAGTTACTAAATAACATTTCCCACTTGTCTGCTTTACACCAGCGCAATTTTTGGAAAAAAAAAAAAATTCCGTTAGGAAGTTAGAAGGGTTCAAAGTTCATCAGCAATTTCTAATTTTTCCAACAAAATTTACAAAAAAAAAATTTTTAGGTACCACATCACATTTGGAGTGATTTGAGAAGCCTAGGCGACAGAAAATACTCAAAAGTGACCCCATTCTAAAATCTGCACCCCTCACTCTACTCAAAACCACATCCAAGAAGTTTATTAACCCTTTAGGAGCTTCACAGCAACCAAAGCAATGTAGACGAAAAAATGAAAATGTTACTTTTTTAACACAAAAATGTTACTTTAGCCATAAAAATTAGTATTTTCACAAGGGTATCAGGAAAAATGCATCATAAAATGTATCGTGCATTTTCTCCTGAGTACGCAGATACCCCATATGTGGTGGAAATCAAATGTTTGGGCACACGGCAGGACTCGGAAGGCAAGGAGCGCCATTTGAATTTTTGAGTGCAAAATTAGCTGCACTCATTAGCGGACGCCATGACGGGTTTGAAGACTCCCTGAGATGCCTAAACAATGGAGCTCCCCCATAAGTGACCCAATTTTGGAAACTAGAGCCCTCAACTATTTTTTCTAGATGTTTGATGTGCACTTTGAACCCCTGGGGGCTTTACAGAAGTTTATAACGTTGAGCCGTGAAAAGAAAAAAAAATTTTTTTACCACAAAACTGTTGCTTCAACCAGGTAGCTTTTTTTATCACAAGGGTATCAGGAAAAAATGCACCATAAAATGTATTGTGCATTTTCTCCTGAGTACGCAGATACCCCATATGTAGTGGAAATCAAATGTTTGGGCACACGGCAGGACTCGGAAGGCAAGGAGCGCCATTTCACAGCAAAATTGGTTGGAATTATTAGCGGACGCCATGTTGCGTTTGGAGACCCCCCTGAAGTGCCTAAACAATGGAGCTCCCCCACAATTGACCCCATTTTGGAAACTAGACCCCTCATGGAATTTATCTAGCTGTTTAGTGAGCACTTTGAACCCCTGGAGGCTTTACAAACGTTTGTAATGTTCAGCCGTGAAAATATTTTATTCTTTTTTTTACCACAAAATTGTTTTTTCAAACAGGTAGCTTTTTTTCCACAAGGGTATGAGGAAAAAATGCACCATAAAATGTATTGTGCAATTTCTCCTGAGTACACAGGTACCTCATATGTGGTGGAAATCAATTGTTTGGGCGTACAGCGGGGCTCAGAAGAGAAGGAGCGCCATTTCACAGTAAAATTGATTGGAATTATTAGCAGACGCCATGTTTCATTTGGAGACCCCCTGAGGTGCCTAAACAATGGAGCTCCCCCACATGTGATCCCATTTTGGAAACTAGACCCCCCCCATACAAAAAAATTAGTTTGGTGAAATAAAAAATACAGACATCATTAAAAAAAAAAAAATGAATAAAAAAAAAAGAGCGCCTGCCACTAAGACCAGTGCCAAACGTGAGAGCAATGCACGAGTCTCGCATCGCATCATCCACTGCAGTCTGGAAGCGAGTAACTGCGCTGGATAATGCGATGCGAGAGGGCGGGGCGGCAGATGACAAAGGGCGCAGCGGATGGAAGATGGAAAATGGCGCAGCGGATGGAGAAGCGGCAGAGGATGGGAAAGGGCGCAGCGGATGGATGATGGGAAGGGGCGCAGCGGATGGAGGAGCGGCAGAGGATGGGAAATGGCGCAGCGGATGGGAAATGGCGCAGCAGATGGAGGAGCGGCAGAAGATGGGAAATGGCGCAGCGGATAGAGGAGCGGCAGAGGATGGGAAAGGGCGCAGCGGATGGATGATGGGAAATGGCGCAGAGGATGGGAAAGGGCGCAGCGGATGGAAGATGGGAAATGGCGCAGCGGATGGAGGAGCGGCAGAGGATGGGGGGGGGGAGGTGAGATGGGGATACCTACCTTACAGGATGGATCTAGGCAGCAGGATCACAGCAGACAGAAGAGGCAGCAGATGAAGGAGGCAACAGATTGAGGAGGGTGAGAGGGGGCAGTAGATGAAGAGGATGGGAGAGAGCAGGCAGCAGATCAGGGAGGGGGGCAGAGTCTGATGGGAGAGAGAGATGGCACATGGAGGAGCTGGGGCCCCGGGGGGAGGGTGGCTTGCAGCACATGTGGGGGGAGGGTGGCTTGCAACAGTACATGTGGGGGGAGGGTGGCTTGCAGCACATGTGGGGGGAGGGTGGCTTGCAGCACATGTGCTGCAAGCCACCCTCCCCCCACATGTGCTGCAAGCCACCCTCCCCCCACATGTGCTGTAAGCCACCCGCCCCCCACATGTGGGGGGAGGGTGGCTTGCAGCACATGGAGAGATAGGAGGTGTAGTGGCGATGGAGAAGGGGCAGCCGATGAAGGAGGCGGCGGCCGCCGAACGGGAACAGTGGGGGCTGATTTGGGGGTAGCAGCGGCTGAAAAAGGTGGGTGCGACGGCAGCGGGGACAGCGGTGGATCCGGAGTGGCGGCGGGGACAGTGGCGAGCGTGGCGACGGGGACAGCGGTGGATCCGGAGCAGCGGTGGGGACAGTGGCGAGCGTGGCGGCGGGGACAGCGGTGGATCCGAAGCAGCGGTGGGGACAGTGGCGAGCGTGGCGCCGGGGACAGCGGTGGATCCGGAGCAGCGGTGGGGACAGTGGCGAGCGTGGCGGCGGGGACAGCGGTGGATCCGGAGCAGCGGTGGGGACAGTGGCGAGCGTGGCGACGGGACAGCGGTGGATCGGGAGCGTGGCGGTGGGGACAGCGGTGGATCCGGAGCAGCGGCGGGGACAGTGGCGAGCGTGGCGCCGGGGACAGCGGTGGATCGGGAGCGTGGCGGCGGGGGACAGCGGTGGATCCGGAGCAGCGGCGGGGCGATCGGAGCCGCGGCGGGGCTGGCGGTGGCGGGCGGGAATATCGGAGACAGCGGCGGGGGCGGGCGGGGCGATCGGAGACAGCGGCGGGGGTGATCGGGGACAGGGGGGGACAGGGGCGGGCGGCAACTTACCGATGGGCACCCGCAGAGACCGCTCTCCTCGGCTTCCAGGGACGGTCACAGGCCGCAGATTCACATTGATTGGAGAGAGCGGTCACAAGACCGGTCTCTCCAATCAGAGCTGGGGGCGGGTGAAGCACCGATCACCCAGCTCCAGCCAATGGCCAGTGCTACAGCAGCACTGATCAGGGCTGGATTTAAATGTTCCAGCCATTTTCAATGGCTGGAACATTACAGTGACTGTAATTGGCTGAGCGGCGTTTGTCAGCCAATCACAGCCTCTGTAGGTTCGGGGAGGAGGCACCACCCCTCCTGAGGTCAGGCAGAGGTCCCCTCCTTCCCGAATCTACCGTTTAATCAAAGAAATTAGACTCCCCGGGGCTCCGGGACCGCGATTTCGCCATGACGTACTGGGTACGTCATGGGTCGTTTAGCACCATGTCACCGTGACGTACCCAGTACGTCAAAGGTCGTTAAGGGGTTAATGTATTCTAATGCAGCCCTATTGTCCATGTATAAGGTAACGCCATTAGTCCTCATATAATGCAGCCCCCATAATCCTATATGTATTATAACGCATCCCCATAGTCCTTCATATTGTATTATGCAGCCCCATAGTTCTCCATGTATAATGCACCCTTGCATTCCATGTATACGGTGTCCTTCATATTGTATTATGCAGCCCTATAATCCTCCATATACAGTGCCTACAAGTAGTATTCAACCCCCTGCAGATTTAGCAGGTTTACACATTCGGAATTAACTTGGCATTGTGACATTTGGACTGTAGATCAGCCTGGAAGTGTGAAATGCAGCAAAAAAGAATGTTATTTCTTTTTTTATTTTTTTTCAAATTGTGAAAAGTTTATTCAGAGGGTCATTTATTATTCAACCCCTCAATCCACCAGAACTGTTTGGTTCCCCTAAAGTATTAAGAAGTATTTCAGGCACAAAGAACAATGAGCTTCACATGTTTGGATTAATTATCTCTTTTTCCAGCCTTCTCTGACTAATTAAGACCCTCCCCAAACTTGTGAACAGCACTCATACTTGGTCAACATGGGAAAGACAAAGGAGCATTCCAAGGCCATCAGAGACAAGATCGTGGAGGGTCACAAGGCTGGCAAGGGGTACAAAACCCTTTCCAAGGAGTTGGGCCTACCTGTCTCCACTGTTGGGAGCATCATCCGGAAGTGGAAGGCTTATGGAACTACTGTTAGCCTTCCACGGCCTGGACAGCCTTTGAAAGTTTCCACCCGTGCCGAGGCCAGGCTTGTCCGAAGAGTCAAGGCTAACCCAAGGACAACAAGGAAGGAGCTCAGGGAAGATCTCATGGCAGTGGGGACATTGGTTTCAGTCAATACCATAAGTAACGTACTCCACCGCAATGGTCTCCATTCCAGACGAGCCCGTAAGGTACCTTTACTTTCAAAGCGTCATGTCAAGGCTCGTCTACAGTTTGCTCATGATCACTTGGAGGACTCTGAGACAGACTGGTTCAAGGTTCTCTGGTCTGATGAGACCAAGATCGAGATCTTTGGTGCCAACCACACACGTGACGTTTGGAGACTGGATGGCACTGCATACGACCCCAAGAATACCATCCCTACAGTCAAGCATGGTGGTGGCAGCATCATGCTGTGGGGCTGTTTCTCAGCCAAGGGGCCTGGCCATCTGGTCCACATCCATGGGAAGATGGATAGCACGGCCTACCTGGAGATTTTGGCCAAGAACCTCCGCTCCTCCATCAAGGATCTTAAGATGGGTCGTCATTTCATCTTCCAACAAGACAACGACCCAAAGCACACAGCCAAGAAAACCAAGGCCTGGTTCAAGAGGGAAAAATCAAGGTGTTGCAGTGGCCTAGTCAGTCTCCTGACCTTAACCCAATTGAAAACTTGTGGAAGGAGCTCAAGATTAAAGTCCACATGAGACACCCAAAGAACCTAGATAACTTGGAGAAGATCTGCATGGAGGAGTGGGCCAAGATAACTCCAGAGACCTGTGCCGGCCTGATCAGGTCTTATAAAAGACGATTATTAGCTGTAATTGCAAACAAGGGTTATTCCACAAAATATTAAACCTAGGGGCTGAATAATAATTGACCCACACTTTTATGTTGAAAATTTATTAAAATTTAACTGAGCAACATAACTTGTTGGTTTGTAAGATTTATGCATCTGTTAATAAATCCTGCTCTTGTTTGAAGTTTTCAGCCTCTAAAGCTGGTGTCACACTAAACGACAGCGACAACGACGTCGCTGTTACGTCACCATTTTCGGTGACGTAACAGCGACCTTGTAAGTCGCTGTTATGATCGCTGCTTAGCTGTCAAACACAGCAGAAGCAGCGATCATAAGGTCGCTGTGCTACATGTTCAGAGAGCAGGGAGCCGCGCTTAGCGCTGGCTCCTTGCTCTCCTGCAGCACACATCGGGTTAATTAACCCGATGTGTGCTGCAGCTACATGTCACAGTGCAGAGAGCAGGGAGCCGCGCGCACTGCTTAGCGCTGGCTCCTTGCTCTCCTTGCTACAGTATACATCGGGTTAATTACCCGATGCATACTGCAGCCACATGTCACAGTGCAGGAGCCGGCACTGGCAGCAAGAGCGGAGGCTGGTAACCAGCGTAAACATCGGGTAACTAGGGAAAGGTCTTCCCTTGGTTACCCGATGTTTACGCTGGTTACAGCTTACCGCAGCTGCCAGTGCCGGCTCCTGATCGCTTCATTTCGTCGCTCTCTCGCTGTCACACACAGCGATGTGTGTGTCACAGCGGGAGAGTGACGACCAAAAAATGAAGCTGGACATTCAGCAACGACCGGCGACCTCACAGCAGGGGCCAGGTCGTTGCTGGATGTCACACACAGCGACAGCGACGGGACGTCGCTGCAACGTCACAGAAAATGGTGACGTAGCAGCGACGTCGTTGTCGTCGTCGTTATGTGTGACACCAGCTTAACTTATTTGCATCTTATCAAACCTGCTAAATCTGCAGGGGGTTGAATACTACTTGTAGGCACTGTATAATGCACCCCTAAAGTCCATGTATAAGGTAACCCAATTAGTCCTCCATATAATGCAACCCCTAAGTCCTATATGTATTAAAATGCACCCCATAGTCCTTCATATTGGATTATGCAGCTCCATAGTCCTCCATGTATAATGCACCCCTATATTCCATGTAAAAGGGATCCTTCATATAGTATTATGCACCCCTTATATTCCTGCATATAGTATTATGCACCCCTTATATTCCTCTATATAGTATTATGCTCCCCTTATATTCCTTCATATAGTTTAGTACACGCCTTATATTCCTCCATATAGTAGTATGCACCCCTTATATTCCGCCATATACTAGTATGCAGCCCCCATATAGTGCACCACCATATTGTGTGCCCCAATATAATATTGTGCGCCAACATATAGTTATATGTGTCACGCTCCCCGGTGCCCGTGCCACGCTCCCCGGTTACCCTGCCACGCTCCCCGGCTCCCTTGCCACGCTCCCCGGCTCCTCTGCCACGCTCCCCGGCTCCTCTGACACGCTCCCCCGCTCCCGGACCTCGCTTCCCCGCTCCCGTGCCACGCTCCCCGGTCCCCCGCTCCTCAGCCTCCATGCTCCCTCACCTGCGTCCTCCAGGCAACCCGGTCCCCGGTCCCGGCGCCCGTCTGCTGTCCTGAGCCGGCCCGGCACTCCTGCCTCCTGTACACCGCATCCTGCTCTGGCTTCTAGCACCCGGGCCTCGCGCATGTGCATTAGGGCGCGCGCGCGGTCATTGACCTTTTCTTAAAGGGCCAGCGTCCTCCAACAGGATATTGAAGATGCAGGTACAGGGTATATAGGGGGTTCCTTTCCAAGTGGGCGGGGCCTGTTCTTCGTGTTTGCTAAGCTAGGAGTCAGGTCTCCCTGTGCCATTGTTTCGTACTCACCTATCTCTCTTGTAGAGCCGCTCCTGTCCCGCCAACCGGTCCTGACGGTTCCAGAACCCCGAACGGACTGTCCGCCATCTTCTCAGTCCCTACCGTCTCCGATTCCTGGATCTGTGCGGTGACCGATCTCCCCGTTCCGCTGGTTCCGGACCCTGCCTGACATCATCTCGGCCTCCGAACCTGCGCTCCGTCACCCGGACTACCTTCAGAGACTCCGTGATCCCAGGGACTTCTACACCCACTCCTCTGAACGGACTGTCCTGCTACCCGTAGTGCTTCGGCTACCGGGCACCTTGCCCTCGGTGGGCTGCTCAGTCCAGTGGATCCACCTCCTGGGCCTACCCGTCATCCTGGTCCTAACAATATGCAGCCCCATATACTATTTTGCAACCCCCATATATGCTTCCCCATAGTCCTCTGGAATTCCTGATTAAATACACAAATATACTCACTTCTCCTCATTCAGCCACTGCCCCAGTCTCCTCAGCGTGTGTCCACTGTTATGCCACTCTGACATTTTAGCACATCAGTGCGCAGTAGTGACGTCACTGCTAGAGATGAGCGATGTTCGAGGTTCGCCAATTTCATGTTCGAGTGATTTTTGCTAAAAGCTCGACAGTTCGAGTTACGTTCGAGAACGGTTCGATCACCAAAAAGCCTAGCTAGTTACTAGCTGGCTTTTCACTGTAATAGTGTGAGTCACTCTGTGATTCACACTATTATCAAATTTCAGCGTATAGTGTGCAGGGGGGACGGGGTTTAGATCTGTGCTGCTGCAAAGTGCTGAGAGAATGCTGATCACCATTTTTTAATTTTTTTTCCCCCTAACCGCGCGTGCAGTGGGGCGTTCCAAGCTGTCAGCAAATCACAGACACACACACAGCTAAGTGGATTTTTGGCAGACAAGCAAGGGCATGTGTCATAGGCTGTGCATGTCACATGTCCTTAACCTATAAGATACGGCCATTTTCCCCTTCGCCGCTATTATGTCTTCTGCGTGTGGGTGACAGTCACCGCTCACGCTGCTGCTGCTGCTGCTGTGTGCGCTATAGAGATACAGTGCAATCTACACAGCGCTTTAGGGATTAGGGACTGCTGGTTATTTCAGCCCTTTCAGGGCTGATTTACAGGCATTCATAGCCATAGCTGCTAAGCATGTCCGTGCAAATGCGGTGTAGGGCTTTAGATAACAGCGTCTGGCTACCTCAGCTCAGGCAATTCCTTGCTGCATTTTTTCATTAGCAAGGATAGAAAGTGAGGCTTCCTTTGCTGTCCTGCTCCCCAGAGCACCCATGCATTCTACCCACATGCACATTTTTGCCACGCTATTTTATTTGCCCAAAGAGCTGACACTTTTTGTGCCATCCTAAAAGTGTCTGGAATACTACCTTAGTGTTCCTTTGCTGTCTTGCTACCTACAGCACCCGTGCATTATACCCACCTGCCCATTTTTGCCATGCTATTTTATTTGCCCTAAGAGCTGACACTTTTTGTGACATCCTAAAAGTGTCTGAGATAGTACCTTAGGGCGGCTTTGCACACTACGACATCGCAGGTGCGATGTCGGTGGGGTCAAATTGAAAGTGACGCACATCCGGCATCGCATGCGACATCGTAGTGTGTAAAGCCTAGATGATACGATTAACGAACGCGAAATCGTCGTAATCGTATCATCGGTGCAGCGTCGCCGTAATCCATAATTACGCCGACGCGACGGTCCGATGTTGTTCCTCGTTCCTGCGGCAGCACACATCGCTGTGTGTGAAGCAGCAGGAGCCAGTAACATCTCCTACCGGCGTCACCGCGGCTTCCGTAGGATATGCGGAAGGAAGGAGGTGGGCAGGATGTTCACATCCTGCTCCTCTCCGCCCCTCTGCCGCTATTGGCCGCCTGCCGTGTGACGTCGCTATGACGCCGCACGACCCGCCCCCTTAGGAAGGAGGCGGGTCGCCGGCCAGAGCGACGGTCGCAGGGCGGGTGAGTGCGTGTGAAGCTGGCGTAGCGATAATTTTTGCTACGCCAGCTATCACACGATATCGTACCTGCGACGGGGGCGGGGACTATCGCGTGCGACATCGCAGCATCTGCTTGCGATGTCGCAACGTGCAAAGCCCGCCTTAGTATTCCTTTGCTGTCCTGCTACCCACAGCACCCGTGCATTATACCCACCTGCCCATTTTTGCCACGCTATTTTATTTGACCAAAGAGCTGACACTTTTTGTGCCATCCTAAAAGTGTCTGAAATACTACATTAGTGTCCCTTTGCTGTCCTGCTACCCACAGCACCCGGGCATTCTACCCAACTGCCCATTTTTCCCACACAATTCTAATTGCAAACTGTGCTGCCACTGTTAGGGGCATATTAAAATTGTCTGGGATAGTCAGTGTTGGTTCTTCAGGTGTCAATAAAGCTAGACCACCTCTGCAATCTACAGCACCTCTCCATTTTTGCTACCACATTTTAAGTGTCCAATCTTTTCACTAACAAAATGAGTGGCAAAAGGACAGATGCTGGTGGAAAGGGGAACAGGCGTGTTGGAAAAGGAAAAAAAGTTTGTGTCCGTGGGGTAGGTAGGAAAGCTACATTAACATCTGCTGAAGAAATGCCATCTTCCAGCAAAAGTAAGATGTCTACTACTTTCCGTGGACAATCCGATGTGCTTCCTTTTTTACGGAACCGAACAACTGTAACAAAGGTAGATGATGCACAAAAAAAGAACAAGCTTGAATGGATCTCAAGTGCTCCAACAAGTGGCCTCTCCTCCACCTCAACTTCAACATCCAAAAAACAACAGTCCTCTCAGTTGTCATCCCAATTGCACTTGCTTTCTCCCAGCTCTCAAGTCTCCACCCGCCCTGAAGAGTATGGTGTAACAGAGATGGCTGAGTCTGCAGAGCTGTTCAGTCACACTATAGCCTGGGAATCAGAGGTCTGTTGCCAAGCTACAGTGAGTACAGACCAGGAAATGGTCTGCAGTGATGCCCAGAAGCTTTGTGAGTCTGATTCAGGCCTTGATGACCAAGTTTCTGAGCATAATGTAGACCCTCATTCCCAAACTGTAACACCTGTTGGTAGAGACAATGAGGAACATACTGATGACGATGAGACGCAGATACCAGATTGGGATGACAACTTAACTTGATAATGAAGTTCTAGATCCCACTTACTGTCAACCCACAGTCAGGCACTCGAGGAGGACACCAGAGGCGGTGGAGGAGGATGCAACTGATGACGAAGTTACCTTGCGCCTTCCTGGACAGAGTCGGAGAACTGGAAGCACGTCAACAACTGCATCCTCAGCCACAACTCTGCCTCTGAGCACAAGTCGGGGTGGCTCTGCAGGTCGCATGGCCTCTAAGCCTTGCCTAGCCGGGTCCTTTTTTGACCTTGCAAAGGATCTCCCAAATCATGTGATCTGTAAAATTTGTCACCAATCTATAAGTAAAGGCCAAAACCTCACCAGTTTGACAACTTCTTCCATGAATCGTCACATGAATAACAAGCATAAGTCCCAGTGGGAAGCTCACCGTGCTGCAATGCGGCCTAGCGGAGCGGGCCAACCACCGCCTGCCCCTTCAAATTCCTCCGCGCGCCCTTCATCTTCTATGACTGTGGGGACAGCTGTCACACATGTTTTTCCACGCAGACCTTCCACCTCTTTAATCGCAACAGCCAGTTTGCTTGGCAGGTTGTCAGTTGGTTTGGAAGGGGAAACAAGTGCTGGTGTAGAGCTCTCTCAGACATCGAGAGCACCAACTTTGGATGAAGGCAACATCATGTCTCCGCCTGCACTTTCCTCACAGACCTGCAGTTTTCCAGGGACACCCTACTCACCACCGTCTCCACACAGCAGCCAGATCTCGGTCCCTCAGATGTGGACAAATAAAAGGCCATTTCCTCCGAGCCATGACAAAGCTAAGAGGTTGACTTTCACCCTCTGTAAGCTCTTGGCTACCGAAATGCTGCCTTTCCGCCTGGTGGACACAGAGGATTTTCAAGACCTTATATCAGTCGCAGTGCCCCAGTGCCAGATGCCCAGTCGCCACTACTT